>NW_017731702.1:445651-451844 GCF_001890085.2 Hipposideros armiger
TGACACAAGCTGCCAACGGATGGCGACTGGACTTGGAGCTGAGCTAGCTGCGCCCTCCACAAGTAAGACTGAAGGACAACAACTTGACTGTTCCCCTTCCCCAATTCCCCAACACTGTTCCCCTTCCCCAACTCCCTAATAAAATCTTAAAAAAAAAAACAAGATAAAGAATGAGAATGAAAAGATGTAGAGAGATTCAACTGCATTTGTAATGATTTATTTCTTAAATAAAATATTTGAAATCTATATGAAAAATTATTACGATAATATGGAAAACTGGGTGGTGAGCACACAGGTGCCTGCTTGTTCATTAGTTACTGATTTTTTTTCCTGTTTTCTTGATATAATTCTTAACTTTTAAAATGTAAACAATTAAAAGCCTCCCCTTTCTAAAAATGAGTCAGAAATAAGCTTAGAAGTAAAAAATTTCAGAGTAGCAATTACCTTAAATCTAATCAAATTTTCCAACATTACAAAAAAAGTTTCTAAATACTGCAATATTATAAATGTTTATTCATTATGCATAGATCAAGTTTTAGTTTATGAAAATTGGATATCTCATACTAGTAAGTCAAATGGCTAAGCACTGAGGAAAAAATTACAATGTTGAAAATACCTAAAAAAATTTTACTCAATTTGCATTACATTCCCCCACATCAAACAATAATGTTAAACTTCAATGCAACCATCAGAGAGAAAGACATACTCTACCCAGTGGCCTCTGATATTACAAAATTTATGAAGTCCTATTCTAAAGAAAGATATTAACCATTTCTGAATTTGAAGTTTAACATAGGTTAAACTTAAAATAACTCTTTTAAGACATTTAAAAACATACCACTAAGTCTTGGTCTTGAAGCAAGTTACAAATTGCCTCGTATAACATGGGTCTTAAGTCAGACTTGAATTTCACAGAAATCCACTGACCGATGAGCCAAATCACCCTGCGTCGCAATGGTTTATACCTAGATAGGGGACATCATGAAAATAAAATGTTAAATACTTTAACAAGTCTATTTCACTTAGTATATTTCATCACTTAAATCTAAAATGTAGTAAGAAAGCAATCTACATTTGTATACGAAAGTTTTAAAGCTACTTCTAAATGGATCACAGTATAAATTCTAACAATATAGTTCTGATCTAAAAAATTTAAAATTCATAGGCAGATATATTATGCATCTGATTATTTTGTATTAAAGAACTATAACCTAGAGGTGGACATAAAAAACAAGTCCACTTCTGTTTCTCAAGTAACCAAAAACGGTTAATCCAAACAGGAATAGCTAGCTAATGTCCCAAACCCTAAGTCTGGAGAGACCCAAAAACTAATAATAGAGGAGCTTGTGTATTCAATTTTCCAATTCCAATTCTGTTATTCTCGTAAAAATTATTTTCGGAACATTGTGAGAGCTTTCTAGGATTACAAGATAGTCATATAAATTTATATTGATTTCAGCTAAACTGTCTAATTTTGTAAGAGGTGCCCAACTAGTAATAACTACAACTACTAGAATGTGACTCAGATTATCGAAAATCATGATTTATATTTTAAAAATTGTAAAACATTTGCAGTAACATATACATACATTTCTTTCTCTATGGTCATATTTGCTAAAGGAAATGGCAGTTCATTAGGCAATAAGAAAAACCACAAAGCTATAAACAATTGTATCTAAGAATTCCACTCACAATGTCTCTTTTTGATATTATATAAATTTTAGTGGCAAGGTATTCACTTCTGGGTATAAACAAAAAAAGCTAATGAATATACCACATTTTTTAGAAAATTACAATCTTACAAGATGATCAAGCCCATATAAAGAATTGCTCATCAAAGTTACAAAATGTAAGTATCCTCTGCCTTGGAAAAGTTCATAACGCACCTAAAAGAATTAAAGAATGCAAAGCTCTACACTAGGATTTCAGAAAACCAAAAGAGAAAAGCAGGAGATGGGATTTGAACGGCCTTTAAGATAAACAGTATTCTGGGCAGAAAACTGAAAACACGCCATTTAAAGGGACAGGAACTGTTTGAACAAAGTCACAGAGGTAAAAGTGAACAAGACATTTGTAGAATAAATGAAGGAACCACAGAACCATCAATTCTGAACGGATATCTTTGAGATTACCACTTTTGACATTCTATTCCACACAGAAAGAATGAAACTCAGAAAGCTCAAATTCTAAGATCACCGTCACTTCTGGACAGAGTAAAATTAGGGGTCAGTTTGCTCCTCAAAGTGTGGTCCCTGGACTAGCTGCATCATTATGCTGGAAGCATGATAGAATCACACAATCTGACCAGACCCTGACCCACAAGTTAAACCAGAGCCCGCATTTTAACAAGCTCACCAGGTGATTCATGTACACTGTAAAGTGTGAGAAATACTGATCCAGATCAGCTCTGTCCAAAAGAAATGTAATCCAAGCCAATATGCAATTCTAACTTTTAGTTAATTAAAATTTCAAGTGCTCAGTAACCATATGTCCTAGCTACTGTACTGGACCCTCACAGGTCTGGACTAAATAGCCTCGAGTTTAAGGACTATCAAACTGCACATCTGTCTCCCTACTGAAGGCTTTCTCTCCATCAATGGCTCACTAGCTACCTGAGAGCAGTCGTAGTCCATGTTATTCAGCACTGGCTCTACAGGACATGGCAAATTCCAAGTGCTGAAACTATTTGTTGACTGAATAAATAATTGAAGAACCAAATGAATAAATAGCTACTTACTGGTCAAAATTACTTTTAAAACATCTCCAGCTCTACAAGTCTATGGCTCTAAATATATATAAAACGGTCCATATAGGAATGGCCCTCCATTCATTAATATAGTCAGGAGATGTTAACTGATTGATCGATGACTATATGCTAGGCATTCTGACAGGCACCACATGTCCAGAAATAAATCAACAGAACTGCAAAATTCAAAACAAGAAAAAAGTCTCTCGGAATTTTTTTAAGTCTCTAATTTTAAACTAAGAAAAAAAAATGTATAAAAACTATAAAAGGCCTTTTTCCTTGCATTTTACTCATTTAGTATCTAAAATTGAAATAATTAGGCAAGTACTTAAAAGTATATGAAACATAATGGGCAAAAGTCCTAATAAATGGCAGATAGATCTGTACTATTGAATTAGGCACATCAGCACAAGCCTAAAGTGTATTCAAATGCTTTTTGCCATGGCATCTCTACATCCTACTCTATCCTCTCCCAAAAAGTTTGCAGTATGCTTTGAGGGATCCCATCCTTTCCAGGATGTTCCTTTGTTTAGGCTCCTTCTGACACCAGGCCTAACCCCTGCTAATCTCCAATGGTTTACTTTTGTACGCATTTTCTTTACNCTTCAGAGTTGTAGCTGTTTCAATACGGACCTAAAAAAAAGTATATCATGAATTTTGAATCATTCTAGAACATATTAAATATCATTAATATCAAATGATTAAAAAAAGTTATTTCAAATAAGTATCTTTTTGTTAATATTAAAGTCATAAAGCATATTAACATGTAGAAACAAAAGCACACTTTCCTTATTTAGCAAGGGCTATAAAGAAAAAATAAAGTAGTGTCTATTCCCATCCTTCTCAGTTTCCCATAATTTGTTTAAGGAGCTTTTAATCCAGTGGGTGCTTCCAGGAAAACAAGTAGTTTGCAGTAAGTATATGGATAGAATGTGTGGAGGTGATGCCAGAGGGACAGGGAAGGTTGAGAAGCAGAGAAGCAGGAAAACAGGGCGGGGTGAGGGAAGCTGGTAGATGTGTAAGTGAAGAGTGAGAGAGGAGAAAAGAGGAGGAGGGAGGAAGGGCAAGAACACAGATTCCCATCTGTAACCTCTATGACAGGTAACCCTTGAAATATCAAAAGATATATTCTTAGATTTTCTAAATCCCCAAGTTAACTAATACAGAAATGTTTGCACAAGCTCTTGACCTTCCCAAATCATATTATCTTTGCATATCAGCATGTTACCTGGGAAAACCACATTATGACAGCATAATCTCCTTACCTTCTTTCTTTCAAGTTTTACCGTGACTGGATCAGCTAAATTGGTACGGGTTGCCACACTCACCCTTTCCACATAAAGTAACATGAACTCAAACCATGACTAAATTCTATATTCTACTCTGTAAAATTATATATTTAAAACTTTTGTTCCTGGCTAAGAGCCCTTACTTCCTAAGCTGCTACACTTTCACACCTGTAACAGCAACTGATTCTTTTTTTACGTCATTTTTCACAAAAAAACAGTTTTAATCATTTTACAGGAGGTTCCGAGGTCTTGAAATGCTGATTAAGCATGTTCACCAAATGTTAAGTACTCCACTGCCAAATCCATAGAATCCAAGACCCTCTAGTACAGATATGTATTTTCTCACCTGCCTTTTCTTTTTGTTTAGTCTCTAAACGTAATGTAAACATTTCCAGATTTTTAAATGATTTTACAAATTTCCTCATTATCTAATACATGCAAAGCTCTATGCCACATGTTCTATGAAATGACCTAATGAAAAGGCGGTATACTCATGTGATTAAAAATATTCAGTAGGGGCAGCCAGGTGGCTCAGCTGGTCAGAGCGTAAGCTCTAAGCAACAGGGTTGCCTGTTCAATTCCCACATGGGCCAGTGAGCTGCACCTTCTGCAACTAGATTGAAGAAAATGACTTGAGCTGAGCTGCCAATGGGCAACCGGATGGCTTAGTTGGTTAGAGTGTGTGCTCTTAACAACAAGGCTGCCAATTCGACTCCCACATGGGATGGTGGGCTGCGCCCCCCCCAACTAGACTGAAAACGGCGACTGGACTTGGAGCTGTGCTGCATCCTCCACAACTAAGACTGAAGGACAACACTTGACTTGGAGCTGATGGGTCCTGGGAAAAACACTCTGTTCCTCTATGAAAGAAAAATCTTGAAAGAAAGTAATCTGCTAAACAGAAATAGAATAATGACTTCATGAACTTCATAATCTTTCATTCCTATCTCTTAATTTTTTCAATAAACATTTTCTAAGACTTGGCTCCATGCAAGGCATAAGAGATACTAATATAATATTACCTACATATTGATACTATTACCACCATTCAGTACTACTTATAATGCTTTTTTTTTTACTCTATTCTGCAATAAAGTCAAGATCACTTAATTACACAATTTGATGTATTTCTTCTGAAGTACACATGTAAATATGTTTCCTAAAAGGGTAAAAAGCACCTTCAATTTATTCATCTCCTTTTAAGAAAAAAAAAATTCTAAAGCTTATTCTCACATAATATGGATACCAGACATAGCAGTACAAACCCAAAACTGACCATAGGAAACTTACTAAATTAAGGTTTCCTTTCTTCCTGGTTTTAGAACCTCATATTCTTGTGTCAAACTAGATTTTTTTTTTTGATACTTCCTTTTGGAAATTATATTCACTGAATGTAAGTGAATTCAGAATTCATTTTGTGAAAACACAGACTAGCCCAGTTAAAAACTTGTAGCAGTGTTTTGGAGACCCAAAGGATGGGCAAATGGAAAAACAAAATCAAAACTATAAGACACAAAGACTAACAGAACTGGGAGACCCCTAAGAGGCACAGCAGTGGAAAGACAGGAGAATGTCAATGCACCTTGTGTAAAATACCTCCACCCAGATCCCAGCTGTACCTCCCACAGAGCATCCAGGGTTGGCTACAGTCATGAACATGCCACTGAAAGTCTACTCTTAAAATCTCTTAACTGCCTTACCAGCTGGAAAATTCGCTATTGCTATGCTGCAGTCAACCTGCCCATGAAGATGGCCATTTCTTTGTTTGATAGACAACAACTGCAGCACACCCCACCCCCTAACTATAAATTTTCTGGTTGAACCACAGTTTACATAGCCTCTCACAAGGTTGAAAGTGTGTACTAATGCTAATGTTTTAGTAGCTTACTGCTTGTTTTATTGAAAGGTGCACAAATAACCTAAGTAAATTCTAGCTAGAATGAAGAACCAAGGGTGAAGAAAATGGATGTATTAAACAAGAAACAAAAAGAACAAAACAGAAAAAGGAAATCAATAAATCTGTATTAAAATTAAAAAGCTTTACAAAAAGAAAAGAATGAGGGCCGGCCAAGTGGCTCAATTGGTTAAGAGAGCGAGCTCTGAGCAACAGGGTCGCCGGTTCGATTCCCACATGGGCTAGAGAGCTGCGCCTGAGCTG
>NW_017731702.1:461219-469552 GCF_001890085.2 Hipposideros armiger
AATTTTAAAAATAATTACAACATATTTGAGAAATGTAATATCAAGCAACATTCTAGAAAAATATATGGCCCAAATTGTTAACTATCGTATTATACCCTGATTATAAAAAAAAAATTCTTGAAAGAAAAAATAAAAATGTGAACCCAAGAACAGAAAAAAAGAACAATAGCAATTCACACAAGATGCTCTAAATATGAAAAATAAACCAGATTATGACAGTACATTAAAGTGACAACAAAATGAAAAGTACAAAGAGAAAAATGATAGCCATTATGTAATACGGAAACTTTAGAATAAAAAGTTGGTAGCCTTTGCACTACTATCCAGAAAGAATACCATGGTTAAGACATGAAAAAAAGTTTACTTAATATTTCTTTATAATAGATTTCTAACAAGTTTATCAAAGCACTTTTCTGCTATCAAATATGAATTTTAAACTCACTAGTCTTGTAAGCTAGAATAAGTACAGCCCTAAATAAGCAAATTGCTCCAGAATTGAAAGAAAACCAAATTCTGAAATCATGGAAAACCTTACAAGCACACAGCAACTTAGAGTGTAACTTATGTAGCTTATCCACTTTCCTACAGTGGCTTAAAAACAACCAGTGGGTGGGAGAAAACAGAAATAATGTTCGAAACTCAGCAAAAAAGGTAACTTAAGCAGTATAAATATCATCAAATTTAAGAATAGGTAATCCCACATTAAGAAATTAGTAAACAACTACATTAGAAATCAAATGTATTTTCATTTCCATATGAAAATACAACTAACGCTCAATTTATCTTTAAAAATTACCACAGTAAAATTTGACTGATAGCTCAGTTTCTCCCTTTGATTTACAATTTAAGCAGGAAATCTCTTAGGTTTTTGAGACAAAAAAACCTAGAAAGTGGCCTACCCTCTCACAGCAAATATGACCAGCAATCCCCTTCTCTACAGGAGATTCTCCTGCTGTTACTTCCTTACATCACCACCCACTCAATTCTTAATCCCTTACAATGTGATTCCTACCTAATTGAATAAATTGTCTCAAAAGATTCTACTGCCTTCTTTCCTCTACAGCACTGGACACTTCTAACAACACTCTGTTCTCCAGGACTCACCCCCATACTTCTTTTCATACCTCTGGGATAGTTTCTTTCTTTTTTTTAAAGATTTTTATTGGGGAAGGGGAACAGACAAGTTGCTGTTGTTTTGTTCTTCAGTCTAGTTGTGGAGGACGTTGCTTCACTGGCCNAAAAAAAAAAAATCAGGATTTGGGTGGGAGCACTACATGAATTGTAATCTTATGAGTTAGTTCATCACATATAGGGAGATACCCACTTTCATTCATAACACATTACTGAAAACGTAAAAATCAAATATGTGACAGTCTAACAAATGTTTTAACAAGGGAAAATCCACAGGGGGTTTTAAAAAAATACATTCTTAATGACACATCATCTTTTAGATAACATTTTCAACAGAATATTTAGTATTTCACACAGGCCCTTTAATTCTGTTCTTTTTCCATTAGAAATGTGTAAGTTCAAAGACTGTCTGCCTGACATCACACGCAATAATTACAAATTTTTTATGACTATATACTTATGGGGTCCTTACACTGGAATAATTTAAGGTTTTCAATTACTTTTTCAAAAAGTAGAGGAAATATAATCGTCAAATAATTACACACTATGGTATAAAGATGGTGACTTCACTGAAACTTCAAAATTAAACTATTCTGTGTCAGAAAGCACTGTTGTAAGATAGCTCAAAATGTGTGCAACCTAATTGTCAAAAATCAAATTTAGTATATGAAAAACAGTTGGTGGTGTTGTTTAAAGGTTAACATAAAAAAAAGTTAAAAAATTAGACTACTAAAATCATTTTTTGTACCCATTTCCTATACAAGTTCTGAAAACGAAAGTACTACTGGTTAACTATATCTTATTGTTATTTACTGATGATATAGTCATCTGAGCTGCTTAAGCTATTTGTATTCTGAAAGGTAAGTATGGAAAGAAACACAAAAGCATTGTAAATTTACCAAGCAGAACAAATTTCAAACTAAATAAGATTATAAAAATGACCAAATCCTGTTTCTCTAATCAATGTTTTAAGCAAATAGTTTATTCCAATTGTATGGTGATCTGAACCATACTGGACAGTTGTAATCATTTCATACATATGAGTTATGTAAGCTCAGGATTACGGTTAGCATTTTATACATGAGGACACAAGATTAAACACCTTACCCAAGTTATTATACTAGACTTATCAGGGTAATCAATTCATAAGGTCTACAAATGTTTAACCACTGTGTTGTACACTGGAAACTAAAATATGTCAACTGTAACAGGAAAATAAATTTAAAAATAAAAAATTTAAAATTAAAAAAAAACAGAAACACCTTGTCCAAGCTAAATAACAGAGACAGTGACTTGAAATGAGTTTAAAAAATGGTTTCAATGACCAAACTCTCTCAATAATGTTTATAAACCAATACCAAAATGAAATAATGTAATAATGTAATGAGAACGCCAAGAGCTAAGAAAATTATTAAGACATCACTACTTGGAGACACCAGGATCCAGACCTGCTCAAAATGATTAACAGTGACTCACAAACTGCCACTGGGTTGCATAACGTTCAGTCTTAACACTGGCAATGCCACTAAGATGTCGGAACTTTGACGAGTTCCTCAAAGTCTCAAACTATTAGAGATAAATTCTAACCCCCTACCCAAAGGTAGGGGGATTAAGTGAGAAATATATGCAAATCACTGGGCACAGAAGTTGATAAGTTGTCATTACTCAATAATTGAGAGCAACTGTCACCAACTGCTTTAGAATTAATTAACAGGCTTAAGGCATCAGAAATCACTAATAGACCCAGAAGCAGATTCGAAGTCTGTGACTCCAACTCAAGTTATCCTTCCTTACTACCTCACAGGTTTACTTAGTGCTTTCAAACAAGAACATGCAGTGGTGCAATAGGGTATAAGGAATTACAGGATAATTATAATGTGGTTTCCAACATGATCAACTTTCCACAAATATTAGGAGTGACAGGCGAAGCTGAATAATTTGACAGTTAAATAATAATTTAGCTGTTAAGACCTTTACATATCGCTTTAATATTAAACCAAACATGGATACAATGTGGGCTAAATCACAAAACACTTAATTTTGTGGTAAAAATAACACTTTTGAGAATATTTGCATTTGCTGACAGTATTGTGGCTAACCTCTCAAACACAAAGAATTTAATAAGAAGTATTAAGTATAAACTGGATCTGATAAGAGATATAAAATTCTATTTTCTAAACACCAATTTTTACATTTAAATTTTCTTAAATCATTTTTTAAAAACTCGAGTATAAAAATGTCAGATTTTGAATAACACATAACTGATACTACAACCTGCAGGTTGGAAGCATTTTAATGAATGTTCTAACTTTAAACAATGTATAGAAAGCAAAGATATTAATGAAGTCTACATATACTCCACTTACTTCTCTGACATTTATTTTCATGATTTAAATAAAAATTACCTGCACGTTGACTCTTTCAATCACACACGAAAGGACATGTAAAACATGCATCTTTGTGTCACATTCTGTAACTTGCTGCAGTAACTGAAAAAGTAGTGTGAACATGGTTTCCAAATACTGCAGGTCAAAAGAAAAAAAAAAGGTTTGAAAAAGCAATGTAAGATCTTTACATATAGACAGAAATGAAATAAAATTAAATCACAATGTCAAAGCAATGAATAAAAGACAAAACCGTAGCATGACCTAAATAACTTCAAATTTTTCAAGTTGCCAATATTTATGACAGTGATTTTTTTTCTTTACTGCTGCTAAATGTGTTGGCTTTAGAATTTAACTCATTCACAAACAACGTTTTCAGAAAAAAATTGTGTCTAAACTTTCTATGTTTAAATTTTTTACTGATAAACTATTAACAGTGCCTTGTGATGGTTCATTCGTATATGTCTGCACATCTACTCATCAAAGCAAGAGGAATACCAATCATTGCACTGACATACTGACTGTCTGATGTGGCCCTTAACATATGCTGCATGAACATATAAATTTTTGTAGATAAATAGTTGTAACTCTAAGAATTACAGAATATTTTTTATTTGGAAACTGAAAACAAATCTTCTATGTCTGGCTATTAACTCCTGTATTATAAAAATTATTGCAGGAATTAATAAATCACAGGATGCCAGATAGATAAAAATAAATACTTGTTCTTTCAGATATTTGGTTCATTTTCATACAGATTTCTAAAACATATTTCTCTCATCCAAAAATATCTAGTGATTCTTTTATTAAAGAAAAATTTCTGCTCTACAACTTTCCCCACAAGAAATATACAGCCATTTTTATCATATAACTTTCTTCTTGCCTAGTCCTCTTAAAAATAAACACTACTGCCACAATGTTATTGATATATTTAACAAGTGCTTATTAAGTACCAATTATGTTAAAACACCATACTGAGTGCTGGGAGTTGAGTAAAAAATAAAAAGATGAGCACAACTTTGGTATTCTGCTTTTCAAGTAATTTGCAGTCTGGTGTAGGATAGACATACACACACAAACAACAAAGGGGGATAACCTAAGGAGTAAAAGTAACAGACACACATGAAATTAAATTACTAGAAGTTTTATAACTGTGACAAAACAAAAAGCTTAGCAGTCAACTCCAAAATACATAAGATGGCTAAACAAAAACAAGCAAAATAAAAGTGAACTGATTCAAATAAAAGTTAACAATAAAAGTAATTACTTCCAAAGTAATCTAATATACTTTTAAATTCAGCTTTAATAAAAGATATAATTTCAGCTATAAAATAACACTTAATATTCAAAAGACATAAGCAGAAATTGTTATAAAACCTAGAAATGAATATTCTTACCGGTAGAAACTGATCCGTTCTAAACTCAAAATCATCAACAGGTGAAGATTAGTTAAGGAATACTGAGACTATAAGAGATTTATCAAGATAAAAAAANCTGCCCAGCTCCAGGTTGAGCTGTTGTTCAGCATCTTAGCTGTGGAGGGCAGTGTCACTGGCCCTCATATGTGGGATCCGAACCGGGGCCCTCTGGAGTCCCAAGCCAGTTCTTAACCATCATGCCACTCGGCCGGCCATGGGATAGTTTCTTACCTGGCTTTTTTGCAGGGTCTTCACCTCCTCGTATCCCTAAAGCTGAGTCTCAGATTCTGTCCTTGAACCTCTTTTTTCCTTCCAAGGCGTCTCATACACACTCCAAAAGCAAAGCTCTATTTCCAACAACTATAACTGCTTTCCCTGTCATTAAGACTCTAAAGTTCAGGATTATCTTTGATCACTTTCCCTTGGCCAGCACAGTCAATTAATTAGTTGTCATAAGTCAATCAACAAATAGTTACTGAGAGTACCAGGCACTGGGAATAATGTATGAACAAAACTGATGTGATCACAGCCCCTTCCCTGGAATTTACAGTATAGCAGAAAAGTCAGAAATGCTCAATCATTGTTAGTAGTTAAATAATTAACTCCTTGTGTACAAAGTACAATGATCAAGTGCTAAAAATTTCACTTCATCATTCTATTAAATCCAGTATCTTCTCTCCATTTCCACAGCCACCATTCTGAGACTAACATTTATCACTTCAACATTTTCTCCCACGACTGCCCACAACATGCTCCAGATGGGCTATTTCTCCACACAACATACTTGACTGCCTGCTATTCTTCTTATGTGGCTATTGTGTTTACAGTAGCAAAGTCTATCACATTCAAGGTCTATCTATCGCAAGGCCTTCTTTTATAAATTGCCCATTCTTGCTCTCTATCCTGAAGGCCACACCATCAGAAACAAACACATTTGGACTTTCTCAAATTCATATCTTCATATGATCTAGGAAACAGGGAACTGTACATAGTACGTACTCAAATTAATTTCATTGAACCTTAATAGATAAATCAAAGTATCACAAAATATACCTCACCTTGAAGTGTTTGCATCATTTCTAGAAGTACAGGAGTAAGAGTTTGATTATATTCATGGAATATATCTATAAATAGTACTTCAGTGCAAGGCTAGAGGGGGGATAAAAAAACAAATTTCTAATGAGAACACTGGTATAGTGCACTGATTAATACTACAATAAACAAAGAATACTCATTCTTAAAAATCTAAAACTCAGAAAATGTTTCCAATTCTTGATTTTTTTTAAAAAAAGATTACTATATTTTGTGAACACAATGAGAAATAAAAACAAATTATAACAATTTAATTTATAATATACAGCAAGTGTATTTCACCATTTTAATCATCTGGCATTATGCACTCAGAAATGTAAAACTACATAGAGGAAATAATTTAGAATTTTAAGTAACAATTCTTTAAATTAAAAAAGCAATAATTTATAGATTCAGTACTGTAAATGACTGTCTAGGAATAAACATGTAAAAATTATATATTTTCTTAGTAATGAATTATATTTAGCAACTCATGGATTCAATTCACCACACAGTGTATTTCCTTTAACAAACACAAACACTAACAGAAATCATAGTGCTAGCTACATTAAAAGAATGACTCATAATTTTCTTTATATTATGCAACATCAGTCCTTTTAAGAACCAAAATTAAATGTTGAAGGTATTGGTGCTTTATGTTTAAAAGGAATCTTATAAATATACATACTGAAATATACACAGATGAAATGATATGTAGAATCAGAATAATCTAAGTGAGGAGGGGGGGTACTTATATAAAATAAGACTATCCATGAGTTGATACCAAATAAGCTAGGTTTGGATACAGAAGGATTCATGATATTATTCTATTTTTTTTTTAATATTTTATTGGGGAATTGGGGGGGAGGGGTGGACAGCACTGGGGAATTGGGAAGGGGAACAAACAAGTTGCTGTCCTTTTGTTCTTCAGTCTAGTTGTGGAGGACTTCGCTTCACTGGCCAATGTTGGTATTATCATTGCGCTCNTATCTTTTCCTCTACAAACAATCTTATCTAACATCAAATACTTCAACATATTACAATTCACATTTGAATTACAATAACAATAACAAACTGTTTTATTTTTCAGTTACATAAGATTCACAAGTCTTATTACTTTCTACACTAAGATTATCATCTAAGTCATACTATGACTTTTTTAAATTGTAAGCAATTTTAATGCCTCATCTTCATTAGAAAATCACGATGGTAAAATAAGCACATAATAAACACAAAGTTTTATACTTGCCTATTGTGGATGACTTGTAATTCAGGAAGAAGTTGGTTTTTAAACCACTGATCAAAATCAACACTGTCAAACAGCTCATAAGCCGCTAATCCAACAGCATTATACACTAAAGAAGATTTGAGGGAAAAAAAATTTAACTTCAGATACTGGGCCAAATGCTAAGTGTCCTTATATAAGAAACTAAGCCTTAGGGACTACTTTGAAACATGTAATGTGTTAATAAAGAAAAAATCTAAAATATTTTAATGATGGAAATTACTTAAACAGACATTTTAGAAACATTATGTTACTTTACTCAATGTTTTTCCTAAGTACTCCTTAGTGCTTTCAAACAGAAAATTACATTCATTTAAGAATATACAAGTCAAATTATAAAATAGCATCTGCTACCAAATGGGTGCACTATGTTATGATCTGGTCCCTACTTTCCCTCTCTCCAGCCTCATCTCTCACCAAATCCCTTACCCTCTGTTTCACTTAAACCAAAATATTCCCAGTTCAAAGCATAACTGTGCTTGCTCATTTTCCCTTCAAGTTTTTGTACGTCCGAGTACTCCTGCCTCTGCCTGAAACTCCCTCCCCACCCTGCTAACTCCCACTTCCTTGCATTCTCATGTTATATATACCTGTTTAGGGGCCTTTCCCGAAACATGCCAAAACCACCTTGTGGTTTTCCACAGCACTACCCAATTACGACCTACTTTAGCATTAATCATTTGGTACTATTAACATGTTACAATCATCTGCTCACCTGGCTGTCTCCCCCACCAGACAGTTCCTGTATTTTAGGTAACCTTGTATCCCAACTCTCCCAGCATATCACCTGCCACAAAACAGACACACCATCTTCTAAAGAAATAAATGTTTCTAAATCACTTTAGTTTAACATACCAGCATCTTTGATTAATAGTGCATTCATATCTTCCACATTGGTGGGCCCTGAAAAATAAGTATCAGTAAAAGTAAATAAAATTAGTTATTAATAAATATTTTATTTAAACTCAATTTGTTCATTTCTTAATTCAGTTAAACACGATACATTTTGAAGCTAAATATATATATATATATATATATATATAT
>NW_017731702.1:474697-477502 GCF_001890085.2 Hipposideros armiger
ATGTGCCACTCAGCCGGCCTCTATTCTATTTTTTAATATGTTTGAAATTTCCATAAGAGAAAGTCTTTTAAAAAATTAAATTTTTTAAATTTAATTAAAAATTAATGAATTTTTTAAAAAATTTTAAAGCACTAAGAATTTCTCTGATTTACATCTCTCTGGTTTTCTATGTAAGTTTATGAAACTAAAAACATTAAAACACATTTTTAGAAAAATAATGGCAAATTATGTACACACAAGTCTTCTTCACAATAAGAATAGTTCAGAGACCACATTTAATAAATCTTCTTCAAATGATGGCCATATCAATACATGTATGTTTAAAAAGCATTCTATAACTAAAAACAATGGGCTGGCCTCTATGAATCACACCAGGTGGTAAGAGAAGTAACAGTATTAACAGAAGCTATATAATTACTGAAATACTTCGAGGAAGTAAAAATCTCTCTAGCCAAAAAAAGGTAGCTTTCACTTTCAAGATCTTTTCCCATTTCTGCAATGACAATTACTTCCCAATCAATGTGACTTCAAAATGAATAAAAATCCAGTTTTTAAAGCCCCAACTTAACAAAAAATTTTTCAGATTAATGTTCATAATTTTATTAAGCTCTTTCCTCTCAAATATAGATTACTGCAATTATATTTTCCTACCTGTCTCACTTAATACTTGGAATCTTCAATAGAGTATCATTCTCTACTAAGAGTTATAGAAGCATTAAGCTTTTCCCTATCAATTTTTCTTTCAATCAATACTTACCCTCAAACTGTATTTCCAAGAATCTCCTCCTGTTTCTTCCACCGCTGCAATTGAAAATATGACAAATAATTCTCACCAGGAATTCAATAATGTTGTTTCCAAAATCTCAGTTTGGAAAACAAAGGTTTTAAATAATATTAGTCTAATATTTCTGTGAATTGTTTTAAACATAACATTGAATGCAAATCCTTGGGAACACAAGGTCCTACATAGATTACTATAAGCTACAGATCATATCTGTGTATATCATAGTCAACTATCAAGTGTTTCATCCACAAGCATTCTTACTTTCATGAAAAATTCTGTACAGAGAAAAGCTCAAAGTACTTGTCACTCACTTCCAGAGTACCTGATATCACCTGATACACCATCACTACAACAATCCAGAGAATCATTTCATTTCAATACAATAATCATGTTTTACAAGTTAAAATGATTAGTCACATTTTCCATGAATTTCCCACATTTAAAATAAAATACTTCAGGGACTTCTAAAAACCTCAGGATTCAATGTTTTACGTTACATTATATATTCTGCATATAGAAAGCAACATGAAACAAGAATTTTAGCTAAAAGGCAAAAACAAAAAAGAGGCACTGTACAGTGTAGTACTGTATTTTTTATGAAATAAAATTATTTTTAAATGACAAAAAAAAGAAGACAAGTCTTCCAAAATGTTTCAGGCGGTCTTAAAATATTAGGAAACACATGTATATAACTACACAAAGGGACCCAGCCACAAAGATGAGTAGAAGCTAAAATCTAGCCTATGTCTGACCATAGCCCAAGTACTATAATTCACACACAGGTATTTAATTTACACAGAGGTACTTCATTAGGCATATAATTCTTTTGATTTTCTGTAGCAAGGACCCAGGTATAGACTTATTCTATCAACTACTAAAAATCGAACAGATAAAAAGATCTGTTAAAGACATTTTAACCATGAAAAAGCTATTTTAAATTAAAATGTAAATAGGTAACCCATTTAGCAATTCAGAAATTTTCATCTCCAAATTTCATTCTGAAGTAAAAATTTCTACAAATAAAAAACACAAAATTAATCCCAAAGTAGAAACTAACCTGATAATAGACACGAGCAGTTAATTTTATATTTTTGTTTTAAACTACATGACATATATACCTAATAACATCTAAAAATTAAAAAGGTCTCTTTCTGGAGAAAATTCTACATATTTGAAAAAGTCATTCATTTCCTACTTCTCAATTTGTGACAAATGACTAACAAAGAGAGCATGATTAAGTTGATTTTTAAAAACCAAGATTCTTAGATCAAAAGTGTTCTATGAAAATACAATGTTATGCCATAATCCAAATAGATGATATCTATTTATTGAAGGGGGATAAAAAGCCATGTGAAAACTGAAAAACTGATTCTTACTAAAGCCTTCTGGGTCTTCTTCCCACATTGTCAGTTCTTCTTCAGTTAACAGAAAATAATGAGAGACTAATCTTCTACATATCTCTGTCAAAGTGGGATATGTGAAGAATGCCATCTTAATCTTATGAGCTTCAAGGGTTTCAGGGCTGCTATCTAGACAAATAAAATTTCCAAGTTAATTGTACAGACAAACATTCTTCCCAAGTTGAATTAGATACCACAAACAAATTTAAAAATACATTCTTGGGAGAAAAGATACAGTGTTGTATAAATTTTCATTTTTATTATCAAAGACACTCATTTCTTTATTTATACCACACACACATCAGTCTTGCTTCTTTCTTACCACTATAGCTTGTCCATTACCATGCTACATGGTCACACCATACTGAAGTAATTTACTTATATATGTCTCTCTCTCCTACAAGACTTTCTCATTCATCTTCATACATATGCACATGGCTGAATCACAAATAATATAACAAATAATTTAACCTGTGTAGAAGTAACCTCACTTTATATAAAGTCAGAGAAAACTTTTAATTATACAAAACACAGCCTACAGCATGAGCTGCAGTGATTATTGTACCCTAATCTTTTTTTTAAGGATGGCGCAGCTCACAGTGGCCCATGCCAGGATAGAAC
>NW_017731702.1:479072-481301 GCF_001890085.2 Hipposideros armiger
TAAACAACACATCATGATGCAAGCAGCCAAACCCAAAACATGAAAAGCTCTGCGGGAAATGATCTGTCATCCCAACAAATAAATAGCAAGTGGGAAGAAAGGTGGAAAGGGAAGTGACACTACTGAATCCTGATTCTAACAAACCAACTGTTAAGAGAGAAATCTGAAACTGACTAAATATTTAGATAATATTAAGAAATAATTTCTACTTTTTCAATGTGATAATGGTGTTAAGGCTGTTGTTTTTTTAATCCCTTATCACTTCAAGACACATATTTAAATATTTACAGATAATCCTACATGATAATCTAGATTTTTTAAAACAACCAGCAAGGATGGCAGGTGGAGGAAGCATACCGGTAACACAGAATTGACCATAACCAAACATTGATAATTGCTGCAGCTGACTCAAAGTTATTCAATTCTATTTGGAGGCATGTTTGAACCGTTTCAATTTTAAAAGCTTTAATAAAGTCACAAGGATCATAAATATGAATTTCATACATGAAATTATTTATAAACACTGCACAGCCCCACAGACTAACCACATCATCTTATTTTACTTTGCTTTGTGTTTTTTTCTTTTTAATTTAAAGGATCTGAGTCAACTTTACTGGATCTTGGAAGATTAGGTGGGCTTTTGCTGTTGAGGCTATTTGGAACATGAGGTTGGAAATGAAGACAATTGAGGTAGCTAAAAGTAACTGCTACCTAACTACAAAAATAAGAACAGATCATTTCTACTCCTTTTCTCCCCTCCCAGGGAACAGAGAGCCTCAACCTTATTAATGAACCTTCACTGAAAAAGGGGAAATAAACTATAAAGATTTAGATATTGCCACCTGTCTTCAACTATCTGTTTCAGTCAATGCAGTTCTTAAACCAGGTCTTCCTGATTGCTATAATCCAATTCTTTGTATTTTTCCTAACCCCTGAAGCCCAAAGTTTCATAAAAATTACTATTTTTATAAAATTTAATTTTATCAGAAATTTATACACATTGTCTAGCACCATGTATCCATACAATTCTATTCAAAAGATGTTTAATTTGATGATGATAATCTGTCATTCTGAATACAATGACTTCGTGATATTATACTGCCAGCTATACCTTATGTACCTCCTGCTCTGCTGCACTGGCATCTCCTTTAGCTCTGCTTTTTCCAGTGGGTCTGAGAATAATGAACTTTAGAGGAATCAACTTCTCTAATACTTCCTAGGATTGAATTCTTACATCAAGGTGACCGAGACATTATAATATATGGTATATAACTTTAATTATTATATGCATTCTAAAGGCTTCAAGATACAAAGGGTTGTTTTCGTTTTCCTATTAACAGTCAGAAAATAAGTTACTTTAAACAAAAGTGAAAATGTATGCTTATAAAAATATTGTTTTCCTTACTAAATTTGCATATATGCATTTTATCTGAGAAAACGTAATTAAGATAAAAAGAAAACTTACCACTTTAGTAAAAAGAATAATGGTCTTTTCCAGTCTATCTCTACATACATTATCTGTACCTATACTTCTACCTGTTAAAAATACATTTCAAATATTAGTACAGTTTATAATATTCTATAAATCCCAATCCTAAAATACAAACTGAGTTCATTGTAAAGTAAAAGGGTAACAATTTTATCCATGAATCGAGTCACATTTTCAAAATCTAAATTATTCATAGTTGAAATACTTTTTAAGCAACATAAATGTAAACAAAGCAAAGATTAGCATACTCATTATTTTTCCTGTATCTCTGACAATTTTCTTCTGATAATTTCCCTGGCATAATAATCTAATTTCTGTACATTCAGAATAATGTCTATCAGCCCATCAATCACTCTGCTCTCTAATCATACTCTGTATTCTGTTTCATCATTGATCTCATGCTCCTCTCCTTCTGCTTCCCCCATGGGGATAACCAAAGAAAAATGAAAGTTTTTAAGAAAATAAACTACATGATATGAACTGTCTTATTCATCTTTGCATGCGCGGTACCCAGAACAGTGCCTGGCAATAGATTCCACAATGTTTTTACTGAACTGAAAATGACTGACATGAAACAATCAGTAACTCCCTAAAGGTGAGTACAGGAAGATATCTTCTAAGGGTAGTAATAAGCCTCAAATACACACACGTACATAAAAACACACACGTATACAAGATACACAAGGTACGTATTCCTGTGTGTGCATACAGGGTATACATATGTGTGTGTACATGTGCAC
>NW_017731702.1:488071-496663 GCF_001890085.2 Hipposideros armiger
AGTATTTGAAAGGAATGTATTCAGAGCCATGAGATGCCAGTAATGTGAATATAATATAAAACTACTGCACACTTTCTTCAATTAGAATAGAGGAAGAGCTATTCTCACAAAAGAAAAAACAAACTACAAATAAGCCCTTGTCTCTGAGGGAAATGACTGACATCTTATTTTTCCAGTGCAACTGGGAACAGAAAATCTATCCAGAGCAACTATTTGGTGACTGTTCTGAGGTTAGTCATTTCAAAAATGAACACATCAAGTTTAACATTACCTTTTAATGATAGCAGAGTTCGTTCTAGTGAACTTAGAACTACAGCTTCATTGCCAGAAGACACTTGTTGAAGGAATGTGTCTGTATGATGATTCCACAGAGAGCAGGCAAAATTATAAATTCCAGAAGCTAACTGCAAAGAAATATCAACACATTTGTTCACATTATAGATTTCAGTAATCAATTAGACCTACCTAGTAAAACATTTTGGTTATTAAGCACATTTTCAATGAGATTTGAAATAGTCAAGAATTATTTACCACAGGATTTCAAACTTTTTAAGCCAAAATGCACAGTAATTAAGTACAGTTTACACTGGCTGTTTATATGAACACACGAACACATACATACACATACACATACACACACACACACCATGAAATATTAGTTTCTTGAAACAATACTTAGCCTACTGCATGCTCTGCAGTCTGATATTGTCTATTACACTTTTCTTCTTCTGCTTATGGTTGCAACACACAGTTTTTAAAATACTGATTTACAGACTGTCATTGAGTATATCAAGTAAGTCAATATGCTAAGAAATACAGAGACAAATTTCTGTGTTCTGCGAGTTTTCCCCAGGAACGTACAAACCACATTGCTGCTCAGACTGCTTTCCTGGTATGTACTGGTATTTAAAAACCTAACTCTCACACTGAGATGCTGTTAAGCCTCTGCCTTCCAGGTTGAGGCAGAATCATCTTCCAGTGGTATCTTCAGTTTTTTTCCCAGAGGGCCTAAGAGCAATCCAGCTGAGCCTACATGGACGTTTTATGTAAATAAAAATCAGATGCAAGTATATAACTAGTTCTCAATAGCATACTTCAGAATATTTTTTCTTACACAAGACATACGTATATCATTTTTACTAATTAAACATTGTAGTTATAAGGTTTAGGTATCAGAACCCAGTCAAAAATGTAATCCTGTAAATATTTCTTTCGAAAAATCAAATTCCATTTCTATTATTTTAACTCAATAATATAAATAGTCTGTGCTTACATGTGCAGGAAAACAGCTTTGTCATATCCCCCTGGCGAATGCTCGTGTCTACACAGGCCCCACATGCAAAGGCCTGAACCTCAGCTAATGTGAGTACTGGCAGGACATCCTGTGATTCTCCAGGAACATGAGAGGATGGAAGGCAGGTAAGGGAACTGCTAGAAGGCCATCTCCTGCTAACCACCCTATAGCCTCTGCTACGCTGTCATGCACAACACAGTTTCTCCTTGTCTCCTGGGTTCCGATAAGGTGCAAGGCTTCTGCCCCACTCCCCTCAGAATAGAGCTGCAGAAAATAAAACCACTGAGTTATAGTCTATGACTGGCTCCTCAGCAATGGGGCATCCCACAATCTGCACTGGAGTCATTCAGCCCTGCTGCTTTGGTCATTCTTTTTGGTGTGTGGGACAAGGAACACAGGGAGTTGATATCAATGGCTAACTTCTTTTCTATTCAAAATAAGTAATAAACTGCCTGACTCTAACAGTGGCTCCTATCTTTACCAACTGTTCAGTCAGGGCTAGGGCTTGGCCCTGCCTTGTCTTATGTGCATGCGTGACCAAGGTTACTTGTTAAGTCACTTTAGCATATTCTAAACTATACATACAATATTTCAGAGAGTAATACCAAGTTATTTAATCCTAATGTTTCATTACAGCCAAAATATTGTAGTGATAATTATCTCAATCAACATAAGAGCATAAGCAGCAGTATCATAAAAAGTTAAAGGTCTAAAATTGACATCATCCTATGAAAAGGGTCTAAAATTGACATCATCTCTAGTATAACAGAGAAGCAAATAATCTAATTAGAAGGGATACAATCTGAATGAATAAAAAAAGAAGCTTTACCTCAAGAAACTTGTTATCTTTACTTATAACTTCAATAAACTTTAACATTTTTCTTAGTAAATCAAGTCCTGTCTGAGAATATGANAAAAAAAAGCATGTAACATTTTTATAGAACAGCCATCACATTATAATGAAGTATATTTGCAGTTTTTAACTTCCTTTCATAGAACCATTTTTTCAATCAAAATCTTATCAATATATAAAAATAAGGTAAAGAAACAAAGAATACATAAATATATAAATACATACATACATACATACATACATAAGTGGTCTGGTCAAATTTAGAGTAGACCCAAAAACCCAATTAGATGTACTTTTTCCACAATTTCTGTGCAGTCCTCCAAGGCAATCCACAGAAAGCAACATTTTACCTAACCTACTCATTTTGAAAACTAATATAGATCTGAGTAAGTATAATACAATCCCATTTTGTTTTGCAATGAAATATATGCAGCTATATATTTTTGCATATAGAAAAAGTAGATAACACTACACCAACAATGAATATACATCACAACTTTGGGGCATATCAATGCCGTTTTTCTCTTCTTGTATATTTATTTTTTTTAATAGATTGCAAAGAGACTGTATAAATGTTATGATCAGAGCAGACATTCATTTTAAATATATAACAGACAAAGGAAAATATCAAGGATATAAATAACTTTATGATACAACTGATGTTATAATGGCAATCAAATTCACAGTTCACTTGAATTCAAATTCAAATTAACACTCTCAATGTACCATGTCATCTTAAGAACTATCCTAGGCCTATTTCCTCTCCTTCCCACAATAGCTACTTTGATGTAGTGAAAACAAGCCACACGTCTAAAAACTTTAGAAGTATAATTAACATACAAAAATGATAAAAACAAAAACAAAAATTAGACTGTCATTCAATAAAAACTTTTAAATGAATGCCAAGTAAAAAAATAATAAGCTTTAAAATTTTCAAGAAAATACGAAACACTTTACAAAAGTCACAAAGAATCAATTCTTTCACTTACCATCACCTCCATATTCTTATGCGGTTCCACAAATCCATTAACAGTTAACTTACGGAGCACTGAAAAGTAAAGTCAAGTTTTACTTGCATCTTATTTTTTCATATTTTATCCTACTAAAATCATGATCATAATAATAAAGACTCAGAATTACAAAACCTCATCAATGGATACAGAAAGGCGATTCTGGTCATTGGTTGGTTACTAAGTGGGAAAGATGGAACTAAAACCAAGCTCTTGTGCCACAAAAGCAGTGTTCTCACTTATCGTAACTACACGTTTCTAAAACTATACTACAAAATTTAGTTTAATTTCTATAATTTTTGGTACCTCTAACCTGCAATAACCCCTATAGGTTGCAATTGAGAAAGTTACCTCTATTCCATAAACTTTAAACTGTGCCTCAACAGTAACCAAAAATCTTCATTCAGTATTAGGCTACATTAATGAAAATATAGTATCTCCTAAAAAGAGAATAGACTCTAGTGCTCAATTATAAGCATCACATTTTATGAGTAAACTGGTATACATAGGAAGCTAAGCAGAAAAATAGATTTGTATTTGAATCCTAGCTCCAATGTATTATTTGGGGCAATTTTCTAGATTTCACATTCCTTATCTGTAAAATGTGGCTAGTAAGTCCTACTTTATAGGGTTATTAAAGGATTCAGTAGTATAATTAATGTAAAACAGCACAATTCAGTAATGAGGATGACGACAGCTTATAAGACCTCAAAATGTAAAGTCACTCACTTTCAGAAAGCAACTTTACAGACAAGCAGTGCTATCTATATAACTAAAGAGTCAAGTGTTCATGAGGTGAAGTCTAAAGGCAGTGTATTAAAAATAGGTTCAGAATGCACCTGTCTCCACAAGACCATCCATTGCATACATCAGTTATATACAACTCAAAAGTTACTACATCATAACAGAATAGGGTTCAAATTGACCCCTTATTCTGGCTGTGCTCTTTCCCACCAGCACTGTGGTCCACACTACCTATGAGGGTCTTTTCTTTCTTCCTCCATCACCTAGTTAACTTCCACTTTATGATTTTGATTCAAACACCATTTTCTCAGGGTAGTCTT
This sequence comes from Hipposideros armiger, assembly GCF_001890085.2. Lineage (NCBI taxonomy): Eukaryota > Metazoa > Chordata > Mammalia > Chiroptera > Hipposideridae > Hipposideros > Hipposideros armiger. Next base: position 492,293 of record NW_017731702.1, read on the forward strand.
TTCAGACGATATTATCAGTTATCATAACAACAATAAGACCTGTCACAGATGTTATTCTACACGTATTTGTATAATCATTTTATTATGTCTGTTTCCCCAATGCCAACCACCTACCTATAAATTTGTCGAATGAAATAATGAATAGGTTAAAAGATACCAAATGCACATAGGTATAAACTCAAGAGATTACATGTAACAAAAACTCTAGACCTAAGTGTTTGTTAAGTTGTAAAAGGACAGAAATTTATAGCTGGACGGGACAAGTATTTTAAAGAAAAATGCTACATGCTTTTTTCCAGGTCAAATGCTACAGAAATGCTAATGTATATCTAAGACCTTGAAATGGGGTTTCAAGGTTTAAACTTTTTAAACTTTAAAAAGCTTAAAGCAGGCTAATGTAGAGTAGAGCTTCATCCTTTTTGTCAGGAGTTAAGCTCTGAAATCAGTAAAGCAAGAAAACTATACAATCAAGAGAACTCGTAAAAATCCCTTAATCATTAAATTCAGTATTTACACAGTTTTGTATATATAACCTTATTATTAGTTTCTCTAATTATTTGAGCAAACATCTCTAAGGCCTTTTAATGTCTTCCTCAAGGATACTGATGAAACCATCACCACTCACTTGTATAACCACCTGTACAATGGATTTTACTTGTCAACAGTTCTTTNGTTTATTTGGTATTTTTCCATTTAATGTATTTGGGCCACGATGGCCTATGGGTAAATGAAACCACAGAAAAAGAGGAACTACAGATAGTATTTCACCTCTTCAATGTCTCATTTCAGCTACCTAAATCATTTTGTAATAAAATATTATTTATTAGGCATATTTCACAAATGCTCTCTGTTGTCCCACTGTTTTATTTTTCTTCACAGCCCTTATGACCCCCGACATATTGTTTGTCTATTATCTGTCTCCTCCCACTAGAATATAAGCTCCTTGAGAACCAGAACTTTGCTTTGTGTATTACTCTATCCCAGAATCCAGAAACGGTATTTGGCAATAATTAAGTGCTCAATACATGAATAAATAGTACCAATTATTTAAAGCAGAGGTTTTTAATCTCAAGTGTTATATAAATTAGGCTTCAGATATCAAAGACAAGCATTACTATATGGGTCAAATAAACCCTTATTTTTTAATATATATTTTAACATATATAATAAAATCATAGATTAAATATAAAGGGATAACAAGAATTTAAATAAGAATTTAAATATCACAGCCTTCTTTGTATCTATAAATTTTGGAATACAGGCATCATAAAAGATGTCACATGTCGTTTTAGCAAATGAGATGGTCTAGGTTTTCGTCACAAGGTATTATACGATGAAGGCCTTCCAGACAAATGACTAACTGGAATAGATTGTTATATTTCCTCTTTGTCCTTAAAAATACATTGTTCACTAATCCATTCTTGAGGTTCAGATAATTCAACTAAGATCTCATCATCTGAAGACTTGGAGGCTGAGATTTCACAGACAATTTCACCATCATTAGGTCTAGAGTGCTTCTCTAGGTGTCTTTGAAAGCATCCAACTTCTGATTCATCTAAAAATTTTAAAACACCTCTCTCTGTCAATTTTCCTCTATCTGACATTCTAGACAGAAAATGAAAAATTCTGAATTCTCAACTGTGTTAAATAAAAGCTAAAAGAGTAAAAACATAGTGCTTCCAGTCTTCTTTTTATACCTTCTTGAAAGATGATGCAGTACAGTAGACAACCCAGTAAAAAACTGCAGGACAACAATTTCAATATTGCTTTCCTATTTCTGGCCATTCCATCATTCTTCTATTTTTGTACTATTTCAGTCTTTTCAAGCACAGTTGAGAGTAATTGGTAAGTAATAATAAGTAACAATTAAATAATTCCTAGGATGATGAAATAGCAAAATATTTCACTATAGGAAGAACAAGATCACTGAGATCCCATATGTATCTTAAATTTGTATAAGGGTCCAATGGTCCCATTTAGTATCTGTAAGATAGAAGGAATTTTATTCTATTTTCTTTTAAATAAAATTAATGTATCAGTCAGGCTTCTCCAAAGAAAGTATAAAAATCATAAAAACCATCAATTTTAGTAAGCTTATCAAGAGAATCAGGACTTTATAGAATTTTAGACAGGTGACTAATCTGTAGTCCAAATAAACTAAGTGACTTGACTAATGTTACAAAATAATTGAATAAGAATTCAAATTAAAATAACCATTAAATGGTAATTTATAGAGCAGCCTTTAAATAGTTGCTGAACTTGTTACAAAAATCATAATCTCCCTTAACCATCACAATATCCAATGATGTAGGTACTGTTATTTCATCTCCAAATTACAAAAAAAAAAAAAGGAAACTGAGTATCAGGGAAGATAATAGCCAGAGGCCATGCTATCAAGAAAAGGCCACGCAGATATTCATGCATATCCAAATCTATCTGCCTCCAGAAACCAAAATCTCACCACTATCATACAGTACTTCTTAAGCATCTTTTAATAATAATAAATTTTAATAAAATAATGAGTTCCATATTATTTTTAAGATCTTTGTTATTTGAGAACATGTCTTTAATTTATTAAAATTCTATCCTCTTTCCAACTCCTCAATCAATATACCTTAAATGCTATAATACAGCATTTATAACCAAGTGAAGTTTGACATACAGTTTCTGCAGACAGAAGACTCAAGGGAAAGCCAAAGGCCCACAAAATACTGACAGTAGCTACTGAAAATCACTATTCCAGTTTGTACAAATGTGATTCAAATCAATTCGGTTTNATTTGCAATCCCACCAACAGTGCACAAGGGTTCCCTTTTTACCACATTCTCGTCAACATCTTTTGTGTTTGAAAGGGAATTTTAAAGAGTCATAAAGTTGAAGTGTCTTACTCAAAATCCCAAAGCTACTCGGTAGAAACATTCTTCACTGGAAAACAGGTCTTCTCATTTGTTAACCCATATTTGTTAACGTCTAAAGAAAGTAAAATATATTGTTCTCAAAAGACCTTTCCATCTTTCTTAGGTTTGGATTACTTCATTTCCCTTAGCATATGCCTTTGTGGGTTACACATCGTGTCTACAAGATATATTTGACTAATACATTTATAATTATATTAGAATTACGATCTATACCTTAAATTTCCTTGCTTTCATAGACTTTAGATTTTTATTTTAAATGTACTTAACATCAACTTTTTTATATTCAGGTTTGTATGAAAAGCATACTACTTTATAGAAAACAAATTCCTTTTCGTGTCAAATCATGGTCAATTTTGTTACTGCAAAACAATTTTCTCTCAACTGTTAATTCTGCAATTTGTCACCCCTGAAAAGAACTTAATTTATTTTAATGTGGAAGGAAAATAGGATATAAAAATTGTTGGGACACACTGAGCAGCAGGTAACAGTTTTAAGTGCACACTGCACTGCTTTGCCATAGCAACTGGCTCAACTATGAGCTTACATATTTTTCTATGTGGAAAACTAATTTAGTACATGAAGACCATCTTGGCATTACAGTAAACGTTTACTAAAAGGAAGATTTTCCTGTATTTTAGATAAAATAATACAGGCCACTTTATTAACTAGCAAAATTGCTTTGTATAGTATCTTCCTGCATATGCTGCCTTCAATTAAACTATGCATCTTGTACCCCAACCCCATCAGACAAGATTGTCCTCCTAGTTTATGCTATCGTTCTATGTTTCCAGGTTCAGCTGCTCCATCCCACAGTGAAAGGGGCTCAGCTGATTTTTTTCCCCCAGGTACCTTGAGTTGTGTATATCCTCCCCAAACTCCTGCTTTTTGAAATTTTGCACGATAACTACACTTTAAAATCTAGCAGGGATCTAAAATCAAGTCTCCTCTTCAACTGTTTATTCATTTAATAAACAATTATTGAGAACCACCACTTATATGCATTCTTCTGGGCTTGATAATAGGGCTCTAACAAGAAAAGCTATAGTCCTCCCTTCCCTCTAAAACTCAATAGTGTCGTGGATTCTCAGAAAGGTTAACAATTGTAACGCAGCACAATGTAATAAGCACTGTGCAGGAAGTAAGTACAAGATGCTGGGTAGACCTGTATTTCATTCTATTATGGAGAGGAAACAGCCTCACACTAGTATAAGAAAACTAAGCAAGAAAGTTGAACTGGTCAGGAAACTAACTCAAACAAACTATCCAGAATAAGGCCCCTGATTAGATACAATCTGTAGAGACTGCCTAGGCTAAATATAAAGTATACCTGAAAACCAAGACAACACATTAGGAGAGCACAGCTTGAGAAAGCCGAACCAGTCTCTTTGCCAAATAAGGAGACTGTTCTCTACCAAATAATCCCCCTCACTAGCAATGAAGTGATCTTACTAGT
>NW_017731702.1:499413-502147 GCF_001890085.2 Hipposideros armiger
TGAGGTGAACTGTGTCCCCACAAAAAGATTATGTCCAAGGGGCTAACCCCCAGAACCTGTAACAGTGCCCTTATTTGGAAACTGGGGCTCTGTAGATGTAATCAAGTTAAAATGAGGTTATGCTGGATGAGAGTGGGCCCTTTGTAAGGAGAGGGAAATTTGGACAGAGACACAGAGGAGACAGGTGAAAAGTCTATGTGATGATGGAAGAGACAGCGGAGTGATGCAGCTGCAAGCCAAGAACACCAAGGATTGCAGACCACAACCAGAAACTAAAGAGACAAGGATTCTTCCGTAAAGTCTTCAGCACAAGCACCGCTCTGCCAAGCACCTTAACCTTAGACTTCTAGCCTCATGAACTGTGAGAAAACACACTTCTATTGTTCTGACTTACCCCGTTTGTGGTACTTTGATACAGCAGCCCTACAGCATCTAAAAGCAACAAAGACAGCCAGGACTTAAGAGATGGGGTCTTAGAGGGGAAAGGAGCTCTGAAGAAACAGTACCCACAAGAAATCAAGCTCTAAGTAGCAGCTAAGAGACGCAAGGGCCAAGGAGAGGTCTCACAGTCTGGAAAGACAAAAACTGACATTCAGGGCACCAAGAAGGCAATACTTTAGTAAACACCCAGGCTTGCATTAGAAGCCCCAGAAAGTCTAAAACCTGGGATTAAGTAAGAGTAAGCCAGTGATAGACCACCCTCAATTAGCTCAAGATTAAAGTCATAACCCATTTGCTTGCCCAGGGAAAATGAAATTCTCTCTGGAGAAAGAGAACAGAATTCAAAGCCTCTCCAATTTTCCCTATGTAACGTTCAGTATTCAATCAAAATTTATCAGCCACACTACAAAACAGGGNAGCATCCTATACTTTTCCAAACATATAAATCATAAAAATATTTGTCAGCCAAAATAAAGTGAAAAAATACAAATAGAAGGATTTAGATGCGGGGAAGGGTATAAATTGTACATAAGACCTAAAGTTAAGTTTTAAACTAAAATATAATTTCTTATTATAGCAAAATTTCAACCAATAAAACTGAAATCTATAGCTTTGGCTATAATTTTTAGATCCATTTTATATTGTGTCTTTATGTAGTAAATAAAATAAAACCCAAAGGGTACCATATCCAAATTTTAAATAAGAACGGAAAACTATTATACTCTCAACCAGTCTCTTTCTCACAACAAAATGACAACCTAGATTATTTCATAGCCCTTCTTTGTGTCTCTTCCTTAAAATTACTTGTTTAACATTTATTTCTATATATAGATTCTATTAAAATTGTTCAGGACTGTCTATACAGAAACTTTTTGTGTGTCAGTGTTACCTAAAGTCACTTGAAATCTTTTAAAAGGTATTTTCAGGATAAAAATATTTATGCAGATAATAGTTTATGTGATACAAATAATAATATTAACAACAGACTAATAGACATTTACTGAACCCTACTCTGCTCTAGGCCCTGCTCTCAGCCCTTTACCTGTATCAATTTATTTAATCATCACAATCTAAAAAGTAGATATTATTATTCTCCTTTTACAATAAGATAACTGAGGCATAGAAAGATTAAGCAACTTGCTTAAGTACCAACAGCATAATAAATGAGAGGAAGCGACAAGATTTAAATCAGGAACGGTGCTCAAAGCCTGCATTTTTTTAACCTTTATATTCTAATATCTCTTAATATAGTAACTACCAATTAACTACATAGTAATTTAGTAAAAAGAATAATCATTATTTGTATAAGTTCTGTTTAAGCTTTTAAAATATCAAAATATAAATTAATATTAAGTTGATACATTCAGAATCAATACAGTAAATCCTGTTCTCCAAAAATTATTGGGTTGTTGGAAAACTCATGACATATTTTTTCTGTTTTTCATTGCAAAAATGTGTCCTGACTTTTCCGACAATTCAATATACAGTAATTCACTAATGGTAGAATTTTCTTTTCATATTTACAGAAAGGAAAAATTCCCCACAAACTGAGGGCAACACTGCTGCTAATATAAATGCAATGAATTGTGTGAAGCAATGAATTGCTTGCCTCAGAATCTCATCTAATAAGTTCTTCAGCAAGTCACACTCAACAGAGTGCACCACTCAACAGAAAAACACGTCCTTTTGTTCTGTTACTTGCATACGGTACCTATGCAAGATACAGCTAATATAAACTGAGTGTTTTTCACATATATTATATACATATAAAATATCACTATCACTACATGTCAGATTCAATAAAGAAAACAATGATAACCATTCCCTAGTTCCTCAATTAAAAGTCAGGTTATTAAGAAAAAGAGTTGACCAAATGGAAATTAGTACCAGCTCAACAAGGAAAACATTAGGAGACAATCTGCCACCCTAAATCACCAGTATATTTTGAAATCGTGTCAGATTTATTTTAAATGCATCTTATAATAATGGTAGCAAAAGGGCAAAATTATTTTTATCTGCTATAATTTTTTGTGGCACTGTTTCTGTTACCAGAATATCCCTTTACAGAATTCCACCACTGAATATGCACAACATATATTATAATATACATATTAAACATAAAATCCTCCCTACCTGTTCTCAATACAAAGAACAAAATATATTACGGAACATCTCTGAATACTGCACCAAGTTCTTATTGTCACAGATGTGGATAAAAGGAAGTATTTCATCATGGTGGAATCAAAATCATTAACATAAAATTCTATTTTTCTCCATAAAAACATCCTCATTT
>NW_017731702.1:504078-509332 GCF_001890085.2 Hipposideros armiger
TTGGAGATTAACCCACCTCTCTCAGTAAACGATGGAAAAAGCAGCACAAAATCAATAAGGATAAAGAAGATTTGAATAGCACAATTAACAAATTTGACCTAATTGACATATATAAAACATTACAATCCACAACAGTAAATTTACCACACATTCCTTTCAAATGTACACAAAACATTTACTGAAATACCATATGCTGGGATCATAAAAGACAGCACATTTCAAGAGGTGAAATCAGTGACAATAACTAAAAAGCCCCACATGTTTGGAAATTAAGTGGCATACTTCTGATTAACAAATGGGTCTAAAAAGAAATCACAGGAGAAATTTTAAAATATTTTTAACTGAATACTAATGAAAATATAACATATCAAGGCTTTTGAAACTGAACTAAAGCCATGATTATAAGAAAAGCTGTAATGTTTTAAATACAACTTTAAGAAGAAAAACTGAAAATCAATTATCTAAGCTTCCATCTCATAAAGCGAGAAAAAGAACAGCAAATTAAAATCCAAAAAAGTAGCAGAAAATACATCAAGGCTTATATTATTAAGTACAATGACTAAAGCAAAAATAGACAAATATGCCAATAGAACAAAACTGAGAATCCAAAACAGATCCATACATATAAAGTTCTTGATTTATAACAAAGGGAGCACAGTGTTGTCCCTACTTCACATATGAACCTCACACAGAAATCACTTCCAGATAGATCATATACCTACATGTGAAAAGTAAAACAAAGCTTCGAGCAGAAAACAGAATATTTTTATGACCTTGGGCTGAGCAAAAATTCTGTAGATAGGCCCCAAAGAACTATAAAAGGAAAGTTATCCAAATTGAACTTCATTAAAATTAAGAACGTCTCTTCATCAAAAACACCATTAAGAAAGTGAAAAGGCAAGTCACAAAGTGGGAGAAGATATTTTCAGTATGTATATTCAACAAAGGACTTATATCCAAAACATGTACAAAGTCCCACAAATCAATAAGATAACACAATTTTTTTTCAATGTGCAAATAGCAGGCTCTCCCTTCCCAAAAGAGGATATCCAAAGGACTAATATGTATATGGAAAAGGTACTCATTTGTCATCAGAAAATGCAAAACTTACCAAGCGCACCAGCATGACTAAAATGACAGACAGACTAGACTAGGTGCTGATGAGAATGTAGAGTAAATGCCAGCACTCATATGCTACTGATGAGAGTGTAAACTGGTACAACCTTTTGGAAAACTAATTCATGGTCTCTACTAAAGTTGAGTTGAACATACATCTGACCATAAATGACAATAAAATTCACACTTATGTGAAAGAAGACGTGAAATAGTTTTCAAGAAAGCATTATTTTAATAGCTAATAACTAGAAACAACCTTAATGCCCATCAACAGCAGAACAAACAGATAATTGTGGTATGTCCCTAAAATGGAATGTTATGCTCCTACATAAGAGAGTAAGCTACTGCTCCACGTAAATACATGGATAAATCTCACAATTATTATACTGAATAAAAGCCAGACACAAAAGAGAACATACTATATTATTTCCACTTGTATGAAGCTCAGAAACACGGAAAGCTAATCTATGGTGACAGATATCAAAGATGGCACTTAATTGGGGGAAGGGAGTGGAATAGGTGACTGTAGCAGGGGGAAGGGGGAAGGCTTCTGGGGTGCTAGTAATGTTCTATCTGGTTCCAAGTGGTAGCAACATGGGTGTGCTCACATTAAAAACATTCAAACTGTACCCAAAATTTGTGCATTTCTTAAGTATGATATACATTACAATTCAACAAAAGTTTTTAAAATTTTAATAGTGACTGTTCAAGGTTAGTAAACAAATGAGAAAACAAGATTAAGATAACATTTGGATGAAAAGAGTCAAAGCCCAATGAAAGTCTATGCTTTCCATTAGAAATGATCTCTAATCCTTTCTTAACTCTGCTGTATTTTCCAACTTTAATAGCTCTCTCCTATCATCAAACCCCTGAAATATTTTCTCCTATAACATTTTGCTTCAAGCTTGAAATTCAAGTTTTCTTCTACGCCAAGGAGCCAGGTTCAACTGTTTTCATCATTTTAATTACTATACTATGATTATGATTATGGTTAGCTACCAAAATAGAGGAACCAAACATACAGAAAAACATACACATAATTAAAGAAAACAACCCATTAACGTGCAGAAAATTTTGGCAATTCTCCAGTAGTTAACATTCCACCTTTAACTTTATGCACATGCTATCATTAAATAAATTCAGACTATACCCCAAGCAGAAGTTGGATAGTATCTAATTAATTAGGACCCAGTTAAAGGTGCATTATATATAATGATATACAAGCTTAAGTTAATCCTCTTTCCGTGAAAATAGTGGTAAGAGTAGGAGCTATACAAAATGAAACTTAGATAAAAATACAAACAAGCAGACTTTACAGTGTCAAATTTAAATATGAGTTTGATTACTAATCTTTGCTCCCCTGCTCTCTTTTTAAGTACATTCTTAACATCCTTTTTCCCTTAATACATTCATCTCCTTTATAGCTTGTATCTCAATATATACTAAAAGAGACAGCTGGGATTTAACTACCTAATACCATATAATAACTCCAGTAACTTTTTAAATTTAAACTAAATTCCAGTTTCTAATTCTTCATGCGAAAGTACAATCTGAAATATTTAATCATAACTTACTCTCCCTTTCAGTCATTCATTATAAATGACTTTTTATAGTCATTTGTAACCATATGCTTATATAACCAGTAAAAAATGAATTTTAGGAAACATCTAAAATTTAATTGAATATAGTAGAAAAGCTTGTGCTGCTGCACTGTTTCCAAATACTTCATTTCTCTCAAAATTATGAATTAATTTTAAAATAAGAGAAGGGTTTACTTTATACTGCAGAATTTTAAGTGCATCTTTAAACTATTCTAGTTGCTTCCAATATTATTCAAGGGCATATTTTGTATGCACTTTGAAGTACTTAGACAAGTTTTATTTTATTTTATTTTATTTTATTTTAAGGCCTTAGGAATATAAGAATGTAAAGAGCTATAGTGCCATCTACTGGAGAACAAAGACTATGTTACTTCTTCAGCAAGGTTCACTATTTTCTATCAAAAGGAATTCCCAGAGTTATGTCTGCATTGCCATTCTGTCAATTATATAACACGTAATTAATTATTAAGAGGAATCTGTTCACTTAACCATCTACAGGGTTACAACTGAATCTGATGAGATTACAAAGATATACTATCCCATTCCTACCACAAAGGAAATTATGCAGAAGACTCAGGAATCATCCAGCTGGCTCAGAAATGACCTGGGATTTATTTCTGAATGGCTTTTTTCCAAATTCCTAACCTCATACTTCTTTTAAAAAAAACAGAAAACAAAAAAAGACTTTTCAACATGACTCATTCACTCAGCATTTGTTTTGTGCCCATAAAATCAAAGATCTTCAAAAGCAGGCCAACAAGAAATCCACACCCTCCCTTCCCCGAATACAAACTCCTGGAGAAAAGCAGTAATATAGATATTGATTTGTAATTAACTACGCAGAACACTTTTCTACTTTAATAGTAATTTTCTTTTAAATATCAAACACTTCACAAATTTCTATGTCATCCTAGCACGGAACCATGCTAATCTCTGTATTGTTCCAATTTTAGTATATGTGCTGCTGAAGTAAACAGAAACACATTCTTTTACATAAAGAATGAACAGGTACATTCTAACACCTCCCTGAATTTGGAAAGGATGACCCTGGGAGAAGAAGAGCGATGGAACTTACTGAGGTGCTACTCGTCTCCAGTACCGATCGATTCCATTTTTGAAATATAGCACAGCAAGCCACCTTACATTTATATCCAGAGTATGGTTTGTAAAAATATTCTGTAAACAGAAAACAGTATTAGAAAGAACATGTAATAAGTTAAAAGTATTAGCTACCAGAATAGAGAGAGACCAACCGTATAAAAAAATGCATATATTAAATAAACATTAATTATACCCGTATTCAAGTATGGATAAATTTTTAAATTAAATGTTTCATTTAAATTTTATCACTACATACTTCATATTGTTATTTTCAAAATATCAATAGTTCTACAATTCACATAAGAAAGCATACCTACTCAGGAGAATGTTAATTGTTTAAGTTGAGTAATGGATATTGGAAGAGATTCATTACACTATTGTACTTTTAAGTTATGTTTAAATTACCTAATAAACCTAAAACAAAATAAACCTAATTATATATCACAACCTACACACACACAAAATGAAAATAAACATCTTCTAAACTAAAACAGAAAAAGTAGACTCACCATAGCACACACCCATAAAAAACACCCTCAAAGAGCCACGCCCTGAATTAGTAAACGGCAGTGCAATGGCAGCCAAATATTTGGATCCATTTCATAGGTAAACCTCCAATACAAGCAGGTTTTTAAAACAATTAACATATTAACGGTGTCTCATGTTATTAAATATAATGGTGAACTATTTAGAACTTACCAGCAACACTGAATAGAAACCTGGCTGTGTCTCCCATTGTTTCAACTGCTCCTCAGCTGGTTTTAACACAGTGGTATCCTGACTCGTGGCCTGTGTTAAGACCTGGAGAACAACAGTGCTGGCACTATTGAGATCCATGGAAACCTGGTGATGAGAAATTGACACAGTGTAATGTATATCACACATAAAAAAATGAACAGAAACATAAATGGAGAAAAGGCTTCAATGTTCTGATTACTCTGATACTTCATTCACCGACTCCTTCACGTTTCAACTGGATTTCTATCTTTCTATGTACCACCCATACTTACTTAAAATCCCCATAATTCAGGCTGGACGAGTGGCTCATTGGTTAAGAGTTGGCTTGAGAGCCCAAGCTCTGAGCAGCAGGGCCACCAGTTCGGATCCCACATGAGGGCCAGTGACGCTGCGTCCTCTACAGCTAAGATGGTGAACAGCAACTCAACCTGGAGCTGGACTACGGTGAGTCACCAGCAACAGCGTGGGCTGCAGCGGGCTGCCTTGAGCTACTGGGAGTGGCCTGCAGCCAGCATGAGTGGCTGGCAGCTGCTGTGAGCTACCATGAGCCACCGTGAGCGGTGGTCCAATGGCCAGCGATCGACTGCCCCACCCAGGAAGAGTGCAATGATCATAATACCAACATGGGCCAGTGAAGTGATGTCCTCCACAACTAGACTAAAGAACAAAAGGACAGCAACTTGTCTGTTCCCCTTCCC
>NW_017731702.1:511457-592505 GCF_001890085.2 Hipposideros armiger
AAAAAAAACCTATAAAAGCAAATCTCAGGCTTGCAGTGACTTTAATTTCAGCTATGATGATTTTCTTTAGACTACATTATCTGAGTTTGTCCTTGGTTTTAGGAGAGCCCACACAAACAACAGCCACTATTAAATGTTAAAGTAGTAAGTAAATTGACTTAGAAAAAGATGTAAAATTACAATAAAAATTGAAGAAAAAAGAATTTCAAAATAAAAAGGATGCCCCCCAGTGAAATAATTTATTCAGGTATGGATCAATAAGGAATGCTAAAACCATTAACTGAAAAAACAGCTATAGTCCCAGCGTGTCCAAGTAACACCCCACAGACTACTTGCTAAGTACAATAAAGAAACCAACCTTTAAAATGAAGGGATCTGTCAGTTACCAGCTCAACCAAGAAAGCAAACTTAGTATCATAAACAGCTGCACAACTTAACCTTAGGTGCCTCCTGATGTGATGCAATAAAAAGTACACAACCTCCCCTCTGAAACACCAAAAATGATCAGGTTTAATCTAATGAAGACTCTAGACCCAACTTCCAGTTTAAAAGAAATAGAAATAGTCTCCTCTTTTCCAAAACACTTCTGGAATGGTAGCACGAAGAGGTACACAGATCCTCTCCTCAGTGACACAACCATGACCAGTAGAAATTATAAAAAGCAACCTTTTGAAAAGGGTGATTAAGAACATACAGCAAATGGAAAAACCTTTATGCAAGCAATACTACTAAATCTTGGTAAGAACAGCAAGAATCTGTGGCCTTTGAACCATGAACTCACTCCTGCCCACAGTGTGACAGAAGCTCTACTCCAGGCAGATGTAGCCAGGAACACGGGGTCCTTCTCACCCTGCTCCTGATCTAGGGCTATGGTTTCTCCCCAAGAGGGGCAAGCAGCCAGCATTTCTCATCCAGTCCAGCTATGTCTGCATGCTGCAGCTCTATTCCAGACGAGTGTAGCTGAGAGGTCTAGGGCTCTGTTCTTTCGCCCAGGCACCACTCACGGTGCGGACGCTCTACCCCACGCACATGAGGCCAAGAATAGTGGGCCTGAGTCACGGCTACCCCAGCCTGCTCCCAGGGCAGAGGCTCCACACCAGGAACAATAACAACTGGAGATTTCAATACTCTACTTTCAATTACAGATAGAACAGCTAGGAAGACGACCAACCAGGAAATAAGTCTTGAACGACGTTATCCACAAACTAGACTTAACAGACATTTACAGAACATTCCACGCAACAACAGCAAAATGCACACATTCTTCTTGAATATACATGCAGTGCACATGGAACATTCTCCAGGGCAGGCCATATCCTAGGCCACAAAACAAGCCTCAACAAATTTAAAAGGACTGAAATAATGCAAATGTGTTCTCTGATCACAATCAAAAACAGAAATATGGGAAATTCACTCACATTTTCAGATTTCAAAACTTATGACACAGCTACAGTAATCAAGACAGGGTTGGTGGCTGGCGTAAGGATAGATATACACATCAATGAAACAGATTTGAAAGTCTAGAAACAAACCCTTACAGCTAAGGCCAACTGATTTTCAACAAGGGTACCAGGACAATTCAATGGAGAAAGAAAGCATAGTCTTTTCAACAAATGGTGTTGGAACAACTGGATATCCACGTGGAAAGAGTAAAAAAAAAGTGAAATCCTTTTTTATATATGCTATAACATAAATGAACCTTGAAAACATTATGCTAAGTGAAAGAAGGCAGTCACAAAAGACCACATGTTGTATGATTCCATTTTTATGAAATGTACAGAATTTATAAAAACAAAAAGAACAAAAGTGGCTGTCTAGAGCTAGGGGATCAGGGGAAAATGTGGAGTGACTGCTGATGGGAGCGTGGTTTCTATTTGGGATGATGAAACTTTTCTAAAATTGATTGTAGTGATGGTTGCATAACTCTGTGAATGTACCAAAACCTAAATTCTATACTTTCAGTAACTGAACTGTATGATCTATGCATTATATCTTAATAAAGCTCTTATTTTTTTAAGTGCTTAGACTATGTAAATGCCAAAGTCGGCAAGAGACAAGGAAAAGTGACTGAAGAAATGAAGAACGTGGCTACAGTATCAACAACAATAACTGATGTTAATTCAGAGCAAGGAAGAGCATTTGTTCAAGAAATTAGAGCAAGATTAAAGATAAAACTTGGTACATAAGCCAAGAAGGTTCCAAAGATGCCAGTCCCACCCAAATCCATACAGCACAGTTTGGATTCATTTCATTTTCTCAACAGAGGTCATTTGGCTGTTGGGACATTATAGGTTGTTTAGCATCCCTGCACACTATCTGTAAATAACACTTCCTAGGGATTGTTTTGACTGAAGATGCTTCCATATATCTCCAAATAGCCTCCATTTAAAGAACCACCTGGGCTGCTGAAGCATTCCCTATGAGATCCCTATCGGACTTCAAGCAGACTGTCAAAGATTGATCTATTTGGAAATAAAAATTATGCAATAAAACATATATAACAAGAAGGCATTTCTTCCTTGCTTTCTCTTCTCTATTCCAAAAATATCCCATCTAGTCAAGAGTTTCAAAGGACCTACAAATTCCCACTTGGTGGTAGAAGCTACAAGCTTAAATCCTCCTAAACCAATCAGGACTTAAAAATATTCTTAGTCTGGGTCTGGCCGAGTGGCGCGATGGTTAAGAGCTGGCTTGGGGCGCCAGAGGGCCCGGTTCGGATCCCACATATGAGGGCCAGTGACACTGCCCTCTACAGCTAAGATGCTAAACAACAGCTCAACCTGGAGCTGGGCTGCCGTGAGTGGCCAGGCACAGTGTAGGCTGCAGCCTCTGCTGCAGTGGGCTGCCATAAGCTACCGTGTGTAGCCAGCAGCTGCCGTGAGCAGCCATCCAGAAGCTGGCGACTGATCTGCCTCAGCCCGGGAAGAACACAATGATGGTGCCAACTTGGGCCAGTGAAGCAACGTCCTCCACAAGTAGACTAAAGAACAAAAGGACAGCAACTTGTCTGTTCTTCTTCCCCCCAATTCCCCAGTGCTGTTCCCATCCCCCCAATACCCCAATAAAAATCTTAAAAAAAAATATTCTTAGTCTGGGGCCAGCCGAGTGGCTTGTTAGTTAAGAGTTGGCTTGGGAGCACAAGCTCTGAGCAGCAGGGCTGCCGGTTTGGATCCCACATGGGCTTGTGATGCTGCGCCCGCCCTCTACAGTTAAGATGGTGAACAACAGGTCAACCTGGAGCTGGGTTGGAGTGAGTCGATGGCGAAGACGAAGGCTGCAGCTCCTGCTGAAGTGGGCTGCCGTGAGCAGCTGGCAGCCAGCGTGAGCTGCCATGAGCCGCCGTCCAATGGCCAGTGACAGACTGCCTCAGCTGGGAAGAGTGCAATGATCACAATACCAACATGGGCCAGTAAAGTGACATCCTCCACAACTAGACTGAAGAACAAAAGGAGAGCAACTTGTCTGTTCCCTTTCCCCGATTCCCCAACGCTGTTCCCTCCCCCAATCCCCCAATAAAATCTTAAAAAAAAACAGTAGTTTAAAATCGATTTAATAATCTGAGAAAAATAAAACTAACCCAGAAGTTCTCATTTATTATTTACTTTCCTTTAAGCATCACCTATTATATACAGTACACTTCCATTGCATAAAAGGAAAATAAGTTTGTATGTGTTAACAATACAGCGTCTTTAATTTCATTTCTAAGTCTTCTCCTCCATGACTGTTCCCACATCAATTTGTTTCTTTGCCAGAAAACAACTGCTATATCTAGCATTCCTAAAGATGTAAAAATAGAGTAATCTGCAGTGCCACCTGATGGTAGAAGTAAGTGCTACACCCCAAAGAGTCTATTTCCAAGCATCCTTTTCCCCTCCCTCCACGACAGGGAAAGAGGAAGATATTGGAATTCTCAGTGACCACTTGGCCAGGACAACTAGTGAAAATACAGCAAGGGTTTTCAAGGTTCAAGAACTTAGGTCAATAAATGCTGAGAAGAAAGCTCCTGAGAGAAAGAAATGAATGGGAGCCTACAGAATAATGTAACACAAAAAGGATGGGATTCAAAACGTGAAAATGAAAACCTCACCATGAGGCAAAACATGACAACCAAAAAACTGCCTTACAGCACTGTCTCTACTTCTTTAGTTAGATACGGCATCATTAAAAACACTCTCTATCAAAAGAAAATGTAAGATGAAGAAATAAATGTTTTGAGTTTTCCATAAAGTAAACATGACAGAATTTAAGGAAATGTAAGCAATGTTTTAGCATAGAGGAGATTGAGAAACTATGGAACAAGAACGGGCAAAGTAGCATGAGGAAAGGGACACACTTATCTGATGAGAAGAGCATTACTATGCTCCACATCTAAGTCAAATCATAATCTACAACCCAAGTCTACAAAAAGAAGAGGAGGCACAAATCACATTCTTGGGGAATCATGGATAGGAAATATCACAAAATTGCTAAACTGCCTGTAATCAAAAGCAAACCAGAGAGAGATAATGTGTCCGAAACAAGAAAAAAATGAACTTCTGTGAAGACTAACGAAGAGTTCAAAGATAATCACAATAGAAAAGTCATATTAGAAAGCTTAAAGATAAAGAAACATTTTATTATTTTGAGGAACCAAAATCTTAAATTAAAGCAGCTTGACAAAACAAAACAAAACAAAAGGTAAACCTGAATGTGAGCAAGCGTCTCGTTCGCACACCAATGGTAGTTAGGGGGCAAGTAGGTGGAGGCAAGATGAAATGAGATTGACAGTGAGCTGGGCATCGTTAAAGCTGGGTGGTGCGGAGACAGGGCGCATTATACAGTTCTGCTTTCGTGCATGCTTTTTTAAATGGCAGCCAATGGGTCACGATACAGAGGTCACTGAAGTTGCTGGTCCCGGCTGACGTCACCTCTGGAAATGTGTCACTGCACTAGAGGAGAAGTGCTCCTCCCTCCACCCCACTGCCCTACACAGTATGTACTTCTAGTGCGCCGCTTTTCTTGTTAACCTGCATCTCAGAGATACTGTAGGTTTGGTTTTAGACCACAACAATAGTGAGTCGTAATCTTTTTGCTGATGGAGGGTCTTGCCTTCAATTTGTTAAATAAAATAAAAGGCAGCAACATCTGTGAAGCATAATAAAGTGAGCTGCCATACCAACAAGGTATGCTGGTACTCTAGTGGGGGGAGACAGAGAACTATACGGGTAAATTATATAGAGTGTGTAAGAAGGCAGCATACAGAGCCAGGAGGCAGCTGTGACAGCAGTCCTGTCCAATAAACCCACATATTTGTGTCTCACTTGGAGCTTTTAGTGAAATGCCAATGATAAACTGCAGTTTAGTCTCTTGTCTGTTTGGTATGCATGAGAGTTTCCCCATGACTGAACACCTCCTAACAGGAAGTGAAGGAGCTTATCCTAAACAAGTAACCCCCACACCAAGACAGTGCTGGCTAACGCCATTCATTCACCATGCCCTGATGATTCGAGACCCGGCCCTGCCCAACTTTCAGGCATACTCACGCCTCTTCCAGTGGCTTTTTCATGCAGACCGCCTGCCTTGGCAGGAGGTGAGGAACTGGCTGTGGCTGTGGCTGAATTTGACCTACAGCAGATCCCCTCCAAGGTGGTCCTGGGGCTGGCGCCCCCAGTGGCCAGCTTCAAAACGAGCAGGAGCATCACCAGAGTCCTGCTGAGGCAGATCCTGCTCTGCAGGATCTTAGTCAAGGCCAATCCTGCAACCAGTGATCCCAAGGGTCAGTCCCTCCCATTGATGTACAATTATCAATCAAGGCTCAACTACAAGGGGAGGGCGCACACAACCCACACAAGGGACACACCTGGAGTGTGACGCTCCTATGAACCCCACAGGACACCTACTACATAAGGCCACTCTACTAACACCAGGAGACATAGCAGCCCTACCTAATACATAGAAACAAACACAAGAAGGCAGCCAAAATGGGAAGACAAAGAAATATGTCCCAAATAAAACAGAACAAAGCTCCAGAAAAAGAACTAAGTGAAAAGGAGATTAGCAATCTATCAGACACAGAATTCCAAACACTTTATAACAATGCTCAGTGATCTCAGGGAGAACTTCAACAAAGAGATAAGAAACATAAAAATGGAGATGGAAACAATGAAAAAGAACCAGTCAGAAATAAAGGATACAATAAAGGAAATGAAGAATGTATTACAGGGAATCAACAGTAGATCAGATGAAGCAGAGGATCCAACCAGCAATGTAGAAGATAAGGTAGCAGAAAACACCCAACAAGAAAAGAAAAAAGAATCCAAACAACTGAGGAGAGTTTAGGGGCCTCCAGGACAATATTGAGCATAACAACATTCACATTATAGGGGTACCAGAAGGTGAAGAGAGAGAGCAAGGAATTGAACACCTATTTGAAGAAAAAATGACAGAAAACTTCCCTAGCCTGGTGAAGGAAATAGATAGACCAGCCCAGGTAGCACAGAAGAGTCCCAAACTAGATAAACCCAAACAGGAAAACATCAAGAAACATCATACTTAAAATGCCAAAGATTAAAGACAATGAGAGACTCTTAAAAGCAGCAAGAAAAAAGCAGTTAGTTACCTACAAGGGAGCTCCCATAGCATTGTCAGGTGATTTCTCAACAGAAACTTTGCAGGTAAGAAGGGACTGGCATGAAATATTTCAAGTCATGAAAAGCAACAACTTAAAGCCAAGATTACTCTACCCAGCAAAGCTATCATTTAGAATTGAAGGACAGATAAGGAGCTTCCCAGACAAGAAAAAGCTGAAGGGAGTTCATCACCACCAAACCAGTACCACAAGGACTCTTAGAGGGACTTCTTTAAGATTGGAGGGGGGTTAAGGATGGGTGAAAAGGGAAGGAATTAAGAAGTACAAATTGATTGTTACACGGTAGTTATGGAGATGTAGAGTATATATAGCACAAGGAATATAGTCGATAATACTGCAATAACTAGATATGGTGCCAGATAGGTACTAGATCTATCAGCGTGATAGATGGGAATGGGATTTGGGGCAGGGTGAAAAAGGTGAAGGTATTAATACCAATTGGTAGTTAATACAGTATGAGGAATATAACCAACAATGTTGTAAAAATCATATAAGGTGCCAGATGGGCACTGGACTTATCAGGGGGATCACTTCATAGACTGTGTAGATGCCTGACCAATGCGCTATACACCTGAAGCTAAAGTAGAATAATATTGAATGTTAACTATAACTAAATATATAGGTATGTATAGTCACGACATGCAGAGCACAACACCGGAAAGATAGTCAATAGTATTTTAACAGCTATATAAGATGTCAGAGGGGTAGTAGCTTGGGGGAGGTGGTTATCACTTTACGAGGGGTTTAAATGTCTATTACATTGTTTTGTACACCTGAAACAAACAAACAAAAATATTGCAGAAATAAATACTACTAAAGAACAGCAATTATACTTATTGGTGTTAAAATTCCTTCTCTGATGTAAAACAAAGAAATAGGAAGGAAAAGCAGTGAACTTGATTTTGAGCCAGATACTGTTCTTTGAACCGGAGTAACAGCACCTGCCTAAATTTAACAGACTATAACTGATCAGAATTAAATTTAGGAAAAACCTTTTGCTAAGTGTTAAAGGATCATCAGTCCTCACCAAATGTATACATCTTTGATTGATAGTTTCTAATTACAGGTCCAGGACATCACTGTCTAACTCCTAGAAAAATCTCGTTCTTGTTTTGAGAGTTTAGCCTAAGGAGTCACTGCATTTTTAAAAATTCATTCATTAAAAATGAAATTCAGGGGCCAGCCAAGGGGCTCGGTTGGTTAAGAGCTTGCTCAAGAGTGCAAGCTCTGAGCAACAGTGTCGCCAGTTCGATTCCCACATGGGCCAGTTAGCTGAGCCCGAGCTGAGCTGCCAACAGGTAGAAGGATGGCTCAAATGGTGAGAGCACGTGCTCCTAACAACAAGGTTGCCTGTAGAAGATGGTGGGCTATGCCCACCCGCAACTAAAGACTGAACTCAGCACCTTGAACTGAGCTGCCACCCAGGTGGCTCAGGGTATACAGCACACACTCTTAATGAGGCTGCTGGTTCGACTCCCGCATGGGATGGTGGCTACACCCACCCACTACTAATTGCTGAGCAGCGCAACTGGACTTGGAGCTGAGCTTGCTGCGCCCTCCACAACTAAGACTGAAGGACAACTTGTCTGTTCCTCTTCCCCAATTCCCCAACACTGTTCCCCTCCCCCAATTCCCCAACACTGTTGTTCCCCTCTCCCAACTCCCCAATAAAATCTTAAAAAAAAAAAAAAATGAAATTCATTCATGCATAGACTTATATGCCCAGTAATGTCCCCACAATTAGGAACTATTATACATTTTATCATTAAAATGTTTTGAGTCATTAAAATAATTTTCCTATCACCATGGAGCCATCCATATCTGTTCTGTAAACAGTAAGCATATCTAATTTAAGCATTTTGTTTTACTGACCAAGAAACTGTGTCTCAAAGAGGTTTAGGAAATAAACTATGATTTCTCTAAGGTCACAGGCTCATTGGAGACATTTCCCAACCCAATACAAAACTTCCTGCTACAAATTTTTTTCTTTTTAATCATAGTACTGTCTATTGGTACCTCAAATGAAACGAATTATTTTTGCATTTGTTTGTTTTATTAGCTTTAGACCTGAGAACCTAATACAACATCAAGATGATAGCTTATCAGGCCGGCCGAGTGGAGCATTGGTTAGGAGTTGGCTTGGGACGCCAGCTCTGAGCAGCAGGGCTCCGGTTTGGATCCCACATGTGGGACAGTGATGCTGCTCCCTCTACAGCTACGATGGTGAACAACAGCTCGACCTGGAGCTGGGCTGCCATGAGTCACCGGCAATGGCGTAGGCTACAGTGGGGCTGGCCAGCAGTGGGCATGCACTTTCGTAGGCTGCCGTGAGCGGCCATCCAATGGCCGGTGAGTGACTGCCTCATCTGGGAAGAGCACAATGATAATACCAACATGGGCCAGTGAAACAACATCCTCCACAACTAGAATGAAGAACAAAAGGACAGCAACTTCCCCAATTCCCTAACGCTGTTCCCCTCCCCAAATTCCTCAATAAAATCTTAAAAAAAAAAAAGACTATAGCTTATCTTCCTGATAAATTATACATCAAAATTGAAGACCAAAATTAATGGAGTCAATGAAAACACCATATATCAAATTAACTAGTTAAAGATTAGTAGAATTTTAAATGATTGAAACAGACAAAGGACTATCATACAGAATATACAAGGAACCCTTGTGAATCAACAAAACAAGAAAACTGGACAAAGAATATAAATAGACAATTCACAGATGGGAAATTCCAAATAGTCAATAAATATTAGAAGAGATACTATGTCACTGTTTATCAGGAATTTTTAAAATATTGGGAAATTCAGCAGTTCGATGCCCGGCCCAAGCTGAGCTGCCGCTGAGCTGCCAACAGGTGGCAGGATGGCTCAGCTAAAAAAAGGGGAAATTACTTTACAATCAATCATCAGATTGGAAAAATTACAAAGTCTGGAAATACTCAGCGCTGGCAAGAATGTACAGAAATTGAAATTCTTATTCATAGCTGCTAGTAGAATACATTGTTACAACACATTGGAAAATGATCTTGACATTGCTGATAAGTTGTGTGACTGTGTAAGCGTGTGCGTGTGCGTGTGTGTGTGTGTGTCCTATGACCAGGTTATAGTCTTGACCCAGCAGTTTCACACTTGGTGCTATAACCAAAGAAACTCCTGCATAGGCATACAAGGAGGAGACAAGGATAAGGGTGTTCACCTATAGTAAGAGAGAATTGAAGACAACATGCTGTCCATCTTTAGTGGAATAGATACATAAAATCTATCTTGTCCTTTCCTTGTATTTGTTCCTTCTGGCTGGAAACTCTTGCCTCTAGATAACTGCATATCTTGTCCAGTCTCTGCTCAAGTCATCAACTAATCAAATAAGTCTTCCCTGACGCCCAATCTAAAATAGTGCACCCTTCAACCCAGAATCTCTCTCTAGTCTGAACAGCCTTCTTAATTTTTATGCATAATACTTTTAACCATCTGACATTTTAATATATATGCGTTAATTATCCAGACTCCCGATTAAAATTTAAGGTCCAGGGACCATGGACTTTGATTTGTCCTAGGTATAATGCCAGAATCTAGAACAGTAACTGGCACATATGAAAAGTGATGAATAAATATTTGTTAAATAAATGAATTCAACAACGAAATCCCAATCTCGGCTTACAGTTGTGTAAAGTCACAAAAATGAACCCAAGTCTCTGATTTGTCAAGCCCAGTAGGTCTAACATCCATGTTATATAACATTCCACATTTTTTTCAACTCTCTGGTGATTCAACTTGCATTCAGTCTTCAACAATGAAGCAGCTTCTACAGGCCAGGCGCTGTTCTGAGATATAAATAAGAGAGTCTCTACACTCAGGTCTAGAGAAGAAAAGACAACAATTACAAAATAGTATAGCGCTCTGATAAGCTGTTATGAAAGAATGTAAGAGGCCTGACACCATAGGGAGGTTGGGGAAGGCTTCCCAGGAGGGAACAAGCAAGGTAGTGCTTGCGCTGAGTAGAAGTTCTCCAAAGGAGTACATAATATGGGTGTTTGTCAGACAGGTGAGGGGTAAATTCCAGGCAGAAGACACACAACATACAAGTGTCTCTCAATTGTAAAAAGCATCCCAACGCTTTTGAAGAATTGTAAATACTTCAGCATGACAGAAACATACAAGGCAGGAAACAAGGTGGAAGCAAAAGCAAGCAAAGTCCATATTTTCTAGGCTTGGTAGTTTAGATTTTAATCTGAAAGTCTGCATGGAAGGCCTGCAGAATCACACCACAATCTGCCTACAGAAGAAGGAAGGGTAGAGGTGGGTGGTATGCATTCTTGGAAGCAAGGAAATTATTTAAAAGGTTTATACAAACATCCAGATAATAATGATAACCTGAACCATGATAGTAGCCACTGGAAAAGAGCAGATGAAATAGGTACAAGATTTGGTAAATAATTAAGTGGGAGGAGAGCAGCACTAAGGGCATAAGAGTTAAGATTCTGGGCATCCAGGTGCCGGCCGAGTAGCGCGCTGGTTAAGAGCTGGCTTGGGATGCCAGAGGGCCCCGGTTCGGATCCCACATATGAGGGCCAGTGACTCTGCCCTCTACAGCTAAGATGCTCAACAACAGCTCAAACTGGAGCTGAGCTGCTGTGAGTCGCCAGCGACGGCGTAGGCTGCAGCCCCTGTGGCAGTGGGTTGCCATGGGCTACTGTGTGTAGCCAGCAGCCAGAGTGAGCAGTGAGCAGCCGCAGTGAGCAGCCGTCCAAAAGCCGGCGACTGATCTGCCTCGCCCAGGAAGAGCGCAATGATGGTGCCAACTTGGGCCAGTGAAGCAACGTCCTCCACAACTAGACTGAAGAACAAAAGGACAGCAACTTGTCTGTTCCCCTTCCCCCAATTTCCCAGCGCTGTTCCCATCCCCCAATTCCCCAATAAAAATCTTTAAAAAAAAAAGATTCTGGGCATCTGCAACTGAGGGGCGCCTGCAGGATCATAGAAGGAAAAAAGGCAACTTCATAAAAGGTCAGATACATAATTTTTCACATGACTTTAAGGTATCTTAAGATAACAACAATGTGTCAGAGTTGAAGAGTGATCTGTACTAAAGAAACAGAGATTTGGGAGCCATCAAAATAGAGATAGCATTTGAAGTCATCAGGGATGGACCATTCAAGGAGAGTAGGCAGAGGCAGAAGAGAGCAGAAGTCAGTGCCCCAAAGTGAAACGAATATCCAAAATGGTCACAGAAGAAAGAAAAATAAATCAAGGAAAGACTGGCTAAGACATAGTAGGGAAGTAAGACTATAGTGTCACAGAAGCATAAGAGAATTTCAAGAACAACTAGTCAAAATGTCAAATGATTAAAAAGATTCCATTACATTGCACGACAAAGAGATCAATGGTGACCATCACCCCATGAAATTCAGTGACTGCAGCGGATTGGAGAGGATGGGAGGGGGCAGCTGGCCAGTTAGAAGGCTGGGCCTAAAGCATATTAGGTGCCTGGAAAGAAATGGCTGAAGGCTATTGCCAGACTTCAATACATAGGAAAAAAATAAGCATTAAGGAGGTGAAGAAAATGTAATATAGACAACTGTTTCAAGAAACTTAAGAAATAATTACAGATGTACCAGAAGGTGAATAGAGTGA
Organism: Hipposideros armiger; assembly: GCF_001890085.2. Lineage (NCBI taxonomy): Eukaryota > Metazoa > Chordata > Mammalia > Chiroptera > Hipposideridae > Hipposideros > Hipposideros armiger. Next base: position 523,728 of record NW_017731702.1, read on the forward strand.
GGAGAGTGTATTTAAAATGTGTGCTTAAATCCTGACAAGTTAGTGTCAGTTGAGAGTAAAAAAGGGTTAGCCAAGAGTTATGGACTGAACTGCGTCCCTTACAAATTCAGATGTTGGGAGTCCTCACCCCCAGCATCCTCAGTATCAGAGATAAAATTTTTGAAGAAGCAATTAAGTTAAAATGAGGCCGTCATCCAATTCGACTGGTGTTCTAATAAGGAAAAGAGATACCAGAGGTCCTAGTGCACAAAAGTATGACCATGTACATAGGAAGAAAAAGGGTCATCTGTAAGTCACGGAGAGAGGCCTCAGAGAAAACCAATCCTGCCAGAACCTTTATCTTGGACTTCCAGCATCCCAAACTGTTAAGAAAAAAAAAAACTATTGTTTAAGTCACTCAGTCTAAAGTATTTTGTTAAGGCAGCTGTAGCAAACAAATATAGGGAGGAAACATTGTTGCTCAGGACAAAAAAACTCGGAGCACAATTAGAGATGAACAAATAGAGGTAGACATGTTTGCACTTGTGAAACAAGGCAAAAGGCTACAAAGTTCTCATCAATGTACTCCTATTTCATTTCCTCTGTGGCGTAGAAAGCAACACTATCCAGGAAACAGTAAGAAAGTAAAGAGGTGGTGGGTTAATAACCACCATGGGCAACAGAAGTAGTTACAAGAGACACACAGGATTATTGGGGTGCTCCTCCATTACTCAATGAATTAATGTTGTTGAAAGAATACCCAGCTGTCATTCGTGAAGGCTTTAATTAAGTTTTAATAAGGTGAACTCTGGCAGTAACTAGCAAAAGAAAAGCACTAGAATTAGTCAGAACCTGAGTTACAAATCTAGAAATGTGTGACCTTATGCAAGTCACTTACCATTGCTGGGCCTTAGTTTCTTCAATCAGATATATCAGATTCCATAGTCAGTGTAAGATCAGCTCAGATTAAAATAAATGATGCTATCATTTTTATACAGGTTTGTGCATGACTTCAGTCTTATTTACCAAGCAACATAGTGCATCTCAAGCTTTAATGCACATTCGTATCATCCGGAGAGCTTGTAAAAATGCAGATTCTGGTTCAGTAGATCTGGGGTTAAGGCTGAGAATGTACATTTCTAATAAACTGTCTGTGATGCCATATACTACAGTCTGAGCAGCACGGGTGTAGAAGACTAATCCAAGATCAAGCTCTACAGAGCTTAATAATTATCTGTCATCAGCCTGGTATTTAGAAAACCAAACAAAGACACTCCAGTATCACACCTGTACTAAGAGTGTGTGTATTGCCATTCCCAGAAACAATCTGATATTAACTGGCAGTCCACATTTGGTACAGATAGAAAAACAAATGCATAATATTGCCAGCAATAACATGAAATTAGAAGCCCAAGATTAAATACAAATACACACACATATACATACATATAACACAAAGGTTAAAATCTACCTAATCAAACATTATCTCCCCAAATAGGAATAGTTTTCTTTCTGGAAAAACATACATTTATCTCTGGAAATAGCTTTAGTATTTCAGCCTACAATGTCACATAAACTAAAGATTAGATTTTTATATTAATTACCAAATAATTTTCACATCTTTATTTAGAACCGCTAATCATAGTACCACAATTAAATTTGTTTGTGGTGAGAATTCTCTTCTGCTTTAGGAAGTGTAACTAGGACAAAATAGTCCAGCTGCCCTAGGGCTATAACATATTGCCACAAAGTATTTCTATAATTAAACTATTTCTACTATTCCCTGTGCTGGGTTTACAGAGGGAAAAAATTCCACAATCCTATCACAACCAACGGAGAGATTTGCATTCTGATTTCACAGAAATCTTTCTCAGTGATGAAAGGTGTAAGAAAAGGTGTCATGCACTGGGTGTCTTATATTAGAGTTACTCGTCCTTAACCTGAAGCCTCTATACAGAACAGAGAAGTTTGAAATAATATGAAAATGGAGGGGTTAACTCCCTATCCCCCCCCAAAAAAAAATTATGGCTGTAAACTGCTCTTCCTTACTCTTTTCTGAAGAATAACCACATCCCAAGGACAGACACTACCGCACTACATCTGAGCTCCTTTAAACTGGGTGGAGGGGGAAGGGAGGATATGTCAATTGCAATCTTCGCACCAGTAAGGAATTTACCAGTCCTAGATATTTTAGTCAAATCACTTTGAAATACTTCCCTCAATCACCACTATGTAACAAAAGGCTTAAGAAAAATGACAAATACGATGGGTCTCAAATCGTTTTGCTGAATCACAAATACCCCCAAATATAAAGCTGCCGAACTCGCTGGGCTTGAGCATTGGCGGCCATACCTCAGCAATCAGGTCCTCCCTGAAAATGTGTAACTCCCTTCACTTGTTCATTAAAGGCAATTGCGCAAGGGTCTAATGTTTATTTAAAGCTTTCCCAGTATTGCTAGTAGCAGCAGTGTCGTGTGTGCAATAACAATATACAGTGGTTTTATACTAAAGATGACCAAGGTCTCTCAAAATCTGCACCACCTATTCCCCAAGGGCACCACTCTGGCCCGCAATAGCAGCCAGAATGAGCACCCTACGCCCTCCTCATTCTGGCTCCCAGTGTCTGCCTCCCAGTGCCCCGATTCCCTCTGCGGTCTCACTGGGACAGCCCCGAGCTCCCAGGGGTACCTAGGGTTACGCAGAGAGCCTAGCGTGCAGGCCGCCCTCGCGGCGCCACTGCTATCCCTCATCTCCCGGTAGCCCCAAGTTCCCCTCGCCTCACGGGTCTCAGCTGCCCAGCCCACTCCTCCCTTCCATCGTGCGCGCTCTGGGCCTCTCAGGCAGGGGCCTCACCGCTTAGTTGGGTCCGGAATAGCCCGGCTCTCCGGCTTCCACTCCCCAACACCAAGAGGCGTCGGTTGGTCCCGCACCCCACGCTTCCAGTCCACACGCCGCCGCCTACTGATGCCGAAAGCGGCTTCTAGGAACGCGCCATGTTCAGCGTCGCAGCTCCAAACGACGCGGACGCGCGAATATCGCGTCACAGCCTCCCAGAGCGCATGGAATAGGCAAAGGAAGACTGCGATAGGACAGGCCGGAAAACGAGGGAGGGGCTTCCTCTTCGAAACCTAAGGCGCCTGGAGTCTACAGCGGCAGCATGCGCTTGCGCGTTATAGAGAGTAAAGAGCCTGGACGCAGCTGGACCTGTAACCATGGGAACCATAGGTCCGTGTTGCCCTGCTCCGGAGAAAATCAGCTGTCGCCTGGGTGGATGGAAGTTTAAATCAGAACCATTTTCCCTTCCCTATTCTAGATATCAGCTGCTAAAATGCGTTGTTCTACGGGTCCGTCTCTGCAGATTAGAGTTATGAAAATAATCTTCCTCTCATCAGTCAACCCTCTGATTAATACTTACTTAAGGTCCTAAACTTGCTTCTTGCTCTACTCCAGAAAGATAGCAAGGTGGAAAGATTAAAAGAAAATCCAATTCTCCCTGCCTCTGCTACTAGCTAGCTTAGTGACCTAAGTTTTCTTATCTTTAGAAAGAAAACTTGGAAGGAAATAGTTGAGTGTTCATAAAGATTAATAATAGATAACATTTATTGAGCATTTAGAATGTGCCTGATACAGTTCTAAGTTCTTTATATGCATCGTGTGTATTTATCTTCAAATCAACTCTATAAGGTGCGTTTTATTATGCCCATTTTACAGATAAGAAACTAAAGAACAGAGAAGTCTTACAAGTAACCTGCCTAAGATCACACAACTTGTTAGTGGCAGTGTTAAGATTTGACCAAGCAAGCTTAAGCCCTGCATTACAGGGATGTTCATCAACTTGGCTGTTTTTAAATGTAAAATTATAAAAATTACCTTAATGACCACCAAGAAAGGAATGATTAAATGATAATACATGCATATACAATATAATAAAATACAAACTGGCCATTAAAATTATATTGACATGTATTTGTTGACATGTTACATGTTGTTAACACTTTCACAATGCACTGGGGAAGAGCGGGTTACAAAACAATATATTGTTCAGGGTGGTCCCATTTTTAGAAATAAGTATATGCCAAAATGTTAACAGGGTTTGTCACTACTTGGATGGTATTGTGGAAAAAAAAATTTTTTTTACTTAATTGTATCATCTGATTTTACTGAAAGGTAATACTTCTCAAATTTTAAGTGTGCACAGACTCACATGGGGATATTGTTAAAATACACATCCTGATTCAGTTGGTCTGAGGTGTTTAGGGCCTGATAGTCTTCATTTCTAATAAGTTTCCAGTTAATTCCAATGCTGCTGATCCATAGGTCACACGTTGAGTAACAAGGCTATAAGGAATATGCGATAAAAAATAATAATAACCTAATTTGAGTCAAAATGAAGAAATTGGCCTAAAAGAATAAAACTTTTCTATTTAGGATAATGGATCCTGTGAAACTGTAAGGAAAGCTATAACTTAGAAAAATGCACATACACAAATTTTACCTATAATTTCAGGACCCCAAATTAAGATTCACTTGGAGGTTCTAGCTTCAGCTACTATGAATGTATAATCTAGTCACATGCAATGTACATTGAATTTCATTGATGTATTTTCATATTCGCAGATTCTTTGCAGAGAAAGGCAAACTGATATTTAAATTAGTTTAAATTAAATCATCATTGGATCTGTTCAGAATATATTTGAAATATAAATTCAGTGCTGTCCCCCAAAAATGGTTAAGAACTGAAAAGACAAAGCAGAAAGTTGATAAAGCAAATTCTAAGTTAATGAAACATGGGTTTCCCACACTCCTCAGTCTCAAACAGGTTCTAAGAAACAAGCATAACAATGCAACTCATTTTGCCTCAATAATTATATTGTAATAACTAGCTTCTACTAAATATTTCCTATGTGCCAGTTACTATTCTAAATGTTTTTTTAAGTGCCTGGCATTGACATTTCATACAATTAACTTATTAATCCCCTATATGGAGAGTATTCTTTTCCTCATTTTACAGATTAGAAGATGAAGTGCATAGGAATTAAGTTGTTTATCTAAATTCATATTCTTAAGGGGAGGATCACAGCCTCAAATTTAGATGTATGCTTTGTGAGGTAGAATCAAATATATCCACATCCTAATTCCCAAAATCTGTGAATATATTACTTTTCATGGCAAAAGGGACTTTGCCAATATGATTAAATTAAGGATCTGGAGATGGGAAGATTATTCTGGATTGTCCTGTATGTCCAATATAATCATAAGGGTCTTTATAAGAGGGAGGCAGGAGTGTCAGAGAGAATATGTGACCATGGAAGCATAGGTCAGAGCGATGTGGGGCCAAGATTCAATGAGGAATGCAGGCAGCCAAGAGAAGCTTAAAAAAAGTCAAGGAAACAGATTCTCTCCTACAGCCTCTGGAAGAAACTCAGTCCTGCAGGTGATTTTAGAATTCTGACCCTTAGAACTCCAAGATAATAAATTTATGTTGTTTTAAGCTACTATTTGTAGTAATTTTTTACAGTAGCAATAGAAAAGTAATACATGCTCCAAAGTCATAGGCTTTCCAATTTGCTACATTACATTTAATATTGCAACTTTTGCAAAATTGGGTCTTTTGCAATTTTTATAACAATTATTATAACAACACAGCTAATTAGATCTGCCTAATTAGAAACAAATAGATCTGCCTTTGGTAATATAATTTGGAGCAGATTCAGTTTTGTTTATGATTTTTAAAAAACTTGAAATAATATGTCTTTCAGTAAGGACGGATTACATAAATGATGGTATGTTCATACAGTGGAATACTGTTGACCTATTATAAATGGAGATGTAGATGTATATTAATTAACATTAAAAGATGCCCATCATATCTAGTCAGGTAAAAACAAGAGCTTAAAAGAGTTTTATATATCCCAAAAGTCTTGGAAAATATCAATATGATCATGGAAGTGAACTCTGGGTAATGGATTTCAGTTTCTAAAATCTTTTCGTATTATCTAATTTTTTTGCATTAAGGATTACTATAATAATCAGAGAAAAATAATAAAACTATTTCTAGTTTGGAAAAGAATACCTGTACCCATGTATTTTTTAAAGTGAAATTGGCATTTTTTCATATTCTACCATTAAGAATGAAAATTGATTCAATTGTTTTGGAAAATAATTTGTCAACGTATATATCCAGAGAATAAAATGTTCGCAGTTGCACTAAATTATTCCACTCTTGGAAATCTATACTAGGGAAATAATCCCAAGGGTAGAAAATATTTTTCATGTATGCACTGAAGTGTGTATGGTTCTGGGTTTTTTTTTACATTAATGGTATAGAAATGATTTAGTAAACTTATGCATTCACAGGGTGAAATCTTCGGCAGCAGCTTTCAATATTGATTATCAAGGTCATTTAATAACTGGGAAAACTGCTTTTATCATGTAACGAACATTTAATAATAAAAACTCTCCCTTACCTCCCACACAAAACAGATGAAAACTGCAAAGGGAAGAGAAGGTTATTGAACTAGAAAGTGCTTTTTATGTTACTGTATTATATGAAAAAAACAAAAACAAAAACAGCAAATTGTATGGCCTGAACTACGTAAAACTATGTGTTGCTAAAATAGTAGAAGAAAACAGTGTATGTCAAAATGTTCAGAGGTTATCACAGCATAATGAGATCATAGGTAAATTTTTCATCTTTATGCTTTTTCTGTTTTTCAGGATCTCAGCCAAGTTACGTTTTTCATTTTCTTATTTTGTTTACGATGTAATTGTCCTATCTTTAGGGCCCAGGAAATGCATAGAAAGGGAAAACAAAGTTAGTTTTACTTACTACATCTCTGTCCTTGTTACTTTTGACACAACTTATTCTAAAATTCATGGTAACCGAAGATTTAATTTTTTAAGTCCGTAATTTAGAATTCACTTGAGTCTTAACATTAGATTGTTATTTTAAAAGGTGAAGTTGATTTAAATTGTGTTTAAAATGACTTAGCTAGTATCTTTTGCTTTCCTGCCATTCCACCAGTGATGAGTAATTGACTGATGACAATATTCAGTTGGATGTAGGGAACAACAGAGCCCTCAGAAGGCAGGCTGGTGTCCTCTTGTGGCAAGTGTGCAGGCTTCCACCCCTACCCCATATGTAAAATAGCGTGCTGATGGTTGCTAATAACTTCACAGGGTTTCACCGAAAATCAAATTTTGTGGAAAGTACTTGAAGCCCACAACATACAACAGAAGAATAATATCATGTAATATATAAATACAAATACAAAAATATAACGTAAAATAAGCTGTAATATAATCCAATGTATTTGGAAAGCTTCAAAAATCTTCATTTTGCAACATGATCTATGTTATTTTATGGTGATGATATGAAAACATTTATGACAGATGCTTTTGGGAAGTATCAATTATTAGATATTAGATATTCACTGACAATTCTTGGGCTGATGCTGGTATCAAACAGAGACCATAATATTTTTCTGAATTTTATTAATTTAAAATAGCATTTATAATGATCTGAAAAAAATTAGAACATATTTATAGAAGAATCTTATTCATAGTATTCAAGGTACATTATTTCTTTCAGCCAAATTTCATCACATTTTTCTGTTAATATTTAGACAGAATAGTAGAAATTAAGTCTCTAGGTACTCCTTAAAATTGTCCAGCTTTGTAAGGTAGCACTTCAGTTTAGCATTTAGATTTGGTTATCATCACAATAACAATGTTTCATTGTTCTAATCAAATCAAACAGTTTGATATAAATTAGATTTCAATTTGATTTTGTTTAATCTTGTCCAGGTGAATTATAACCATTTCTTTAAGAGCATAGTATTTCAGTGCTAATGGCTCTGTTAAAAGTGTGAAATTCAAACATTCCTTATGTTTTGATGACTTTTGAATACATCAAAAGTCTTCAAGAAACTATATTTTGTACAATAAAATGCTCACAATAAATATAATAAAGAAGAAAAATAAAATTATATTGCTTGGCACATTTAAAATGTTATCAGTTTAAGCATGCTGTGGATACTCTGGTTTCTCTTCAGATCATATAAATCTTTCATCTTTCAAGCATGCTGTGAATATAAATAAGCCTCCTCTACTACTAAAGCAAATGCTATTATAATTCTTTTTCAAGTTAAGATGTATTTTGTAAACCAAAACAACAACAAAAAAACCTATAAGAATGGCAATGAATCAATTGTGCACACCGAAACTGAAAAAATAAATTATTTTTAATTAACAAGGGATATAAACATGAACCAGAGAAGAATGAAATTATTTTTTATAATTACAAAGCCATTCATAGCTGCAAAGATCACTAATGCAGTCCTGCATAAATTTCCAATGCTCATTTCTGTAACGCAGCTCATATTCCAGCGTCACACAATTCCCTAGAACTCATGGATCCATGGCGCATCCAATATTATCTCACTTACTCATGCTGCCTTGAAGCTAACAGAAAAAAAGAAAAATGGATGCAATCTGACCAGAATCATAAGTGATCCAATTATTAGTACAATTTCTGTGTATTGATGGTAGCCTTCCCCAACTATTTCATTTTTGTAGAAATTCCTCCACCATCTGTTATTTTAGTGTTAAAAGTAGTGAATCCCCACCTTCAATGTGCATCAGAATCTCCTAGAGGATCTGTTAAAATGCATTTGCCAGGGCCCCATCCTATTCTGATCCACAATGTTTAGGGTGGGGTTTGGGAGTGGGAATTTCATTACAGGCTGTATTAGTTTGCTAGGGCTGCCATAACAAAATCCCTCTGAGTGGGTGGCATAAATTACATAACTTTATTCTCTCACAGTTCTGGAGGTTAGGAGTCCAAGATCAAGGTGTCAGCAGGGTTGGTTTCTCCTCAGACCTCTTTTTTTTAGCTTGCAGATGGTCACCTTCTCGGAGTGTTGTAGCATGGTCTTTCCTCTGCACACACACCCTGGTGTCTCTTTGTGTGTCCAAATTTCTTCCTTTCATAAGGACACCAGTCAGATTGGATTAGGTCACACCCTGAATGCCTCGTTTTAATTTAGTGACCTCTTTAAGGTCCCTATCTCAAAATATAGTCACAGTCTGAGGTACTAAAGATTAGGGCTTCAACATACGAATGTGGGGTGAACAATTCAGCCCATGTGTCCTAGCATTTCCGATGCAGGTGGCTCAAGGATCATAGCCAATTAACTAAATACCAATTTAGTCTCTAGGTCAACTAATTGTGCACTCACCTCAATCATTTAGTTTATGTGGCTTAAAATATGTAACCTCTTCCAGCCAGGTCTTGTTCTTTTACTCCAAAAAAAATTATCATTTGGTTTCATTGTCTCCCATGCTACATAAAAATAGCCTCTCCCACCCATCCAGTTGATCTCTTTCTCCTCTGCTTTATTTCTTTGCTTCACACTTATCGCCACCTGACATAATGTCTGTTTTCCTTACTAGAATGTAAGGTTTACTTTGTTTTGCTCATCCCTGTATCCTCAATGTGTGGAACAGTGACCCAGGAAGGGAGAATGGCCTCGAGATGATCTCGTATGCCTTCTGTGAAGTAAAAGGCATGGTCTTCTGATGAGGAGCTGGGGAAGTGGTATGGAAGGACTGAGAAGAATTAAGGTTTAAAGATCCTTTATGCAGAATGGGAAAGAAAGATGAGGGGGAATTCAAGAAAAGGGGCTGGGCAGCGTTTAGAACCCAGCTAGATGTGGAGCCCACGAATGTCTCCTGTCTGCACTGTTGTGTGATTTCCAGCAGCTCTCACAGTCTGGACACGGGCAGTGAGGGCAAAATGGTTACGATTCCTCAATGACCACCATTGCTCCTTAGCATAACATTTTAGCCTCTTCACAATAAATCCCTATTTACCTTACCTACGTATTCCTCAGCTATGCCAATTTTCTTTTTCTTCATTAAACATCTTTATATCTTGGCTTTGTTAGTGCTATTCCCTTTGAATTCCCACCCTTCCCCTGGCTAACTTTTGTTTGTCCTTTAAAGACTCAGCTCTGATACGTTTTAAAAATGTTCCCCAATTTTCTCAAATATTAGCCATAATGCTATGATCATACCTCTTTTAAAGAACATGTTCTTTGGAATACAGACATAGGTTCAAGATGAAGCTGTCATTTTTACTGTGTAGTCTTCAGTAAGATACTAAACATTTTTGTCCTCCAGTTTCCTTATCTGTAAAATGGATAGAATAAGACCTATTTCTGAGAACTACTTGAAATGAGATAACGTACCTAGAGCACCTGGTACATAATTGATCAGCAAAGAGTGCTATTATTGCAATTATTTGCATGTCTCCCTCTCTTAAAAGTTCTTTAAAAGCAGGGATCATACCATGTTCATCTTTTTATCCTTAAACATTTGCCACTGTGGCTGGCACACTAGATTCTCCAGAATTGTGGAATAAATGAATGATTAATGGAATGAAATAGATAGTTGAAGATGCTACTAGGGTATATGAGTTTACTCCTGACTTAAAATTACAGCAAAGAAAGACCAAAGACTTGGGAATGTACACGACAAACTGCACAGGGAAGAGTCAGCTTTGGTAATGACTGAAAAAAAGTTTCTTCAAGGAAATAGGGTACGCACAGAAATATCAAAAACTGAAAGCCATTATACTGGTACGCAAAACAGATATGGACCTTCTACTCATGGAGCTTACAGTCGAGTAAGATACACTGTCCTACCACAATACTCAATGCATACACACTAATTACCACATTTACTGAGATTCGGCCTTCTTGTCTCTCTCAATGGAATAAACTTTCAGAAAAGCCGTTTCCTATTTAACTTTGAATCTCCAACACTCAGCAGTGTTGGATTCACAGCTGGAGCTCAATCAATGTTTAGGGAATGAATGACGTAGTACACAAGGAAGCGAAGCAACTAGTAGCCCTAGTGGAACTAGGCACTTACTGCGTTCTCGGAGGTCCTTTCCACCATGCGAGAAGCAGAGAACTCACTCCCCCAATGGAGCAAACTCATCCCTAAATCTTGGGTTTCCCACCTTAGAATGTGCTGGGGAAACAGGCGCGAGGCCCGTGACGGTAATCTCTTTGGACTTCAGCGACCCCAAAACTTGGTCTGATAAAGCATCCACAGGAACTAATTGCAATATACACGTGACTTAAACCTCCTCCACGACCTTGAGACTGCTGGACCAAACCTATTTAACTATCTCAGTGCGCACCAGGTCCCGCCCCCCGATTCTAAACTAGCCAATCCAAACTTCCGATCGGTAGCGCGGTGCCTTCCGGGATTCGTAGTCACCCCAGGTTAGCTTTCTCTCCAGGTCACGACTACAATTCCCGGGGGCCACTGGGCTCAAAGTCGGCCCTCTTTCTGGGGCGGAGTTCAGAGCGCACGCGGAGGGGTGCGGCTCCCGTCCCTCCCCCACGTGGCGGAGAGTGGTGTGGAGGGTCCCGCTGGTGATCCCCACGGGGTGCCGTGACCCGGTAGCCGGCTTTGGTCCTCGCTGACGTCGTGGGCCTGTGGGCCCGTGGGCCCGCCGCCTGCAGAGATGCCGAAGATCAAGTCGGGGGCGAGCGGCCGTCGCCGCGAGCGGCTAGAACAGCGCCAGGAGCTGAAGAGCGCCGGAGGTGGGGACAGCCCGGAGGGAGCTGGGGTCGGGTGGAGTCTTCCGGCAGGACCTAGCCGGGATCGCGGACCGAGATCCGGGCCGGGACGGTGAGGCTGGTCGGGGCCCGCTCTCTCGGAGCGCGCCCGTCCCGGGGTGCCTGGGGCGCCGGCCGCAGGCCCTGCGCGTAGCCCTCTGGCTTCCTTTCCAGCAGAAGGGATGGACTTAAACAGGGTGTCAGTCCCAGCTCCAAGCGTGACGTTTGGTGCTTCTTGTTGGCGCAGAAATCCGCCCACCAACCTGCTTTCTTTGAGATGGTCTAATATCTAATTTTCGTTGGGAAATTGAGGCAGTTTCGTGTTTTCTTTCAGGACTCATGTTCAACACGGGGATTGGACAGCACATTTTGAAAAATCCTCTCATTGTTAACAGCATTATCGATAAGGTGGGTGTGGAAGAGGGAAGATAGTTATTGGGTTATTGCTTTTATTCTTAGGAATACTTAGGCACAGAGAAGATGCCTGCACAAAATAAATACTCTGTAATTGTTGAAGAATTGCCTAGGATTCACAAGCTGTCTTCAGCATGATTTGCTTCATTCCGTGGGTCTGGGTTTCTACTGGCTCCTAATTTTTTTTCTTTCTATAGATTATTTACTTCATAGCTGAATATTTGTTCAGTTGCAGATTATTACTATATTCCCAATCACTTTTCTAAGCACCATCTATGACTGTTAGTTTTTATTTACTCCATAGACTAAAGATATGTCTAAACAGACAGGAAGTTTGTTCCCCCCGAGAAACTTATATGGTACAATCCAGCTCCACATATAGATTCTTTGTAGTATTCCTCCTGTGTGGGTTATTGATGTTCTCTTATTGTTGCAGAGGATTGGCTGTTAGGACTTGAAATAGAGGTGGTGCAAATTACTTTCATGGCTACAAAGGAAGCACCCTAGGGTTATAGAAAGAGCATTACATAATTAAACGATCTCATCTTGACTTCCTATTGTTTGAAAAATGAAGGTTTTTGCCTTTTTGGTTCATGGATTCCTTTGAGCATCTGAAGAAAGCTGTGGAGCCAGAATAACGCAGCTGTGTGCATACCAACACCCAGTTTTGTGTACAATTTCTGGGTATTTCATCATCCCTGAAACCATGCATGGATTGAAAATTGAGAAATCCTGGTATAACATGCTATGATTCTCAGGCAAGGTTGTTATTTTCCAGTTTGAGTTGGTAACAAGATGGCTGTTGGAATTGTTTCCAAGGTAGAAAGCAAAATGCCAATCCCGGAAAGAACTGCTGTTCAGCTTTTCTGACGCCTAACATTTCCTGACTCCTAACTATTGCCCCAAGTTAGGAGAGGTGTTAGATTTCCACTTGCACCAAATGTTAATGGGATAATTTTGTTAAACACGTAGATCATGAAGAAATCTCCTAAAATGGAGTCAGAATAAAATTTCTTAACCAAGTGCTGGTGAGTAAAGATGTTCAGGTGTAAATTAAATTGTGTGTTCATATGTGCCAGTAAAGCTAAAGTGGTTGTGTTTGCTTGTAGGCTGCCTTAAGACCAACTGATGTGGTGCTGGAAGTTGGACCTGGAACTGGCAATATGACTGTTAAGTTGCTAGAAAAGGCAAAAAAGGTAAAAAGAAGATTTAGCGTTTGGTATCAGAAATGACTGTGTGAGTAAGCTCAGGTGGTTTACAAATATAAATTTATTTTAATTAATTGCTATTATTTTAACAGTAACCCTTATTCTTTTGCTAGAAACTTTATCTTAGAAAATATGGGTGAAATGGGTGAAGGTGGTCAAAAGATATAAACTTCCAGTTATAATAAATAAGTCCTGAGAATGTAATGGACAGCATGGTGAATATAGTTAATACTGTATATTTGAAAATTGTTAAGAGAATAGATCTCAACAGTTCTATTCTCACCACAAGACAGAAAATTTGGTAAATGTGTGATGATGGATGTTAACCAGAGTTATCTTGCAATATATACATATATTATTACATTATGTCCCTGAAACTAAAATAATGTTATATGTCAATTACATCTCAGTTTAAAAAAAAAATGGATTAAAAGAAAAAAAACATAGGATGTATCAGTCAGGAAAACAGAAACCACATTAGATATTTCAATACAGAGAAAGTAGTATAGGGAATAGATTTCCTGGTTGTGACAGGAGTAAAAGAATAAAATGAGAGTTGAGGTAACTCAAGAATAATAATTGCAAAAATCAGCTACCAACACGAGTCCCAGGGAAACAAAGTAAGGAGGTTGAAATTATTGGAACCTAAAACTTTGGAGGAGGAGATATGTAGAGCTGGAGCACAGGCCTCAGAGATGGGGTGCCACCTTGCTGCTGCTGGTACTTTCATTGGATGACCCAGTTTCCACTTCAGTGGAACCATTGTTGTGTCATCTGGTGGAAGTAGGCAGCACATTTTAAAGAACTTATCTGAAGAAAGTTTAATGAAGATAAAATTTATAAAATGTGGGAATGAGGTTAAAGAGAACCAGTAAGAATTAATGAAACACCCAGGGACTAGCAACAACAGGTACAGTTACCATCCAAAGCCTCAAGGACAAGAGGAGGGAACCTTGTTACAGAGCCATTGAAGAGGGGCCACTCATAGGGGAGCATAGCCACTGCCAGGACATCTGCAAGGTATGGGCAGGCATTAGGAAATTCTCAATCTCTGTCCTTGCTCCCATAATGCTGGCCAGTTATGGCCAATTCCAACCAGAAGTCAAAGGGCAAGGGCGTTGGACTACACCCTACAGGGCACAGAGAAAGCTGAGAAAGGACCCAGGAGCCAAACAGACTAAGCAGCACCTATATCTACTCTGTAGACATGGTCTTCCTTGAAATCAGTGAAACCTCAGCTGATATTGAATTAAAATTAACAGTTTCAGCCTTATCTGGTATCCCTTCTCATTACTTGAGAAGTTATCTTTGCTGTGTATTTTGGACTTAGCAAATGAGAGAAATGATATACTCATTCTAGGAGCAGTTGTCTTGTATGTTTCTGTCTAAGAACATTTACTATATAGACATTTTGTGTATTTTTTTCACCCTCTGTTCACCTACAAAGCATGAAGCCAGATGAACATGAAAATTCTGCCAATTGTTTAGGTAGAACTATCACATAGTCTAGTTGTCCACTTTTTTGGGTGGCATTTTTTGTTGTTTGAAATGATAGACAATAATTGAAGGAATACTGATGGTAGAATTGGGGAAAAGAAGTTTAATACATGTAAATCATGTTAAGTGTTACTATTGAGATAAGAAAAGTCTAATACTCCATAATTACCCTATTATTATTTTTTTAATTTAGGTAATTGCCTGTGAACTTGACCCAAGGCTAGTAGCTGAACTTCACAAAAGAGTTCAGGGCACGTGAGTATTCATAATAAAATTAAAATGCATTTCTTTTTTTTCTTTAAGATTTTTTTTTTTTTAATTGGGGAATTGGTAAAGGGAACCAGCCAAGTTGTTGTTCTTCACTCTTCAATGTGGAGGGCGCCAGTCGCCATCTGGCTGCCTGTCGGCAGCTTGTGGCCTCTAAGCTCAAGGTGCTGTGTTCAATCTTAGTTTCAGGTGGGCTTAGCCACCATCTCATGTGGGAGTCAAACCTGCAGCCTTGTTGTTAAGAACGCACGCTGTATCCACTGAGCCATCCGGGCGGCAGCTCAGCTCAAGGTGCCGAGTTCACTCTTTAGTTGCGGATGGGCATAGCCCACCATTGAACAGGCAGTCTTGTTTTTACACCAGCTGAGCCATCCTGCCACCTGTTGGCAGCTCAGTGACGACAGCTCAGCTCGGGCGCAGCATCACTGGCCCATGTGGGAATCGAACCAGCGGCCTTGTTGCTCAGTGCTCGCGCTCATAAGCCAACTCTTAACCAACTGAGCCACTTGGCCAA
Source organism: Hipposideros armiger (assembly GCF_001890085.2). Classification (NCBI taxonomy): domain Eukaryota; kingdom Metazoa; phylum Chordata; class Mammalia; order Chiroptera; family Hipposideridae; genus Hipposideros; species Hipposideros armiger. The sequence continues at coordinate 539,240 of NW_017731702.1, forward strand.
CCCTAAAATGCATTCAAATCTCATAAAACAATATTCTTTTTTAATTACTGTTTTCTTATTATCAGGCCTCTGGCCAGCAAACTTCAAGTAATGGTGGGTGATGTGTTGAAAACAGATTTGCCATTCTTTGATGCTTGTGTAGCAAATTTGCCTTATCAGGTATGTTTTCATATTGTTGGGAACATTACACTAAATGTTTTCTCTGGTGTGTCTTTCCCAGAAGTAACTAGTTAATTCTCTTACAGATCTCTTCTCCTTTTGTCTTCAAGCTGTTGCTGCACCGACCTTTTTTCAGGTTGGTGACAAACACCAAAGTGACTGCCAAACCTTAGAAAGATAGACAGTTTCGGCCATGGACACAGACAGCCAAAGATGAAAATTAATTCAATTAAAAAACTACTGGGCCATTTATTTTGTGGAAAATATTGACTTGTTTTTGGTGGGGAGGGTCTCAGGTCTCTCTTTTTTTCACTTGACAGAGTTACTTGGGGGAGGTGTAGTATAAGTCCTTCTTCTGAGACCAGATGACCTTCCCCTATTTTCTCATCCTCTCGCCATTAGACTTTATTACTGTATGTACAATTGCAGTGGCCTCCTAAGTTTCTAGGACTACAGTCTATACCAGTGGTTTTCAAACCGCAAGTCAAAAACTCCTTAGTGGTTATAAAATAAATTGAATGAGTCGTGATTGTTATTTTTTTTTAATGACATGGAATAGAATATATCAGAGGGCATTCACTGCATGTAGTCCAGGTGATTACAGTTTTATAAAAGTTTTGTTTATATAAACACATACATACAGATATTTGTGGCGTGGGTTGCAATGTCAAATGCATTTCTTAGTGTGACTTACAGTTTAAAAAAATTGAAAGTCGAAACCCAGCTTTGTCGATGATCTTCTCCTGTTCAAAAGCCTCCAAAACCTCCCCATTGCTTGCTGAATAAAAAATCCATGTCCCTTAACCAGTTAAATGAGGAGGACACTGACTTCACAACCTGCCTCTCCTGCCTCAGCTCTTCTTCCATAAAGGTGTTTGCTACCCCATGAATAGTATCAACTGAGCCAATTTTGTTGGTTTGGGTTTTGTTTTCCTAGAAGGGGTGATGAATTAGTGCTGCTCTGAAATACTTTCTCATCTGATCATTGAGGTCTTGCATTTGCAAGGGGTGAGAGGTGCAGCCATTATAAAATGAAAAAGCTAAATGGATCATTTTGTGGTACTGAAGCTAAGGCTGAGTCTTCTACCTTCTAACCTGCTGGACTAATTGTCATGAACCACAGTGATTCCAACTCAAGAAAGTCTATTGAAGTTCAAATACATTTATATTATAGTTCAAAGTGACCATTTTTCTTACTTCTTTCTGCTGTGTTTTCAGATGTGCTATACTTATGTTTCAAAGGGAATTTGCTCTTCGACTGGTTGCAAAACCGGGAGATAAGTTATACTGCAGACTCTCGATTAACACACAGCTGTTAGCACGTGTGGACCATCTAATGAAAGTAAGCAACTGTTACTGAAATAATGTGACTTAGCTAATCCTTGAGCATCTAGCTGTGCCCTTTGTGAGTAGAGCATAATTGATTACTAATTTCAAATTATTTTTGAGAGGACTACTTAAACATTTCTAATTCACAGGTTGGAAAGAATAACTTCAGACCACCACCCAAGGTGGAATCCAGTGTTGTAAGAATAGAACCTAAGAATCCACCACCACCCATTAATTTTCAGGTGAGGTTAAAATACTAGGTCATTCAATAAAGTGGGAAAAAAGTCCAAACTGGAAGATGTGTGTCTGTAGCTCCAGAAAAATACTGTGTCAACCTAACTGTCCTAACAGGAAACTGTTAATTATGATACACCCTTGTGATGGAATAGAGGGAATAATTTGACTCGACATAGTTGTGAAGACCACAAAAAAGCATGGAAAATGTTTCCAAAGGTGAAAAGATTAGACTGCCATTACATTTTGCTGAAGATTATAGCTATGTAAAACATGCCTCTATTTGAATAAGATGTGGAAAACAGATACAATGAAGATGGTTGTTAGAGTAATATAATAGGTAACACTTTAAAATTCTCATTTTTGTGATTTCAAAAGAGACAAAAGCTAGGTCACTTGACATAAGACCTTACTGCAATCACTTTGGATCAAAACGTGATTGCTTGTGTGGTTAATGACTGGTGGTAAATGGAATGACTTATCAGTTATTCCTTCAGCAAGCTTTAGGATATACTCCTAAATCATGTCTGTTTTGAATTATGTTCTTTGAAAATGATACTTAGGTGCCAAAATACCGTATTGTTCTTTGTTCAGATGTGAAATGATATAGTTTTTCTGATTTTTATAATTGATAAAATATTCAGTGAGGTGTACAAAAGTGTAAAAAGTATACATCTTATTTTTGCATGTGTGTCAGCCAAATCAAGATACAGAACATTTTCAATTGCTCCTTTCAGTTTTATATATTAAATGAAATAAAAAGTTTCTTTCAGTTTTATATATTAAAAGACAAAAAAAAACCTAGCCAGCCTAGGAAAGAAGTGTGATATTCTGTAAGAAAATATCCGTCTTGTTTCAGGAATGGGATGGCCTAGTAAGGATCACCTTTGTTAGGAAAAACAAGACACTGGCTGCTGCATTTAAGTAAGTATTTCACTAATTTATAATGTATGAAGGACTATTGCTTCAGATACTGTCCTTTTCCTGAACAGATATCCTATGCCTAACGATTATCCAGGTCCAGACACTTTACCTCTTTAACCGTTACTTTGAGAGGCAGGAGAATTTAATGAAGAAAGTTCCTGGAGTTGGGAATTAGATTAGGTTTTTTTGGCAAAACAAGGAAAAAAACAAAAACAGACATCTGTCTAGTTTTCCTTTTCCACACTTGTGTTAAGATTCATGCAATTTGATTAACTTGGAAAAATGTAACAGCATTTTGGGGCCTAAAATGCAAAAGGGGAAAGCCATAGTTTTAGATTTTTTTTTTTGAAGTCATGTTTTGTGGAGAGTGTAGAATTTCCTTAAGAATTTGAGATGCTCATTAGGACTTTACTTTTTTCATATAACTATGTAGTTTGTGATTGTTTCATAAATAAATATTCAACACCTTTTTTAGTTTCTTAATTTCACCATATGAAACATAGATTTAATCTTAAACTGAAGGAAATGGATTATCTCTGATTTTGGAATTATAGTGATGTCACTTTTTTATGCTACAGGTCAAATGCAGTACAACAGCTTTTGGAAAAAAACTACAGAATTCACTGTTCCGTCCATAATACTGTAAGCAGAAAATGCTTCTGTGGTTTCAATTATTTGGTGTGTTTTAAAATGTCCTTTTATTTCTTATTCCTTTTCATCTATCGTTACAAGATTCTTTAATTTTGTACATTCCATAAGATCTTTGAGACAGTATGTAGTATATAACTAGCACAACTTGAATAAGTCAGTGCTGAGGTATAGTCTGTAGAACAGATGAGCAACCCTGATTATTCCACTCTATCCTCTTTAACTACTGTTTTTAGCCATGAAGAGATTCAACTGAGTCATAATTTCCTGAAAGGTTTAGGCATGTGTAGTTCGTTCATCTTAAAATCATTGTAACCGTCCTTTGTTGGTTGCTCATATAGCAATTACAAAGTTACTATTTCTCAGTAACTTTTTTTTAAATACCCAGACACTGAAATAATTAAAGTGTAAACTGAATAGCGGATTTCTGGTTGTGAGCCACATGCCTCTTCATCATTATCTGTGCAACATTTCCTTTAACTGATTTTGTCTGTGACCACACATACACATATCCATATACAATGACTATGTGATGTTTGATAGCTTTTAACTCTTAAACAGGGCAGACAGATAAAAGCAAATTTCCTTTGTATTTTTGGACTCAGATCTTGTGTAATGTACCACATCACTACCTCCATTTTCTTTTATGGACAAAGTCAGTAAACATCTGCCTAAAGTGAGAAAATAATAAGCTGGACTAAGAAAAATCTTTGGATGAAAGATGTGAAGTATGATATATTCTCAAGGGTTGGAGAGGTCATCTCGCTGAGAAAAATTAGCTGATTAAATGAGATTTGTGCCAAGAAAATCTGAGTTATTTTTAAAGGAGTAACAATGGCTTTAAAATTTAAGTTACGGCTCTAATTATTTTATGTTATGAAGTACTTGGTGAAGCCTGAAAACTGATTGACTATTTCAGAACTTTTAGAAAAAGGGCAATCAATATACATGATTAACTCATTCAAGGTCTTCTGAGTATTTGGTATGTGCTACAGATCAACCCTTAGAGATCCCATCTTCTCTGCACAGTAGTCTTTCTAAACTGTCATGAACAGATGGATGGTTACTATTTTATGACTTACTGAACTAAAAAAGAAAGAGTCAAGGTGACTTCATTAAAGGTATGTTGTTCATTTATTCTGAATCTTATATTGATAGATAATACCAGAAGATTTCAGCATAGCAGATAAAATACAGCAAATCCTAACCAGCACAGGTTTTAGTGACAAGCGGGCCCGTTCCATGGACATAGATGACTTCATCAGGTAATTACATTTTGCTTTTCTTAAGTGTTTACATTTCTTTACTGTGACACCTTCAGATTAGAGATTTAAAGGCTTTTAAGCGGTATAAGGTGCTACCTGGGAGTTATTGCATAGCACTTCCATGGCATGGAATAGTATTTGGTGTAGATGGAGCTAGTTAGCTGCAGCAGAATGAACGTTTTCTTTAAGAACAGTAGTAAATAACAGTCCTAGCCTGGAGAAAGCCTGTGTCAGTGTGTTGTGGTGTGTGTGCTCCTCTTCAACCCCTCCCTCAACTCCCACTCATAGTCTTCAGTTTCTCTTCAGTTAAGTAGCCTGTAATGTAGAAGAATCGTACTACATGTAAATGGATCTTTTTTTTTCTTTATTGTGAATAGCTATTGTTAAATAGACCCTGAGCATGAAATAATGTCAGTTACAATCAGAACTGGTTATCATTTCTAACTGGTTTAGTAATATAGTTGCTTGTTTTGTAGACTGAGGCAAGTTCTACACATCTCAATTAAAGAAGGGTGTCATAATGTACACTGAAACTTGTTTCCCTTGAATTAAGCCAGAGGCCTTATGAAAGCACAGTAAAGCTTAAATTACCCAGGTATTAACTTGTACTGTTTTCAGTCACTAACTTTGATTTCCTAAGTAATAAACCATCACTTACTGCACAGAAGTTTTTGCCTCTTTAGCCAGTTCATTTTTAGTTTCCATATTCCAGGGGCTGAATAAAAAATGAGGGTAGATTGTTATAAAAGTCATTGATTTGACTTTTCTAAGTTGCAAACAGTTCAATATGAGACAAACAGGGTTTATATTTTACATTGGCAGGTTAGTCATACTACTGAGTCTTAATTAGATGGTAATCCTAGGAGCTGAACATTATTCATAAGCACCTATCTTACAATTTCAGATATTTCGGTCCATCTTGACCTGTTCCTATGGGCCAGTGTGGAAATAATCTCAGGTGTAAATGGAAATATTTCATCTTATTTTCCTTCATTCTCACCAAATTTCTTCAAGGCTACTATATTAAGCACATGCAGTTTGTTAACTAGGATCTGATTAAGTACTTGAACCTTGGTAACAGTGAGCTCAGAGGAAGAATGAACATACATTTAAGATTAGCTATTCATCTGTCTTCTGTCTCTAATCCAGATAGCTTCTTGTTCACTTACCATGCTGAAATGAAACAAGTGCCAATGAGCTCATAGGTCTGGGATGGTGAAGGTCTAAGATAGTTTTAGGGAAATTCATCCTAACTTAAGACATATAGATTATGACAAAAAGAGGTACCAAAAAGATGTGTTCTAACTAATGTATCTTAGAAATTTAGTTAAATAGTTTCTTTAATGACTAGTATTAGGAGTGGGTGGGCTTCATAGGTTTGCTGATGTGTTCATGTTTTAGATTTCATGATATAGAAACTATATGCACCGCTATGTGCTACAAATTAGCATTTTAATATCGTCTCATTTTGGTTTCTTTTTTCAGATTGCTACATGGATTCAATGCAGAAGGTATCCATTTTTCTTAGGTATCTGAAAAACATTTTTCAAGCTCAAGAACAGAAACTGGAATTATTTATTTTTAATAACTTGAGAAGATGAAGTATGCTTTTCCTCCACTGGGGCACTGCTTGACTATTTTTGATTTACTACTACTGTTGTCGTCACTTATTACTCTGAATTTTTAAGGTAGTTTTACAAGGAAGTCAATTTAAGTACCCAAGTATTTTTGGTTTGGTTTGTTTATACTAACCAACCTAGGGCAGGGTCCAATCTATACATAATCTTCAAGTTCAGGAGCCGCAGACACGCACAACTTTACACTTAAACTTATCATTTCTAACAGGTTATTGTATAAAGATGTTACTCTTCTATTTTCCATGTTGTATGTTACTGTAAGGACCTCTTTAGGCCTTTGTCCCTCAGGTGTAAAAAAGTTAAAATACGCTTAACTTAGTCACATGTTCCCATACCATTTCTTGTTACTGATGTGTATAGTAAAACAGTTGTTTAAAATGTTTTCTCTTATTCTGTTTATCTTATATAACTTCTTCATTGCCTACGTTAGCTATCCTGTCGCATCACAGGTTACGTCAGGGTTCTAGGTAAGCCTGAGTCTGCTACTGAGACCTTGTGGTGCCAGACAGACTACTTCCTTACCTTTGAAATGAGGATGCTCAACTAGAATGTGAAATTAATTACAAGAATGTATGTTTCCTCTTGGGGAGATAGTCATAGGTTTAACAATTTCAAAAGGTTTTATAAATAAAAACTGGCTTTAAAATTAAAATCTCTGTGACCTTCAACTTCAAAACAAAAAAAAAGTAATATTTTTTGTCTTTAATACAGGCTCCCAGTATTCATCTGACTTCTGGATAATTAAAATTTCCAGTACTTTTCATCTACCTGATGCTTAGTTTTAAGCTATTTTTAAAACATCAGGTTTAGAATTTCAATAGATGTCATAATTGTCTTAATCAGCAACTATGTTTAAATGATTATCAATATAATACTCAGTGCTAATGTCCTTTAATAAAGAATTATAATAGCTGATTATTTATGTAAGGAAATTAATAAAAATATCTTCATTGATATTGAGTTCCTTTATACCTAACTTAACAGAAAGAGTGTTTTCAAATTATTTTAAGAGGTACACTGAGTAAACCTAGAAAGGAAGATAAGTTGTTTACCTAAACATATTTTTTTTGAAATCTGGCTTTAAAGTGATATATTAAAACTTTCCTGTATTATTAAAATAATGTCTGTTCTTCATTAATAGGGGTGTCAGCTTTCAAGTCTGAGAAAGAATGTTTAATCCAGAGCCAAAAACTATTAAGTAGCTGCATCAAGACACTTTTGTTACATAAATATTAAATATACTTAACAGTGTTTTTTAAATATCACAAAACTGCTTACTTTGTGAAGTTCACCTGTACTGTCTCTATCCTTACAGGAACATTTTAATAAGATTTAATTCAGCTCTCTATATCCTTCTATTGCCTAGAAACTGCTGAGTTTTAGTCCCTTTCCAGCCTTCAGTTTTCCCTATCGGTAAATTGAAGGATTGGATTATACTATCAAGATCTTTTCTGGTACTGATTTTTTATATTCCTTGATTACTGATCAGAATGAAGACATTACAGGTTAAGGCAGCATATTTGGAAGTATAGGGACCTTCCAGAGACAGTACCCATCTACTGTAAATAATAAGACTAATCTGGTGTGCTTTAAAATGAGCAAGCTCACCTTTTTATTGTCCTTTGAAGGCTGGTTGGCCTCAAAAATCTTTTCGAAACAGCCTCTGCAAGGTCAATAGTAACAGTTCTCCATTCTTTCTCTTCTCTTTGAAATAAACACAAATAGAACATATCTTACAGCTGCAAGAAAACCTGAGTCCCTTCCAAAACAAAGGTAATTACAACAAAGAAAATTATTTCTAAACTCATTCCATAGATTGCATTTATTAATAAGCACATTGTGAAAATCTGCATTTGTTCTAGATTTCAAGTTTACAGAGGAGCATTTCACCATGATGTTAGGATTCCCCACAACTACCCTCTGAGTTCTCTGAACAGTGAAATAGGGAAACTGGCTCATGTGCCTCTCTATTCATAGCTTCCCTTTGACTCATGTGAATGAGCTAGCAGTTCTCTAGAGTAAATCAACACAAGATATCCTTGGGAGATTTGTTGTTGTCGTTAATCTACTCCTGGACTCATCTAGGAACAGAGGGAAAACTCCTAGAGAGAGATACTATATAAATCTTTTAACAAAATATTTACATGAGAAGTGGCCAGTTTTCTTCCTTGGAGTAGCAATCTGTAAAAATAAGTGCCACCATTTAAAAAGTAGCATATACCCTACACCAATTTTTGGTGAGAATTTGGTGATTCTCATCAAATAAAATGGTGAAACATCGCATGTTAGGTAATGGATGGAGCTTGGGTTACATCTGCCTTTTAAGGCAAAGTCATCTATTTTTTAGCTTAATTATTTTTCAAGGGAATTACGTACTGTCTACACTTGGCTTAAACTAACATTTCTATTATGGACTACTTTCAATGTACATGTAAATGTTCATGCATCAGAAGCCAGTTTCCTTTAACAGTACATTTAAAGGTACATTTTGGGGTGCTAATGGACACTTGAACTTAAGTAATGGTACTGGTAAGGATCAAATTGCACTATTAGTCTTGTTAATACCACACTGAAACACACTGCATATATATGTATCATCCTAAGATAAAACTCTTCTCAGAATTTCATTACTTTTTATTATACACCAACTAGTTTATATTTTAGTTCTTTACAAAGAAAATGCTAAGGAAATTATATCCACATGTTATATGGTTTCAAATCATAATTCCAGATTTCTTTACATAGAAGATGGAGTGGTCCAGCAGCTATGTCCACTGTCACAGACTTGAGTTCCATTCAATGATATGGCACATCCTGCAAAATTAACTAGTCACACACAAAAAATGTCTCAAATACAGTAAAAATGTACACACAATAAAGGTAATTTACAATGACAAATAAGGAATGTAATTCATCTTGGCTGTGCTTCAGAAATTTAGGGTCAATAGCCTTCGTCAAGGCACAAAGCAAGAGAAGGTGAGCACAGCTGTCTCTAGGAGTGGGCAAGGTATGTACAGTCACTGATGAGGTATGCATGCACGCAAAGGATTTAAAACTGCTCAGTCTTGCTACGAAAATTGAAACAAGTTAAAAGGAAATGCTGTGGCTTCCCCCCTACTATTCACCTCTGGATCAAGTCCACAATCTTACTTCATCATACAGAAAATAAAATTGGCAAAGATCTCCAAAAGTAAATCACTATTTGGGTAAATGAAACAAAATGCTTCACTATTCCCAAATCTTGGTTGTGCCTCCTGGACTAGAAGCATTTTGTAGACAAAGTTATGTTTCACAAAATTGAAATGTCATTCAGGTGAAGGGACAAGACATTTTCCACAGACACTTAAAACTTCCAACTTTCAAATGGCCCTTACAGCTGAACCATCGTATGTTACAGCAGTGAGGGTTCTGGGGATCCTTTAGCAGCAGATGACAATTTAAAGGGCACGGGGTCTCTTCGGGTTGATTTGCTTGCTGGCCTGTTCTTCTTCTTGTAGAGCTGCACGAAAAGATTTCACTTTATCTTGGAAAAAAAAAGAATAAGGGAATAAGTATTGCATTGTATGTAATACAAAATACAATTTTATGGGTCCTATCAAGTCAGCTCTCATTTTAAAACATTAATTCAAAGAGTTTTCCTTTCCTTCTTTCTTGTCCAGAAACTCAGAACTAAGTACAAACAATGCTCAACTATAACAGTTTCATTACTGACTTCTGGAAATACGTGCTTTTTTTTCTATGTTCAACAGGTTTCTGTTTTTGACACATTTTACAGTGTTTATTTGCATTTCTTCTGGAGAATAGACAGGCTATATGTGTGTGTAAAATATGTACAGTCATGTCCAAAAGGAACACTGAATCTTATTAAACTGTTAAACAGACATTTCTTCTCTCAGTATTAGGACATTTCTACTTCCAATTCCCGTTTTACCTTTTTAAGCTATGAAACTTAAAAAGATATTTAAATTTTAAAAAAGAAATATCATTTTTCCTTATTAGAGACTGTAAAAGGTGTTGGAGGAGGGGATTACAGGATAATGCATTTCTTGGTCTACAAATCTCTTACTGTCTATCAGTACTGATTCGGAGTAACTTAATAAAAAATAGGTAAATAAATTGGCAAAGGCATGTAACAGCTGTGAAGATAATAAATCCTTTTATAACAGTGGTTTTCAACCAGTATGATTTCTGTCCCCACCCCGGGACATTTTATAATGTCTGCAGACATTTGATTTGTCACAACTGAGGAGGTGATGCTGTCATTTGATCAGTGGAGACCAAGGATGCAATTCACAGGACAGCACCCCTCAACAAAGAATTACCCAACGTAAAACGTCTTTAGAAGAGAAAAAAGATATAAAGCTGAAACCTTCAATTTCTTTCCCCTCTTCAGAAGTACAATGATGTTTAAAAAGTTTACTTTTCTGAAATTTAGAAAGGAATTTAATGACTTCTGTATCTGGTGGCTACTAATATAATAGCTCTCAAACTTCTTAATATCAAAATTATCTCTGGATAGTAAAACAATTTTTTTCTAAGGACTGAATACATAGCTACATAGTAATTTCTTAAAAGTTATGACTATGCTTGACATACAGACATCGTGAGAAAATTAAGGAAAGGAAGTCAACTGAACGCTACATAATCTGTTTTCTGAATAAAATGCATATGGAAAAGTTGCTTGTGAGTTATGGAAGATTAGAAAAATGATCAAAACACTAAAGGCTTGAAAATAATATGAAAAACAAAAATAAATTTTAGAAACCCTACATCTGCACAAACAATTCTGAAATTGAGGAAGAGTCACTGCTGACTCTAGGATATTGATTTTAAATAACCAACTTCAAAAAGGAGCTAGTTTAAAAAATTAAGCAGCTTGTTTGGTGCTAAAAACTAGCAATTTCAATCTGATTTCATGCTATATTGCATGTACACACACAGATGCCCACTTGCATATAAAAGGGGACCACCAATTTGTCAATGCCTAAGAAACTAGCACATACAATACATGCATATCTGAAGATGCACAGATAAGCTAATTAAAAAGCCAAGACATGACGTGGGTAAGCCACATAACTTCTCTTCCCTCAAGCAAAAGAAAAAGGGTAGTTGTCTTGAAACCTTCCCCTTGTTTTTTTAAAACAAATGTTCAAAAGGAAAACATGACATAAGATGCACAGAAAGAAGATACAGACGGGGTTATTAAAAAGATGACCTTGAATAGATGTAATCCAAGGAGAATAATTCTGAAAAGCATCAGCCTACCAAACTAAAAATATGAATGGGTATAGAAAATCTACGAATTTGTTAAAATATATTTTCTCTCTATAATCATGATATCTTCTCAAAAGACAAAAGATAATTAGCGAGCACCTGAAATGATACTCGTGTTTCTGTTTTAGCAATACCAGAATGGTTGGTTTGTCTATATACTTCTAAAAAGAAGTTAAACGGTGCCCATACTCAGGTGTCCTCTTGCAATATGAAATCCTCCCACTAGTTACATACAAATATTAAGCAGATTTCAAACACTAAAATGAAAAAAGAATTACCCCGCAGCTCAGTTAAAATGTCTATTTTTTGCTCCAGAATAGCTTCAAGTTGCGTAGCATAGGAATCTACATCATAGTCTACTTCTTCAGTCATCTCTAGGAGAGCCTTTTCATCTTCTAGCCATCGAATAGATTCCTAAAAGGATAAAAGTTAAAGAATCCAATAAGCCTCCTTGTAAGAAAGAAACCAATTTATAAATTTCATGTACATTAAATATCAACCACACTCAAATGATATTCTCTAAAATATTAACGATCATAAAAAATCTTTATTTACACAGTAAAATTAAGAAATATTTCCTAAATTCAAGCACAAACATAATTATAACAAGCCAAGGAAGATGACTTCATTTTTCTTTTACTCTACCTTGGGTGAAGGGTTTGGGGGGAGAGAAGTGAATCAAACACATAAATATCAATGAACAGAGTAAGTCTCAAAAACCTCAACAGCTGTCTACGAAGAAGAATGGGTGTAATAAGCTACTGATCTGATGAGGACTATGGTAGCCTAGAACTTGTAAATTATCTGGAATTAACATATCCATTTGGGGCCTCACAGTGGTTTGGCCAAGAGGTATCCCTAAATTCTAAACACTAGTTCTTCAAAATTATTGTGATTATAATGGACCAATGGATAGCCACTTTTTTTTTTTTTTTTTAAAGCTGAGCCATCCTGCCACCTGTTGGCAGCTCAGCAGCAACTCAGCTCGGGCCGGGAATAGAATCGCTGTTGCTCAGAGCTTGCACTCTTGAGCGAGCTCTTAACCAACTGAGCCACTCGCGGGCCCTGGATAGCCACTCTTAAAAGTAAAAATGAATCACTAAATAGTAGCTATTGACTATTCATAAATGCTTCAAGGAAACCCCTCATTCTAAACTGATTTTAGATGTGGAGAATTTATGAGTTTCAATTTCTAGCAACGTCATGAATCCTATGAATTATTAAAAAGGTCAGATTATTCTGAATTAGGGTTTGGGATATAAAAAAATGGGCACTTTCTAGCTTTTTAGAGTACATACAATTTTAATTTTCCAAACATCAAAGCAATTTAATGGCTAATTATAACCAGGCTATGTATCAGCAGGCAGAACTGGTTAACTTAGGTATAGATATTATTAGAAAACTATGTATGTATTAATTAAAACACACCCCAGTATTTTTTCTTTTCCTTCAGCTATATACTTAATCTTTTAAAACAAAACCCTATTTTGAGAAATAGTAGATCACAGTATGGAGGAACAATAAATGTAACTGTAAAAAGAATACTGGATTCAAAGAACAAATACAGAACTTTTAGAATGCATCATAAAATGGCAGACTAGGAAATGATGGGCTTTATATGACCCCTTGTTCCGAAAGGGCACAGACAACAATTTTCTTAAATTACAAGTGTGTTGTCTTTATTTAATCTAAACACCTAGGCCTCTAAAGAGAATCTTAAAATAAAGGTTTGACTAAAACTGTAACAGTTTTAATGACTGTGTATACTATTTTGAAATAATAAGTTTCTTATATTTTTGAGCCCTTCATCCGGGTGCTTGAATGGCCTAGAGCCGAGACACATTAATATTTGTTTATAGATAAAAGATTTCTTCAACATCAGAGAAGGAATACAGTTCAATAGAGAGACTGAATTACTGTTCCCTATTTTCTCTGAAGGTATTTATAGTGTTGTGGGAAGGCAGGGTGGGGTGGGGGAGGCAGGCCGACTGTAGTCTCCATAACGATGGCCAAATGCTCTCTTCACTTCCTCATAGGTATCACTCTATGTTTTGTTTAAAGGGAGGGAGGCGGGAAAGGAGGACCATACAGTAATGGCTTTTAGTAGGTTGAACACACAACAGGATGAATACTGTCCTTAAGGACTTAACTGCTACACCCCTCACTCATCTCCACCGATAGCACAGTCAGAGCAGTAACTCGCCCTCTCCCAAAGCATTTTTCCTTTTCTGCAAAGACAGACACCCTCAACTGCTCTGACACCCTTTAGATGAGTTTCTCTTACTGCTGTCCTAACATGAAGACAGACATGAAGAGAGAGGTAGTGGAGGGCAGATGTTCAATCCTTCTCTAAAAATGGACAACCGACAAAAACAAAGTGGAAGAATGGTAGGAAATAAAGTGTTTGTAGCCATTTATTGTATTCAAAATTTGCCATGTCCAAGCATACATATGCATACACACAAGCAAGTACCTTTTCAGATTTGTGTGATAGTCAAAGGATTATGGAAGTTGCTAGTTATTTTCTCTCAAGAAACATTTTAATGAAAGGTTCTGTTTTAACTGTACCTGGAACACTGCTCTGTGATCTTCCACAACCTGTTCTTCCATTTCCACCATTTGTGAGACGGCTTCATGGAAAGTAAACAGTTGTGGAGAAACCTCTTCTTCCTTCAAATAAAAACAGTTTAAAAATTATGATAGAAAGAGCTTATATTTTAAATGTTATATAAAAAAGTAGTTTTTCTATGTATGTCATTTACGGAAATGTATTTAAGAAACTAAAGAAGCTTGAATGGTAAAGACTACTAAAATACAACATGAACAGCAAAACCAGTTTCTTTTGATGGATCAAAAATATTTCATGTCACACTCAAAAAGACAACCCAAACTTAAGCATGACTAGAATGAGAAAGATCTGCTATAGGGAATGCCTATCCCGTTCTGGTTTTCCATTATTTTTGGCAGGTCTACATACATCTAGGTGCAATGCAGACTTTGCTTTAAGGATTTTATAAGCAACTATAACCTCCTTCAAAACTTCTGGGGACAGGGGACAGACTAAGGCCAGGATCTTCTTTTCCATTCTTTATGGTCTATGTTCCAAAGTTTAGAACTCTTCCTTTAAAGCAGGTTTCTCACTTCAGCACTGCAGAAATCCTGGGGAAGGAGGAAGGCTGTCCTGCGCACTGTATGAGGTTTAGTTAGTGGCATCCCTGGCCTCTACCCCCTAGATGAGGCTGTCACCCCAATTGTGATAACCAAAAATGTCTCATACATTTTTCCCCTGGGGGGCCAAGTCACTTCTGGTTGAGAATTGCTGCATTAAGCTCTGCTTCATTAATGGAGAGTAATTTGGAACATAATAAAAAGTAACGTGCCATTTGTTACTTTAGAATATTTTGGACTTTAATACCTGCTACAAAGTATAAAAACATCAACTTAAGTTATAGCGTTTCCAGAATATTTTACCGCAGCTAGCAATAAATTTAGTTGGCATAACGTACAGTTCTGGAATAATAAAGACCCAAGTTTCAATGCTGCCTAGCTTCAGCACTTACTACTTATATGATCTCAGTCAAGTTAAATTTTTTAGAAAGTCAGCTAAAAAGTAGGGATAATTATAGTACCCACCACATTGAGTTGTAAGGATTACATCAGGTAATAAGAAAAAGGCGTAGCAAATCTATGTTATGTAGTAAGCAATTAATTAATGCTCCCTTTTATCACTGAGAAGATGCCACCACACTATTCTTCATGGGAAATGAATGATAGAAAACTTATATTGGGTTGTCGGAAAAGTCATGATGTATTTTTTGTTTTTTTGTCGCAAAAATACGTCATAACTTTTCCTACAACCCAATAGATTGTACATTTAAAATATGAAGTTAAATAACTATATAAATAACTTTTACAACTCACATATGGTAAGGAATTCCTAAATATATTAAAGTAATTATGTGAAAATGTGTATTATTTATTTTTTTGTTATTTCTTTATACATGTTTGTCCTTATACAATGGGCACATAGTTTTATATTTTGACTAACAGGAGAACCAAAATTTTAAATTATGAAATGTCACTGAACATTTCAAACTTATAGAAAGCAACCAGGTTGAACAAATGTTGGCATTTTTCCATGTTTGATTTTTGATATAGCTCATGCATCCTTTTAATACATATGCCAGTGTCCATAGTTAATTTTGTTTTTAAGCTTTCTTTATATATGCTGTATGTATAATTCTTAAACTTGCTTTTTCCTTATGTTACATTAAAAATCCCCACATTTTAATATCAGTATAAAACCTAGGGGGGGAAAAATTTAGATCAGGGGTCAGTACACTTTCTTAAAGGGCCAGATAGTACGTATTTTGAGCTTGTGAACCATATGCTTTTTGTCACCTCTGTTGTGGTAAGAAAGCAGCCAGACAACCCATAAATAAATGAGTATGGCCATTTCAATAAAACTTTATTTGTAAACACATGGATGGCTTATAGCCTGTACAGGCACACCACGGAGATATTGCAGGTTCAGATCCAGACCACTTCAATAAAGGGAGTCCTAATCCTTTTGCTGGTGAAGGGTATTGCCTTTAATTTGTATAAAAAACGCCAACATCTGTGAAGGCTGACCCCGATTTAGATTAAACTATCAAGTTCTGTTACTGATTAAATGAACTAAGATTACATAATCACAACTCTATTAAGTCACTCACATTTTGTTCACAAAGGAGTTTTAGATCATCTCTCTGAGGGGAGCTCCCCACACCCCACTGAGCCTCTAAGTCATCGATCTGATTTGGTGGATGGTGCATTATTGGGCGAACATCACCAGCAGCAGTTGGATCCACAGTCAGTTCTTTCACCCTACAAACACATAAGAGGTATCTAAGATTAACAAAGACTTATGCAGAAAACCAAGAAAATATCAACCTATTCAATATAAAGGTAATTCAATTAACATATTAAGATTGATGATGTCAGCTTTCCAGATCAAATTTAACTGAAATCTGTGGCAAAACTAAAGGGCTATTTAGCTGTTTAACTTGAGGAATTATTTAGTAATTTTACAATTACTTCAAATATAATTATTGTGCATAATAAATGAGAATTAGCAAAGTATGTAGATGCAGTACTTCAAAGGAAATAAGAGACTGCTGCTGAGATTAAATTATATGAACAGAAAAATGCTAAAAATGGCACTTAGATCAGTAAATAAATCATTGCCCAAATAAGAGAACTTAATACAGTTTGGAGATTTCTGGTGGTTATAACGCTCAATGAAAATGGCTCCATGTGAGATAATCTTATTCTAATGTATAAAGATTATACAGTATAAATTAGTTCCATCATTTACAAATTGTTTACCTATTATACTTAAATTTACACGTTTGGGAAAGCATACGCTTTCTAATCAAGAGGATCCTTGTTATTTCCTTGCAGATAAGGAAATGTATAAGACCATAAAAAGGGTAAACTTCATTTTAAATGAGACAGTTTATCTTCCAATGGTAAATATGCAAAGATGACATCATCCTTAAAAATGAGGGGAAATAGGAATCCTGAATTCTAAATCAACATTTTAAAGCTAATAAATTAATAAAGTACATAAAAATGAAGATCATGCAGCAAACCACCACCTGCCAAATGAAATGAAAATGAAAAATAAAATGGCTCAAGACAAAAGAAATATAAATGAAATATTTGTACATAGCACAATTCAAAAGAAACTATTAAAATAAACATCTTATATATAGAATGAACTAGACCTGGTAATCGAAGGAGAAAAGTCGTCATACTCATAAGAAGGAGAGAGATCAGGGCGACTGCCACTACCCTGTGAGAAGGGAATGTCTGATGGACTAATTCCAAACTCCTTTACTCTGCAGCACCAAAACAGCAACAAATTAAAAGAAAATGCTCTGGTAAAGACAGCAATGCATATTTCAAATTTTCATTTAGTACTCAGTTTAATTTGTTTAGGAGAGGATATCAACATTGTTGTGACTTAATGTATTTGGAATATTTTTTAAATAATCCATTTTAAGATTTAAAAACCCCTCTGACTTATTCTCTACTACATACAAAGTCTTCATTTCTGGTATATTTCCCCCTTTTCTCACGATCCTTTCTAGAAGGTTAACTATAGACCATCACCTAAATTTGAAATGCCTCTTTATTACATAACCATTCAATCTAATTTCTTTATGTAAGCAATACCATGAATATTTTATTAGCATTGAGTCCTTGACATTCTTGCAGTCTTTTTAAAAAGGACAAAGAGAATTAAGTCCTAATTGCACCCATTGGTTGTAACTAACTTCTTTCTTACATATCTAGAATGGTATTAGCTATAAAGCATCCTTGGTACAAACTGAGAAAATAGTCACTCATAATTTTGTGTTTGGTGATTCAGATGAAGAATGCTGGTTGAGGGAAGCCTTTAGCAATGGAATTTAAATTGCTTTTGCTAATGTTTCTAGTGGTTATATTTAACCAAATTATGGTTTTTCAGTTCTAATCTTTGTGGTTCCCTATGTCTTTTTTGGGCCAATCCAATTTCACAATAGTAGGTAATTATTTATTATTTCCTACATGTCAGGAATGATATTGATATAATTTTTAGGCATTACATTATATAACTCTTCAGACAATCTTGATATTATTATTGTCGTTTTACAGATGAGAAATTGGCTCAGAGCAATCAAGTATCTTACTTAAAGTCATTCATTCAATGAGAATGTGGCATAACCAAGGTTCAAACCTAGCTTTTACTACAGATTATGCTAAACACTTCATATACTAACCACATTCCGCTTCTCTCCTTACTTCTCTTAGGTTGAACTAAATGAAATTACTGTTTTTATAGGTAAAAAATAGTAATATAGATTGAAATAATAATTTAATATAGATCAAAAAAATATATTTCTTCTACCTACAATTTTTCTTTGACCTATTGGTAATGTCAAAGATTCAATGCTAGATTTATCTGTTATCCTTTATAGTCACTTTGGGAAGCTTATTTACAACACATGCCAACAAATCTAAATTTCTAATACTGTTTAACTCTTTTTACTCCCAACCTCATTTCTTATCTTATGCTTTTAAGACTCTCCTAATTTAGATACTCTGTTACCCTAACAACACATTTTTCCTTTATTTAAAGCCCTCTGGCCCAACCTAAACTGTATTATATTCAGGAATTATATTCCTCAAAAGTGTTATTTTTATTCCTAGACATTTGGAAATGAAAGGCAGAACTTTGTCCCAGATAATTATGTTGCAAATGAATTACATTACTGGGTAACAAATTAAAACATTTTTCTGGGACCCAAACAAACTAGACGAATGGCCAGACACAGCATTTTCACATTAGGAGGATTCCTTTGCAGCCAGAAATCTGAAGACATGGAGAAGGTTTTTATCTGTTTTAATTCCAGATTATGGCAATATTCTACTACACTAATCTATTCCTCTCTCTCCCATGAACAATTTTGAAATAAGAAGCATTTAAATTAATGATAAAAACTTCACCAAAAATGTTCATTACAAGGATTAATTGCAAGTACTATAAAGGTTTGCAGCTAGTAGTTCATAATTCAGAGTTTAAAAGGGATTAAATTTAGAAATAAAGTTCTATTATATATTTTTAAAGTTATATTTTAATAATCATGTTCTTTTTACAAAAGGTCAATAGGTTTATACTTTCCAACAGTTTTTACTATAAAATCTCTTCAGTTGAAACAAAAGATAAAAAAAAAAAAACAAAGGGTATGATCTCATTTATGTAAAGTTTAAATATAGCTACCTATGTTGTTCAGGGATAAATACATAGGTAGTAAAACTATTTTTAAAAAGAAAAAACAAACTTTTCCCACAGACGTCAGGACAATGGCTACTCTAGGATAGAGATTAATGGACTTGGGCATGTTATTTAGGATTTGTGGTCAGGAAGCAACACACCGGGAAGTTTCTGGGGTGCTGGAAACATTCTATTTCCAGATCTGATGACAGGAATTTTCACTTCGTAAGTATTCATTACATTGTTTACTTATGTTTTGGATACTTTTCTGTATGCATATGTATTTCATATTTTAATAAAATATTAAAAATGAAATTTTCATAATGATTAAAACAAAGAAATAGGACAAATACTTGTGTTCAGCAAAATTAAGAGAATCTTCACACCAGAAACGAATACAAAGAGGAATTCTGTCTCTTTAAGTTAAAATTACAAATGTAGTATGTGATAATAAAAATTTAAAACTATGTAGTCATTCAAAACAAGTGCAATGAGAGCAATCTGTGAAACAAATATGAACATGCCCGTCACAATCCAAAATTCCAAGGGCCCTTCATGACTACAAGAAATAAACTGCTTCAATAGTCTATAATCCTTTTATCCTTTCATCTGTAAATATCCAGTTGCCTATGAAGTTTGTAACACTACTGACATAATAAAATGTAACCCATATAGACTACCAGAAGGAACTGTACTATCACTCCTTAAACTCTAGATTCCCCATGTATAACATTTAATATTATCAGAAGTAATTTTCAGCATATGGCAAAACAATTTAAGAAATACAGATTGCTCCTGATACTTACTTTAGAGTCTTAATATAACAGTAAGAATATGCATGATTTAAATGTAGTAAAATATTATGAAATGTTACTTCGCTAAATGAAAAAATATAGAAACACCAATTCTACTAAAAATATAAATCTGTCCAAATTATACATAGTATTTTGAAAACTTGACAAAATGATTCTAAATATCATCTTAATACATGGAATTTTTAAAATTTACCCTATCAGATATTAAATTAAACCATATACTGCTCTACTCCCCTCAAATTTCAAAATGGTTAACTATTTCTCATACCTATTTGCATATCTTAATGTATTAAGAGTATTTTCACAGGATGCCATTCCTGGAGAGATTGTAGCAATCTATGGGGAGAAAATGCAAAGGTCAATAAAATGTTATACATGATGAAGACAGTAATACTGATATATATAGCTCATATATAACATGGGTATTTAAAAAAATTATTAATGACATCTGAACTCCAAGATAACTTGTTTTCTTATGCCCACAATCAGATAATAATTATAAACTCCAGTAAAAATACAAACAATTCTCTGAATGCACCAGAAAATGATCAAAATCAGGCAGAAAATGGAGGTAAACACCTAGAAAAAGGGAATAGCACTGAGTGACTGCCCCCTAACCCCTTTAATAACTTTCTTGCCTAATGGAGAGCTTTGCTGCTATCACACAGGACAACTAGAACTTCATTAGAAACCTAGAATTTCAGCTGTTAAGAAACTAAGACAGGGTTTGGAGGTGAGGATCATACCAGCTGGAAAGTGAAGTTTGTCCCAGAAGAGACAACCAGAGGGAGAAGCTCAAATTCTGCAAAGATACTGTGGTATCTCTGGCTGACCCCTGAACTAGGCATGCACAAGGCTGACACCAAGCAACATGGCTAAGTCTCAAAGAGCTGAACAGATTTCAATTTCACTTGCTGCCCACAGCAGGGGTGACAAGAGTGTAGACTTAATTCAGTTAATTTCCTGCTAAATAACAAAAAAAAATCAATAATCTTTAGAAGAAAATAAATGTCCAGTGTCTATAAGGCATTCATTCATAATAAAAGGATATAATCCAAAATTACTGGACATATGAAGAAATAGAAAAGTGTAAACCATACTGAAGGAAAATAGAAACCAATGGAAACCAACCTCAAGAAGACTCAGATGTTGGAATTAGTAGAATGCATTATAACTGCAATATAATCCTCTCTATCAGACTAGCAGGGACCACATCTTAAGTATCACTGTCTCCCTCACAATAGAAGGATTTAAATGATTGTCATTAATGCATATTATAATTTTTCATAGATATTATGTAATTATTCATTTAGGATTAAATCAAAACAAATAAACAAAAACAAACATAAACTTACCATGCAGGTACGAGAGTTTTCACCTATGAATGAATCTCTTAACACCTGAGTGAGTTTACTTGCTCGGAAAGGAGTATGAGGTTTATTTCTCCCTAAGGCTCTGATGCACTCCTGAAAATTAAGAAAGCAAGTTTCAGAGATTAGGCTTCTTATAAAAAGTAATCTAAATGAACATATTTAAAAGATCTCTTACTATAATTCTAATATGTAAAATCTGATCAGCTCGAAAAATAATGACAGGTTTACGGCATAAAGATGTTACCATAAATCTTAATTCAAGAAAATGAAATTTAAAAACAACAAAAAAAACCTCAACAAACTCTTTATTCCAAAAGATTCTTCTGGAGATTAGGGATAGTATTTAGAAGTGACAGGAAGTAGGATAATTGTAAAAAGAAACTTTTAGAGTGGTACTACAAAAAAACAACAACACAGACAGAATGCTTTCTTGAAGTTCTGCCAATCTTGACGTTTCTAGTCAAAGAAGAGATATATTGCTGGCCTAACTTTTTGAAAGCCATTCCACATTTTTTGGAGAAATTTTCTTCATTCAGTTTTTGTGGTTCCTTGCCCTCCTCCAAGAAAATATGACTGAGGCCTTATGGAATCTCCTTAAGTAGCCTTGCGATCAGCCTACCAACTAACAGATCCTTTATCCACCCTGAAAAGAATGAATAATGTATATAAAGAATTCTGGGTACAATATAAATCTGTAACTGCAAATATAAAAAACTAAATTTTGATAATCTCGCTTACGTACTTGTTAGATAAAATGAGTACTATCACTTTGTGCTTGAGTAAACATAATTAAAATCAAAAGTAAAAGACTTTTCACAATGAAATACATTTTATTTACCTTGAGTGCTAAAAGGCTTTTATTAATTTCAGCACCTTCAAGCCTAGTTTGCCTGTCTGCACTGGAAGTATCAGCTCCTCTTTCATTCCCAGCCAAATCGATGAGAGAAAATTTGCCATGTAGTTTTCCTTTCCTCCTAAGAATAATCTGAAACACTGCATGGCTCCGAGATGAATGTGCATTTGCAGATGTTTGACCGGATGTTCTACAATTTGATCAAGGACATTTAATACATAAAAACTTCAATTTATATGTTCAAACCACAGTATTTTCATTAAAAAATAAATAAATAAATAAAAATCCAGTTTTCATCATCTAAATACAGGAGACATTTTAACACTTAAAAATAATCAGATTCATACAATTTAATCTGGAATACTTCTAGTATATTTACAGTATATCAATATAATAGCTATCCCTCCAAGTTTTAATGAACAATGATTTTTACTTCCAAAATGCATTGAATAACATCTTGCTTTGTTTTTATGTTATAGCCAAAGTATCTAAAACTGATTATGAAATTAAGTTTCCCTTTCTTAATTAAAATGAGATTTACCTGCAACTGTTGCCTATGTCAATAAGCTTCAGTACATCTTCAACACATTTGACCTCCCGTTCCTGTAATCCCACTACTTGAACCTGCTGTTTTCCATCTTCAAGCACTCGTAATTTTGTTTTCCTGTTGAGCAAGTCAAACACCTAAAAAAAAAAAACCCAAACAAAAATTCCAATTAGAAAACTCGCTTTAAAGAAAAAAGAATCAGTTCTATAAAATTGAGTCAAAGTCTGAAAAATATTTCAAGAGAATAAAATAACTTTTAAAATAAAATGCTCAATATTCAAGAGTTTCAAAGGAAATTTTTTTTTAAAAATCTCATGAAACAAAATTCTAACATAATATTCCAAATACATATAAAAATTATGTGGTGGTAATGGTCTCACAACAACGTGAATGTACATAATACCACTGAATTTGTATACTTAAAAATGGTTAAAATAGTAACCTTTATGTTATGTACAGTTTAACCACAATTTTAAAAAATCTAAAAAAGTTTTTTAAGTTTCCACTTACCTTTCCACTATAAATTTCAAAAAAGGTTGCATACACTTGAAGTTCCAACTTTTTGTAGTTTGGCTTCTTTAACATTAAAAAGACATCTCGAGCTGTAAAGAATTTCATATGGAGAAAATTTGTTATGATGCAACAAATATATATATATATTTTTTAAGCTGAGCCATCCTGCCACCTGTCGGCAGCTCAGTGGCTGCTCAGCTCGGGCCGGGACTCGAACCACTGTTACTCAGAGCTCAAACTCATGAGCGAGCTCTTAACCAACTGAGCCACTCGGCCGGCCCTAACAAATATTATTTTTAAAAAGCATTTCAAATTTTCCATTTTTAGACGACTCAGTTAATCTTTACCTACAATGTCAATAATGAAAATGAAAACCAAAGTGAACACTAATTTACAAAACATACTAGTAATAGTTTTTTATACATCTAAGGCTTATATGCCACTCTCCATTATTTAATAAAATAGACATAGTACACAGTAAATACAGCATTACAGTTACCCTTAAAATCCTGGACAATATTTCCAAGTCTTATTTCAAAGCCACCTGAATAATATTCAAGAATATTACAAATAATATACAAAAAGGACAGTTACCTGCTAATGCATAAATTCCTTTAGAACAATCTTGGTTCTTTCCTGAAAAGTCACCTCCCATAGTCTATATGTTAAAAAGAAAATAAAGAATAATAGACATTATTCAGGAATAAATCTTAAGAATTTACATCTAAAAATTAAGTTATAATAAAATTAACTTCATATCAGGATGTAACTACAATAAATGACTTACATGAGTTTTTCCACTTCCAGTCTGTCCATAAGCAAAGCATGTAGCCATTCCCCTTTCGAATATAGTCTCCACTAGTGGTCTAGCTGTAAACCTTAAAAATAATATGCACCAGTCAAAATATGCTGTCAATATTTAAATTAAACAAATAAATAAAATATCAAGTTTTATTAATAAAACTTACACCGTGATTTTTAACAAACCAATGAGCTCAACTGTGAGACCACAATTGAGCCTACTGATTTGTTAAAAATTTTAAATAACCATATCCTAGACTTGCTTAAAGCCCATTAAAACATAATTTCAAGTAATTCCATAATAAACAATGATAGCAATAATGGACAAAAAAACATAGTAACTCAGCTGTGATGTAAATAGAAGGCAATAGGAAAGTTTAAAAAATAACAGCAAAAGATGGTATTATTAGCCAGACAAGAATAACATAAATAATAAAAACAAACAACAACAAAAAGGCTAAAAAATTTCAACAGAAACAAGAGTGGTAATCTCAACAGAAAAAAGCTAAAGGGGGAAAAAAACCCACAGAAACATTACCTTAGACCATCTAAGAAAGTAGAAAAATGATAAGTGATAAGGTTTCATTGAATGTGGACAAATAAATAAAAATTATGCTTATAAGACACTGAGTTCTGAGTTAATAGTCTTGATTCAAGAAAAGCACGCCAAAACATTATTATGGTTTGGATTATTTCTCAAACCTATTGGTGAACAACCACGAGAGTTAAAATGAAAAAGTAGGAGGGGCAAGAAATACTTCATTGAGCAGAACTGTAATAAGTATGACAGAAAACAAATCTTTCTATAGAGGTTTCAAAATAATATATGTGGAACACTTTATATAGCTCTGCTGATAATATATATTTTTTAAAGGTACAACTGGAGAAGGTACAGAACAAAAGGAGCAGAAAAGGTTCTAAAAATGAGTCTGCAGAGTGACCAGACAAGAAAAGGTCTAACTCCTTAATCCATAAAAGTTAACGATAAGAGAAAGGGGGATAGAATCAATATTGGTCAAGTTAAGAAGCATGAAAATAGGGTGCAACACAGAATGTTTGCTAATTCTGTCATATATATACAAACCTACCTTTATAATGATTTCTTGAAAATGATTATAAAAGACAAACATATATTTTATGAGGCAGGAGTGGAAGCAGAGTGGGGGGGGGGGGGGAAAAAACACCATTCTCAGAAATGTAAAACATATACAATTTATAATTATAATTCCCTTTGAAACAATTTCTTCACAATATTTCTATCTAGCATTCACACGCTAGTTTTATCCTCTTTACAACTGAAATCTCAGCTTGCTAGTTTAAGACCAATGGAGTTAGTTTGAACACTATTTCACTTATAACATCTTCAATTCTCACGACTCTCAGTAACTCGAATTTTCTGTTTGCAGTCATATTTATAAAATGAAATGGTAATGAAACTGCATTCAAGTAACTGCCAAGACAGTTCTATATAGACTGAAATAACATTGTTGCTAAAACTGACCTGTTACATTACTGGTGAATGTTTCAAACTATAAATGAAAATCTAAATTTGGCATAAATATCTGGGATATCAATATATTATACATGTAAATTTGAGTTGTTTATAAGCTGAATGTGAACATACAAGAATTTCATGTTAAAACTATTCCAAAGCTTAAAGATGATAAAAATTAGATAAATGCATAGATTTACAGAACTTTTTTCTTTAAGTGTACAAGCTAAATATTTAGACAAATAAATGACTGATGTATAGTAAATATTTCAATTTCTTCATTAGCACAGAAATTAAAAAGTAAAAAAGTCCTCTTCTAACCACATCCCATTCCCAGAGGTACAGAAAATATCAACATTTTCTAGAAATGTCCTAATCATATATATGTTGAGATATATGTGTGTAAGTTAATCAATAATGAAAACTATGATTTGGGGAGCATTAAAGAGAAAAAAATGTTTATTTACATTATAGTGTTAATTACATATTCTTCTTTGTTTAAACTAAGAATAAAAAAGCATATTACACCTCTGGAGAGATATGCCAAGATCAATATAAGTTTCAGGGTAGTGATGAACACACGGTTGAAGAACAAAATTCTAATTTAAAACAAATTTACCTACCTGTAAACCATTTCATTAGGAGCTGAGTCATCAAAGGCATAATCAAAACGAAATGTTTGGTTTTCTAGGTACCTTGTTAAATCTACTTTTTGTTTTGGTTCATGTACCATCACAACATCTTTACTAGGAATTGTGATTACATCAAGATCTTTCATTTGAGTTTCTAAAAGAATAAATAAAAATCAATGCCCAGTAATTCTCACAGCATCTGAATTAATGTACAAAAATTACTTTAAGTAGTAAGAATTTAGATAAAGTAATGAGTTCTGTACATATAAATATCCCATAAATATGCCATTCTGTAAGAGAGTATTTCAACAACAAAGTAAAATAACAAAAACAAAAAAACATGAAGCAAGAACCACGGATGGTAATATTTCATACAGCAGTAACAATCAATACTATCTAAACATAGAACTCTGCATAATGGTTATGTACAAATGAAATAATTTACATTGAATTGTTCCAAACCAATTTGATTTCTGCTACTACAAAATAACTTACAAACAGGACAAAATCAACCTTTTATTACAATTCAGTAAGCATCATACCTTTTTTATTGAGTGGTCGTTTTCTTACACAAACACATATCCTGTGTTCATCAATCTACAAATAAATATTTTATTTCAGTGAATATCAGGGGTATGTAAAACACTGAAGTCAGTAATGCAATATTTTCTTCAGAGGTTTTAGAAATTTATGCATGGCACAAAGATAAGCTTAAAAACAAATTAATTTGCACAAATTTTAATAGTTATCAGACAATTATTTCTAAAATTCTGAGTTATAATGAAAACTTGTCTATTTTACTATTTGGTAAACTATTAGGAAATAACTTTGTAGAGGGCACTATTATTCTTAGTAGCTTTAAGTTCACATTATGAAGCTGCCTTATTCACTCCAAGATGCGCTGTATATAAAAAAATAAAATTTCCTACCAAATGGTGTATTTTCAGTTTGATTATAGGGCAAGTTGTTGGCAAAGATAACTATAGACAAGAAACATAATTCCCAAATTATTGAGCAAAATAATTTGGACACTTTGTAATATGCCAATTCCTACACACAAATATTTTTCATAAAATGTATGTTTCCAGTATTGCCTTTCAATAATTAACATAAAGCGGGGATAGGCAGAGTATGACCTATAGGCCTCAATGAGCCCCACTACCTGCTTTTATAGTTTCCCTCGACAGTCATGAGCCCACTCATTTATGTATTGTCTAGGGCTGCTTTCATACTACAAAAGCAGAATTGAGTAGTTGTGACAAAAACCATTATAAAATGGTTCACAAAGCCAAATATACTTATTATCAGGTCCCTTTCGGAAAAGTTGCCAATCCCTGTCCTAAAGCATGAGCTCACATGGAGGGGTGGCAAGGAGGAGAACCCACATGGATGGGGTACCATAATAAATGAAATGCAAATGTTATGAGCAACTCTGTTAAATCCTATATAATACATCTGCTGAACACAAATGTATTTTGTGTACCAAATATGACATTCTGTATGTGCTAAGTCTCATGGATTATTTTTCATAAGTAACAATTACTCACAAAAGTATTCCCTGTCCAATCAATTCTCATTCTACAATAGGAAAGGGGATAAGTAGTAATGACAGCAGAATATTTTTGGAGCCCTAAATTTCTGGTCTACTGCAGTCCTCGACAACCATCACTTATTGCTAAGTCAAAATAATATTTTAAAATAACATTAATAGTAAATTAGAATGACAGTGGGATCTATAGCGCAAGCCAAAGAGGAAATAAGCTTGAAATTGAGATCAAAGTATAAGTGATGGTCAGAAAGGAAACTGGGTGTTCAGCCATTACTCCTTTAACAGCTGCTCTGCCCTACCAGACAAGGAAGTTTTGCTTTGAAACGGACATCTCTGTGGAATGCAGGCCTGATATATCAAATTATTGAAGATAAGCATAAATGTGGACGAATTCTTGATTTCCTTCTTAAAATGTAAGGAATGAGCACCCATAAAGAGAAGAAAATTTACATAGTAAAAACAATATTAATTTAGTGGGCATCAAATGTTTTTATTTACAGTACAAAAAGTTCCAGAGCAATGGTTTACAAAGAATCTTACAGGATCTGCTGTTGTTAATGGTCTATAATCCAAACTTCCTCTAAAGTCTCTGATCATACACATAATTTCATAATTTGGGTTTGTAGCATCAACATCCTGCAAGACAGAGAGAATTATCATTTATTATAAGTACAGTAATGTGGTATTGCATTTGTTATATATGGTTTGAATATTACAATTGAACAAACAGATTGTGTCATTTGTCAGAGCCAAGTCCAATCTCAAACTGAAGATGTGATATAATTTAGTTTGAGAGTTCAGGACTAATAGTATGCCCAGGAATCACTTTCATATTAAAAACACAATTCTGTTAGTCCACATGCATTGTGTTCATTCTAAACCAAACACCCCTCGTTAAAGTCACCTTTGACCTGTTTCAAAAAAAAAATCACGTTATACTTATACCTTGATTATCCTAGAAAATGGAGCAAAAGAGAAATAGTACTCATTTTAAACATCGATAAAGAACTCTAAGAAAGCTGAAATTCTAGAAAAATTCATTTAATCAATTTCTTATTCCCCATTGTTAATCCAGTGGTTTAGCAAAGTAGAAATATGGATTCATTTATGTTCATTTCCTATTTTTTGTTGGCTCTCAAAAAAAAAAAAATTAAGGCATGGTAAAACAGTTCCAACTAGATAGGACACAGAATTTAAAGAAATCAAAAGCCAAAGGGCCGGCTGAGTGGCTCAGTTGGTAAAGAGCTCGCTCAAGAGTTTGAGCTCTGAGCAACAGTGGTTCGAGTCAGCCCGAGCTGAGCAGCCGTGAGCTGCCAACAGGTGGCGGGATGGCTCAGCTAAAAAAAAAATAAATAAAAAATAAAAAAATAAAATAAAGAAATCAAAAGCCAATTTTTTAAACCTTTAAAATCCAAATTATTAAATGCGTATTGCCGTGGAGGAAAGACTGTTTTGTTTGTTCCATGATGTGACCACTGCCTGACCTTGCCTCTCTGCTGCCGATGCTCATGCTAGTAGATCCAGCTAGATCTGCTAGATAGGGGCCAGAATAGACAATGCTTCCCATGAACCCCCTCAGAGACTATCTGACTCCTCCCCTGGGCTCCAGGCACACTGGTTCCTGAAGAGGCCCTGGCTCTTACCTGGGCAAGTATGTTAAGGCATTTCCCCCTTAGCTGGAGCAGGTCACACCCCAGTATCCCTATCCATCCTGCCCTGTCCTATATAACCGCTTAGTGCCTGCCATGTGGTATGGAGGATGTCCATGTCATCTTGCTGCTACCCAAGACGCACCTCATATATAAGTTCCTTTAATAAACTCTTATTGTAATGATGGAGTTTGTCAGCCTCTTTCTTTGGTCTCTCAGCAATGGGAAATTGTATGTAACAACTGCAAGTCACTTACTTTTTTGCTTTAAAACTGAGAAAATTCAGATTATGATATAGTAAATAGCTACAGTTAACATTAACAGCCTCTGTTAGCCATGAATAATAAATTATTGAACATTCTAAGATCTGATTTTTTTTCATATACCATGTGCAGATTTGCTTTGAATATACTTAAATTTCAAAACTGTTAATGAAACTTACTTTTAATTAAACTTCTAGGAAACAATACCAACTACATCAATTGAGAAGTAGAATGTAAAGTGAAAATTAAGAGATCACAGAGATGTGAAAATATTATGAAGTACCCACAGGAAACACCAGGTGGCACCTGTGCTAAGTATCAGTAGATCTGTTTTGTGGATTATTTATTTCAAAGCCCAACTGGTCATTCTCGGGTCTTTTCCAAGTATAAGCTGATTTACTCAGGTTAATTATTATACTGGTTCCACAATTCCCAAACACAGCATCTTTATGATTAAAGGCATTTGAACATACTCCTAAATAAAAAAAACAATCTTGATGTTTTTTTACAGGAAACAAATTCTAAGATACAACACAATGGAGGAGATATATGTACAATAATAGAATTTCTAATAGGTGAAGATCTGTAGAAAGATAGAAAGACCAGTCCTCTAAGCAATTTTTCCAATGCTAGCAGTTTTGCTACTATGTAAAGGGAACGTGAGGGGGCACAACACAGATACACTCTCAACATCCAGTATAAATCGAACACAAGGAATTCCTGCCCCCCCATGTGTTATGTTGACCTTATTTACCATGGAAAAATAATAAAATTTGTAATATAATTAACTACTGTAACTGCATATTCTTCTGAATATATTTTCAGATATTTTTAAAAAGTAAAAAGCCTATTATTTTTTAATGTTATAATACACAGATTAGAATTCTATGACACCATAGCTTATTCAAAATGGAACAAACTCAGGACACATATCCACTAAAACATGAAAAATAAATGTAGTAAACTCTGTTACGGTAACATTTTCACAAGAGTTTAAATTATTCCTCAATATCAATTTAAAGAATTATATTGAAATCTTTAAATGAATGCTTCAACTATTTTTTCCTAAACCAATCACATTTACTGACACAGTCTAATCTTCAGTTGGTGCATACACAAAATATATTTGTTACAAACCTGGGCTCTTTTTTCTCTAAGTTCTTGCTGTTGTAGTCTCCTTTTTTCTCGTTTTTCTTGTAATTTTTCTACTTCTTTCACACAATTAGATTTTCTACGTGCTGAAAGAAAAAGAGGAGCTGTAGAAGTATAGTTTTCTTTTGAGTATTGTACTTATACACGAAAAAAAGTTATGTATAATTTCACCACATAACCAAAAAAAAAATACACAGTCACAAAGCATGCCTATAACTATGTGAACTGTATTTATGAGCTGCTTTAACAAAACTAGGAACAGGACAATATACAAATAAGAGTCAAGAAAAATGACTCTAACATATTGATACATGTCATCTCTTGGTTTAGAATCACAGAACTTTGAAGCAAGAAACATAATACTTTCTTCTGTAACATCTGTCAAAATATCATCTGGCCAGAATTTTAAATTCAATACTACTGAAACACTGTTATAATTTTTATATTTATAAAAAATTTTTCTCCAAAACATATAGCTAAAAACCCAATTAGTAGACTAAACTAACAAGAAAAAAATTTTCTCCTCAGTGGTAAAATGAAATCTGGAATCAAGTTTGCAATGACTTTATCATTTGGGGACTTATAAGGATGACCAAGAGAGAATACATGTATGCCTAAAATGACTGAATCCTTGATACGTGATTTACATACAAGGGGGTCCAAATTCCTTTTTTGCAGCTTGAACTGGAGATATATCTGAAACACTACCATTCTGTTGTGCAGAGGAAGACTGTTCAGGAAGTTGACTAGGCCGTGCACGTGCAGAACCAACCACTGTAAGTAAAACAAAATTTTAACATTCAGAACAGAAAATTAGTAAAGGTGGACCTTGGTAACAGGAACAAAGGTATCTCAAAAGAACTGATTCTTAAAAGTTGCATTAGCAAATTGCAAGGTTTTCCACTTATATATGCATAAACAATATATAATAATTCTGTTCAATAAACTGACAAGCTAGGTTTTCAGTATAATATGTGCAGACTTAGATGCCACCAATGTAATTTTAATTACAGAACTCAATCTGAATAATTTATATAAAAACCAAAGCCAGGTTTGATTTTTTAATCATTTAAAAAATATAAGTGTGCAAAATACAAATTTTAAATGCATTTTCATTTTTAAAAATTTACATAACTCAGAAGTATGGAAAGTAAAAGTTTAGAAGTCCTTCAATCCTCCCTATATTCCAAATCCCATTCTTTGCTCCTCACATGTGCAAATCTTTAGCAGACAATTTCCTACTGTGCATGTTATAAAAGTAGGAAAAGACATCTGAAGTTAAATATAAATACCACATTTTACAAAGAACTATAAATTTTCATAAGACTCAAAGGATAGTGTTTAAAGTGCAGGACTTGCTCTCTACCTCCAATCTCTCCTCTGATACCTACGCCCATCCTTCCTCACCACTCGTATATACAGAGAAATACCACTATTAGAAAGGTCCATTCTGAACTGCTGAATAGTAGATAAGAAATTAACTATGTTTTACATCTCCTGGCTGAAAACATATGGAAGACCTGCAATTAACTAAAATTTATACCTGTTCAACTTTTTTTTTTTTAGTTGACTTCAAAGTTACCCGTGACTCTTTCTGGAAGTTTGTTAACCATAAAGTTATGGAGCATGTCATGATGATTATATTTAACCTTGTGAAATCAATCAACTGACTACTTCCCCATTCCTTTCTTTCTCATAATGTTCTCCTCAAATCTGAAAAATTACTGGATAAATGAGATGAATCAAAAACTGCAGAGATCATGGAGTTTCATATTCATCACATACCTGTATAATTTTTTTTAATTAAAATTTATTTGGGTGACAATGGTTAATAAAATTACTTAGGTTTCAAGTATACAATTCTGTAACACATCATCTATACATTACATCCTATGTTCACCACCCAGAGTCAGTTCTCCTTCCATCATCATAGTTTACCTGGCTTACCCTCTTCTACCACTCCCCTCCCCACTTATTACCGGCATTATTATATTAGGAAATCAGGAAGATACCAATCTTAAAATTAGCCACATAAAATAATAATGTCGAGGGTAATATTTACTTTTGATTTTTCTTGTCAGGGCCACACTAAGAAGTCAATAGGCAAAATTAATAGATAAATTTACCTCTGTTATCTCTTGGAGGAGGGTCATTCTTAATAGAAGCCACAGTCCGTCGATTCTGTGAGAGAAAAAATTTTATTTTGTCTCCTTACTCATCATAACTATATCATAATCAGCTTCCTTTCATTAAACAAAAGTAGGCAGACATACAATAAAACTAAATTTTATTTTAGAAAAACTATAATCAATCTCCTAATGAATTACTACTAATGCTATCAATATCCAAGTTATCTGAGTATTCCCCATCCCAAAAAATATTCAGGAATTAATGAGCCAGGCACTGCTCTAAGGACTTTATATGTATTAATTAATTTCATTTTCACAACAACCCTATAAGGTCATTATTATTCCTATTCTGGTTTCACAGATGAGAAAACTGAAGCAAAGAAAGGTTAAGTAATTTCACTAAATTGTGCTTTTAATCATCATGCTATTCTACCAAAACCATGTAACAACACATTTTATCTTTGGATGTCAGAGGGTAATTAATAAAATACTAGTTGTAGACAACTTACAGCCCATTGTTAAACTGAAACATCCAAATACTTTGAGATGCACACTGTCAGTTATACTAAAAAGTTTCATTAGACTTTCAAAGACTGCAGAGATCGGGAAAGCAAATTTTTGGTCCTATTGTTTATTTACCAAGACTTAATTTTATTCACCTAAAAGAAAGATACCAAATAATACAGTGGTTCTCAATTCTAACTGCACATTCAAATCATGGGTACTATTAAAAAGGTTTTGATGCTAGGGCCTTCTTTTAGATAAAATAAAATAATCTCTGGGAGCAGGCCTAGGAACCAGTATATTAAACAATTCTCCAGGTGATTCTAATGCACTGCAGAGATTGCTAATGACATACACAGAATGATAAAACTATGAAGATGCTTCAGATTGTGAAGCCACATATGAAAAATTGTCTGTTTACAAGCGGTAACTAATGACCTCTAAGCAATGACTCTCAATATGCTGAAATTATATGAACTGAAAATCTGCCTTATGTTCATATGCATGGCTTAAAGAGCAGGTTTTGCTGATACTGTGAAGTTTCTATCATATTGTATTTGAATGCTTATGCATGTCTTCCCTGCAAGATAGCAAGTTCCTATAGGGTTCAAGTCATGTCATATTTATCTTTGTAGGTGATAAAATCAACAACGTAGAAAAATCAACAAATGCTTACTGAAGTGAACACAAAGAACTGCAGATTCAACAACTCTGAGACTGCCTGGTTTAAAAAGTATTTTGTATTTTGATACAAAGTTTTAACAGTGAGAAGTTTCAACAGAAATGCAGAGAAATTATCTTTTAAACAGAAATAACAGGCCTTTTGTTTTTATAGATAAACTGTTAGGGAGGATATAGCATGGTTTTAAAGTTTATCTTCCCAGATAGTATAGAAATAGTTAAACTACACTGTCATTTCCTATCTTTCTTTAATAAACATAAAATTAGCAAAATTACTTTTTCAGAAGATTATGGGAGTGGGAATTTATTATGAATAATAAACATTCATTCTTTATCAAAGTCATCTGTATTCATTCAACACTGAGAAGCAATTGTTTTGACCCACACCTCCTGAGAAGCTATTAGTCTTAGAAGAAATCCTAATCAGGCAAGGAATTTCTAGGATGTTATTTAATGACTGTCACAATTATGAATTAGACAACCTCAATCCTTGAAAGTATGTGTATATATACTCGTAAATGCATATGGATGGCAGAAAGACTTGAGGTATTTTGTTTTTGTTTTTAACAAAGCAAACTAACACTTAAAACATACTCCCACAGCCTGCCAATTTCAAACCAGCACACACACACTCTCTTTCTCTCTGAATTTTCACCACTAACCTTTACAATTTTGTTTACTTTGGCTGAGGAGGTTGGAGGCGGAGGTGTTTCTGGACTGGGTTCAATTTCTTCATCAGGTACAAGGTCAGGGTTAAGTGAAAAGATGCTCTCCAAGTCAATCTGTTTTAAAAACCCCATGTATTTTGACAATTAACCTTTTATTTTTCAAATAAATTTACACAGAGAGATTAAATAATTTTAGCCTAATGAATGGTACTGCTTTGAAAACTCAATTATCTAGAATTATAGCCCACATATATTTAATGAATCTCTCTTAATATTGTATTCTGTGGTCTTGATTATATGTCCAATCATGTAAGATACAATATGCAGGAGAAATTTACCTTTCTTCAAGTGAAATTTTTTAATCATTTCAAAGTTTTTAAAAGAATGATAAAGAATACATGTACTATATAAAAATTATATACTTTTCTGTTTTGTTTTATATTCAAAACTTGATTACAGAACTAGAAATAAAATTTAATCCAGTGATCATACCTCTTTGCCTTTTGTATCTCCATTTTCTATCCATTCAACAGTTACACTTTCATTATCTTCATTTAAAGATGTTACCATTGCTTGATGTATTCGGCCTAAGTAGGAATAAAATATACATTTTTAAAATGCCATGAATTATAGAATGCCTAAACACTGTCAAATACAATTTTATAATTTACAAACTATTAAGACTATCACACCACTTTTCTTACAAAGGATTTTCACAGCCTCTCAAGTTAGGGGCTAAAATTGGTCCATGGCACCAAAAATCAATTTGCTACACGTGCCAAGACCAGGAACTCAAGAAATTAGATTACACTTAAAAGTTTATTTTCAGCATATATGATAAATGGTTGCACAGTGGGCATGGAATTCCAGAAATCTTATACTGTTAAACAATTAGTTATAATCATTAGATAGTTTCCTTACTATGAGCCAACAATAACTCTGTAGAACACAGAACAAAAGCAATTTCTAATACTATACTGATATCAAATACTTTTTGCTTAAAAATCACTATCATATACTATACAAATTAATGATATTAATTTAAAATTACTGAGAAAAGGAATTCGAGCCCAAAAAGGTTGGAAAATGCTAATCTAAAATGTTATTTTTCTGCATGTTGCCTATTGAAATCCATTCTACTTTTTATTTTCTCTGATCACTCCAGTATTTACCATCTGTAGAGGACATTATATATAATATATTAAACTTGTTTTCCCTCTCTTAATAGATGTGGGTCTTACCTGTTAGTAACTATAGATCAAAGTAATTATTTTTAATTATTATATAATATCCCATTGCCTATCACAGCTTATTTAATACTTACTGATGGTCACTTGGGTTATGTGCAATTTTTTACTATTATAAACATTGAAATGAATACTATGATTGCACATTTGTCATTATTCACTTGCTAGACTATTTCTTTGGGACAAATTCCTAGAAGAAGATCAATAGGTTACCTTTTGATTGTGTATACAGTTGACCCTTGAACAATGAAGGGGTTAGGGATGCTGACCCCACCCCCATAGTCGAAAATCTGCATAAACTTTTGACTCTCCAAAAACAGAGCTGTCCTTTGGTACCTGCAGGGGATTGGTTTTAAGACCCCCCCAGGAATACCAAAATCCTCAGATGCTCAAGTCCCCAATATAAAATGGCGCAGGTAAATGCACACAGTTGGCCTCTGCATTCACGGACTCCCAACCACAAATCAAAAACAGTACAGGTATTTAATGAAAAAAAAATCCACATATAATTGAACCCGTGCAGTTGAAAACCATGTTGCTCAAGGGTCAAGCGCATGCATGCATACACACACACACACATACACACACACACACACACACACACACACAGAAATATATATGTATATGTTTTACTTAATTCATCTGTTTTCATCTTACCCACTTATGTGATTATTAGTCAAGTAAGGATAGAAACTATTTGTTATATATCTGCACTTTCAATATTATCTAATAAAATGCTGAACATATGGAATTTTCATATGTATTCCCAAAATGAAGTCCTTGGGGTATCTATAATTTACCTTAGGATAATTTACAGCTCTTTAAATAAAACCCCCAGATATATAGTATATGAAACAATATTATTATAATAACAAGGCATACAATATCTTTAAAGAAAATATGGACACTAATAATTTTATAAGCAGTTATGTATAAAATTACAGTCAATCGCTACCTTTTCTATATGGGCTCATTAAACTCTGATGAAGTAATAAGTGAATATCATCTTGTTTAAAAAATTCAAGTATTGAGGATATAAGTGTACTCTCAAGTGATAGATTGTTGCTTTTCAAAAAACTATACTGTATACTGGCAATCTTTCTATTACAAACTGACATATTAATTTTAACAACTGCTGAACACTCCATAAAAGGAATGTATCACAATTTAATTATTTCTTTACTAAGAGTGATTTGTTTCCAACTGTTTGCTATTAAAATATGTTGCACTGAGTGTCTGTACACAGGTATGAATGTTTTCATAAATAAAATTTCTAGAAGCAGAATTAATCAGTCAAAGAAATTGAAATTTTGATAGATATTCCAAAATTGCCCTCCATTTACCTTCCCAACAACAATGGGAACTATTCCTCCACACCTTCATGGAAACTGAACATGATTAATTTAAAATTTTTTACCAATCTGATCAAAGCCAGATCTTTCTGAAGCTACTACTTTCTCAACATGTGTATGTCAGAGAATGGCTCATTTAATCTACATTGGTTCATTCACTATAACAAATGTATCTATGAAGTAGCTATATCCATTTTTAAAATGAGGAAACTGAAGCTCAATATTATACAGCTAATAAGTATCACAGATTTAAACCTTGGTCAGATACAAAAGCTACTATTATATTATCACTACACTTCCCTACTCCCCCGTAGTAAGCTGAAGAAGCCTATTTAGCTTAAACTGCAAACACCCCTGTAAAAATTTATAAACTATACCATAGATTCTCAACTCTCATTGTACATAACTCTTAGAGAGCTTTAACAAAATAAAATGATGATACCTGAGTCTTGCTCTCAGGTAACAAGTCATTTCTTATCAATTGCCTTCAATCACCTTGCTGCAATCCATCAATGTCTTGATCCTATTGGGTTGTCGAAAAAGTCATGACATATTTTGTCTATGGTTTTTAAAGGTCATTTATTTATATAAAGAACAAAGATCAATCTGTGATATATTGCCTGTTTTGTTCAATAACCTTATGCCATCTTTCAGTGAGCTTCATAATTCCGTGTTCCTAGAAGGACCTGTCTTTATTTGAGAAAAACTGAACAAGGTGCTGATTTACAGCCTCATCTGAACTGAACGTTACACCACGTAAGGAGTTTTGAAGAGAGCAAAACAAGTGGAAATCTGTCGGCACAAGGTCAGGCGAGTATGGTGCGTATAGCAACACATCCCATCCAAGCTCCAATAATTTTTGACGGGAACACCTTTACAATTAACAAGTTCTGGACGTTTCTGGATGATGGATTTGTTCAAACTATCCAATTGCCGACAGTACACATTTGAATTGATTGTTTGGTTCCTTGATAGAAGCTCGACAAACACGACATCTTTAAAATCCCACTACACTGAGAGCGTAACCTTCCTGATGAATGTCTGCTTTCGATGTTGTTTGAGGCAAATCATCAAGTCAGGACCAAGACCATTTGCGCACCACATTGTTGTAAACAACCCACTTCTCATCACCAGTTATCAGTCGCTTCAAAAAAGGATCCTTTTCCTCACGTTTAATGAGCATATTGCAGATGTTTATATATGCACCATAATGAACTTGAGTTCATGCAGAACCCAAATATTGAGCTTGCTTATGTATCCCAGCTTCTTCAGGTGGTCGTGAACGCTTGAATGATGGATATTTCTGCAATCTCTCATGTAGTGTAATGTGGGTTTGACTCGATCAACGCCTTTATTTGGTTGTCATCAACCTCGGTGGGCCTCCCTGACGGAGGAGCGTTGTTGAGATCAAAATCACAAGCACAGAATTTCGTGAACTATCGTTGGCACTGACGTTCTTGTAGAGCATTGTCACCATAAACGTTATGCAACTTTTCACAAGCTTGACGCGCATTCTTTCCTTTATGGAAGTAAAACAGTAAGATACAGCAAAAACGCAGTTTGGTCTTCCATCTTCAATTTGTTGTAAAACCTCCAAAACTCAACCAAATCGCTCAATTTTTTTTTTTTTTTTAGAATGAAGCTACAACTGTCAGCTGTCAAATGACATAGCAATAACATAGATGTGAATGACTCTATTACTTCCAAAAATGAACTAGTGCCATCTGTTGCAAACATGCGTCGTGACTTTTCCGCCAACCCAATAGATTGCAATTGTCTACCAATTAGTCTCCTTGCTTCTACCCTATCTGCCTGTGTATTCTCCACAGAACAGCCTAAACATTTCTATAAAAACTAAGTTAAATTATATTATTCCTTTTTTCAAAACGTTTTAGTGGCTCCCTATCTCACACATGAGTAAAAGTCAAAGTCCTTCCAATGAATGGCCTTTGTTTGACCTATATAACAAAGTCCTACATGATCTGACCACTCATTACCTCTGTAACGTCATTCATGCTTGACTATGGTAATTGTCCATTTTAGTGACTGATCCCTATCTCATACAATACTCCACATTCCTCCCAAAAAGTTCTAGATGGATCAAGGACTTAAATGTGAAAGGCAAATGTAAAAGCAACTGAGTAAATGGTGGTGCCATTTACTGTGATAATTGGAAATTAGAGGAGAGGCAGGTGTTGGGCGTGGAGGGAAATGATGAGCTGCATTCAATGGAGGTGCTTAAAAAAAAAAAGAAATGAGATAATCCTCATTTGAACAGAAATTAGGTAAATAACCAGAAGAAGTGCTATGTATCAGTTGGGTCCTCTGGGAAGCAGATGTTGAGACAGGAAGACAAGAGGTTTATTGTGAAAGATAAAAGGAGGAGGAAACCAGCCTGGGCATGGAAAACTTTCAGATCATGATGCAGATCTGAAACCTGTGAAGGAGAGGGAATACAAGGTTGTTGAAGAAGGGAGTACAGACTGGGGTTTCCGTGCAATTACCAATAGATATAAAAGCATGATTGAGCAGAGAAAGCCTAGACCTTGATTGAGAACTGACAAAGGTGTGGCCAACCCAGCAAGGAGCTCCAGAACAAAGAGTGTTGATTAGAGGAGTAGCACACTGGGCCAAAATGGAAATACCTTAGTACCCACACTGTCCTCAGTCCCTGGCTGGAGGTTGGCCAGGAAAAGCAAGGCCTCAAATCAAAAGCTAAGGAGCCTGAAGGTATTAACAGCTGGAAGCTGTCAGCTCAACTCACTCCCTAGAGCAGAAGTACCTTCTTAAAGGATACAAGCAGTATATCTACATGGTGGCCAAAGGATCTAGAAAAGAGACAGACTGAGTTTAATTGGTAGAAATGGAGAATGGACCCCAGAGAGACATGAGCTACCCTGCTAGTCACCATCACAATCTAGGAAGAGCTACCACTGTTTGCATCAAGCCCCACATTTATCACCATCTCCACAATATGAGTAGTGAGGCTGAGACCCAGCAGCCATTCTCCCCCCACCCCCAACCCCCCAACAGCCTCACAACAGTAATACCCACTAGAGGGGCAAGTTTACTGCAACAAAGATTTAAGGAAAGTGAAGTGGTTTAATATAAGACATCAATATAATTTCACCAATAGGAAGTGACCCCCAAAAACATATGTACCACAAAGAATAACTTCCAGCAGGAAATGGAGAGGCCGTGGTTGAGGTTGTTGAAGAAAAGAGTTCAGACAGGGCTTTCCATGCAATTACCAACAGAATTACAAAAATGAGAATGGGAGAAATCAGGTGTATGTTCCAAAAGGAAAGACCTGCACCACCCACTGTTAGGCATCTACCACAATATTCCAACTAGATGTGTGAGAAAAGGCAAACCAGTGGGACAAAATCTGTATAGGACTGTTAAGTCACAACTTTACAGGGACCTTAACCTCCAAAAATAGCCTGAGAGATTAGCAATGAAGAGGACAAAGAAAATCAAGGAATTAACACACAGTATCAGTGGTCTTCTCAACACTGGTACATTCACGACTTCAATTGCCAATGCAGACACCCAGAAAGCCTTAAGCCACTAGTAGCAGAGTCAAAAGCAGCTGATCCACTAGTAAAGACTAAGCTCTAAAAGTTTAGTAGGGTAGGATTGAGAAAATGTTGGCTTATCTCTACCATGGTCCAGGTGTACTCATGCAAGAAGAAATAAATATGAAATTTCAGCAGTAAGAAATGAATAAGTCTGGAGCTAAATGAATGAAGTCTTAAGTGTTTGCTCTTTGCCAGTGGATTAGATTACCAGAAATATCAGCAGTGACCAAGCAGCATGGAATTTTTATTTTTACCAAAAGATGTGTCAAAAAAATTTTAAGCCTGACTTTTCCCAATATGCCTTTAAAGGTTTTTTAAAACAAATTGTTTTATATGTGGTTAAATTAAGACATACTCAAATACTTCATTTTTAATTTTAATAAAAATTTACAATTTGATTTTTTCAAGTCAAAAAAGCACCTGTTAAGAGGGTATTAAATAATAAAAAGAGGGGCAGATATATGAGATTTTTCAAAGGAAAAAAATCATTAATTTCATGATTAGGTATAATAGGAAAAGTATGAGTCTGGATAACTGGGAAAAGGCTGATAGTGGAAGAACAATAAGATATTTTATCCTAAGTCTCAGGTGTTAATAGGAACCATGCACAGTGTTAAGAAGACAACTACAGATATATTGGGTTGTCAGAAGAGTCATGACGTATTTTTTCTGTTTTTCATTGCAAAAATGCACCATGGCTTTTCTAACAACCCAACAGAAGTACAGCTCAGAGACAAATCAGGATTGGAAATATCTCCCTAGAACTTGGGACTATCTTCCCATATGGCTCTCTATGTACCAACCCATTTCTCTGTTTTGAGAAAATTCCGGTACTTCATCCTCAATAACTCTGGCCTTTGACTCTGATTCCTAGTTTACTTTAATATAAATTGTGTCATATACACTTCTACATTTAAAAAAAACAGAGCAAACACTTGTGTATCCACCACCAGCCAGGTTAAGAAACAATACCTTTGAAACCCCATGTCCTCCCCCCTTACGTGAATCGCCTTTTCCCTCTCCTTGTCCCTGCCACCAGAAGGGAATATCACTGTTCTGTTGAGATAATCATACTGTGGCTTTTCTTTATAGTTTTACCACTTATAAATGTAACACACACAAAAAATCTAGATAGTTTACCTATTTTTTATTATTTTTTATTGTGAAATACATTTTTTAGAATGTTTCAGCTGTACAACACAATGCAATAGTTATACTTTTTTTAGTTTACCTATTTTTGAACTGTGTATAAATGGATTAACATTAAGATTTTTACACACTATTTTTCCGATACATTTATGCTATTGTATATAACCCCAGTTCATTCATTTTCACTATATATGAATATGCCTAAATTTTTCTTTTCTTTTGTTGATGGACATTTATGTTTTTGTTTAGAACAACAGTACTGTAGGTATTCTTATACCTGTGTACTGATACAAATATGCAAGAAATTTCTCTGTGATATTTAAGAAATATATAGAATACACACAAATAACTTTTCTAGTTAGTGCCATGTTTCCTATACTAGCTCTGCCTGTAATAATTTATAATCCCACTAGCCATTACTTCACATCCACAATATTTGTCAGGTTTAAGTATCATACTATGGTTGTAATTTCTCTCAATGAGGTTGTGCCTATGTTAGTGTTTGTTGGCCATTCAAGCCTTTCGTATATTTGTCTTGTCTCTTACTTCTCTAGAGAAATTCTCTATATAGTCTTGGTATTAATCTTTTGCTACATGTGTTGTATGCAAATATTTTCTCCGAAGTTGTGGCTTATCTTTTCACTTTCTTTATGATAGTTTTTAATGACTTGAAGCTCTTCATTTTGGTGTAGTCAAATATATATTTCTCAATTATGTATGGCTTTTTATGCCATAAAATTCCTCCTGAGACTCAACTGGTCATTAAGATAGTTTCTTACATTTTCTCCTACAGTTTTACAAAGCCTTTTATAGTCAAGACTGTAATCCATTGTAATTTTGATCTCTGTGTATGGTAACACAATTTCCATTTTTCCCCCAATGGAAAACAAATTGTTTTGATAACACTTCCTGAAAAGTCCTCCCTTCCCCTACTTATCTACAACACTGTCAAATTTCAAGCACACATGCATGAGTCTATTTCTGTATCTCTGAACCAAAATTACACCGTCTTAATTATTATCATCACTTTGCAGTACGTCTTGCTTTCTGGTAAAATAAGCCTTCCTTCTCTTTAAAGTTTCTTTGATATTCTTAGCCTTTTGCATGTTTGTACAAATTTTAGAATCAGCTTGTCAAGTTCAAAAAAATCAAATAAACTAACAATAAAAAA
Source organism: Hipposideros armiger (assembly GCF_001890085.2). Classification (NCBI taxonomy): domain Eukaryota; kingdom Metazoa; phylum Chordata; class Mammalia; order Chiroptera; family Hipposideridae; genus Hipposideros; species Hipposideros armiger. Next base: position 582,632 of record NW_017731702.1, read on the forward strand.
ACCCCACCTGTTAGGATTTTGACTGTAATTGCATTGAATTATTCTATTTTGGATTTTCACATCATTGATCAAGAATAATACCGGCCTATAGTTTTTCTTTCTCATATCAACCTTATTCTGGAATAGTTAGTGTAAAATCAGAATTATTTGAACTTCGGGTGTTTGGTAGGCACTGGTTAAAACCACCTTGGTTTAGGATTTTGTGAGAAGATGCAATTTCCTTAATAATTATGGGATTACTGTAGTTTCTATTTTCAACTGTTTTGATATTTCTCTAGATTTATACAAGTTTTCACATGCTGGGCATTAAGTTTGTTCATAGTTATGTTGAATGTCTGTGGCATCTGTAATGATAATAACTTCTTCATTCCTAATTTTTCAACCTTTTTTGATAAATCTCACCTAAGATTTGTCAATTTTGTCTTTTCCAAGAACATACTTGGTTTTGTTGAGCCCTTTTATTAAGTGTTATTAAATACTGAATTACTGCTCTTAATAGTATTTCTTTCAACTTACTTTGGGCATACTTTGATGTTTTTTTCCCCCTAAATTCTTAAGATGGATGCTTAGCTCATTCATTGTTATCCATTTTTCCTCATAAGCTGTTACACATTTCTCTTCAAGAACTGCTTTAGCAGCATCTTACAAATTTTCATATGTAGTATTGTTATTGTTCAGTTCAAACTATTTTCTAATTTTCTTTATGATTCTTTGACTCTAGGTATCCTGTCAATGATTTCTAAAAGTGAGGCACCTGACTAATCAGAATAAAGCCACAAATATTGGGTTGTCAGAGAAGTCACGACGTATTTTTGCAATAAAAATAGAAAAAATACATCATGACTTTTCCGACAACCCAATAATTGGTATGACTTCTCCAGTGCACAGTGAGTTTAGCTATGACTATTTGGTTTTCTTTTATGTATCTGAGGCAGAAAGATGCCAATACATGAACTTCATTATACTATTTTGAAGCCCAAATCCAGCTTTAAGTCATACATCGTATTTTTAGAAAATGGGAGATTTGAAAACTGTAAGTTCACACTAATATATAAATTCAACAGTACTATATGAAGTCTGACACTTAAGTTCGAGAACTCATCCTAGAAAAAGTGCTACATACCTCATTGCTGAATATCACTACAGTCACCTTTGAAATACTCCCCTTGGGAAGCTATGCACTGATGACAGCGCCAAGTCTACCCTTCAAAGCAATTTTGGAACTCTTCTGGAATGGCCATCAGAGCTGTTGTCGTATTACCTTTGATGTCCTGAATGTCATCAAAATAAAATGTCTTCCTTAAAATATTTCCTTTATCTTCGGGTAAAGAAAGAAGTCAATGGGGGCCAGATCAGGTGAATAGGGAGGGTGTTCCAATACAGTTATTTGTTTACTGGCTAAAAACTCCCTCATAAACAGTGCCGTGTGAGCTGGTACATTGTCGTGATGCAAGAACCATGAATTGTTGGCCAAAAGTTCAGGGCACCTAATTTTTTCAGGCAGCTTTTTCAGGACTTCCAAACAGTAAACTTGATTAACTGTCTAGTTGGTACAAATTCATAATAAGTAATCCCTCTGATACCAAAAAAGGTTAGCAACATCGTTGCAACAAGTTCGGGAACCTAATTGTCAGACCTTGTATAAATTATAACTCTAGTTTCAAACTGATTTTCTCAAATTTAAAAACCTAGAGACATATTTAAAACCTTTCAGCTTTATTTTAACCTACTTGTAAAGATAAGTTACAGTGTAAAACAAGTCATCTGTTAAGAGCAAAGTAAAAAAATACTTGCAAAGAGTTTTGGAAGCACAACTCCCCAATCAGTTTCCCAGTAGAAGGCTTCTGCGTTTTTAATATCCAAACTTCATAAAACTTCTCTCAACGCAAGATATTTTAGCCAATATTTAATAGGAAAAGATTTATATTTGTATATGCCAAAACTCAATTTGCATTTTAAACAAGAGTGTGCAAGAAAAAGGTTCTGAGTTATGTTCCAAATATAATTGATGGATGGTCAGAAAATAAAGCAACGTGCCAAGTTATCAAAATGTAGGCACAAGATAATGCTTGCATCATACTCAATGTGAGCCACTTTCTGCCACTGTGTGCTTGTCTTGAATGTATTTCTTCCATAGCCTCTCATATTTAGTTAGTCTTTGTTTTGCCTAGTGTGGTATGAGTCCCAAAATATTTAAGACAATGTTGAAAGAAAACACTGGAAATGGACAAAAGGCAATTATAATGGAAGAAAAGATTTTTACTGCATATAAACTGATTTGTTACCCTTATTTATTGTGTTAAACATAACAGTATTTTACTTATACGAGAGGTGATCAAAAAGTACGGTGAATGTTCAAATAAAACAAAATTATTACAGTAAAAGACACATTGCCATCAATCCCCCTCAAAATAACTCCCCCTCACTTCAAACACATTTATCCCATCACTCTTGCCACTTTCCGAAGCAGTTCTGAAAGTCCACTTTCATGAGTGTCTTTACTTCATCCTCCATCATTACAATGCTCTTTGTCACACATCACTTCTTGTACAGCAATTTCTGTCAAATAAAAACATTATGGTGTGTCCTCATCCAGCTTATTCACCAGATCTGGCACCATGTGACTTCTGGCTCTTCCCCAAAGTCAAAATGACCATGAAAGGAAAATGTTTTGAATCGATTCAGGACATCGAGGCAGCCACGACAGCACAACTAAAGAGACTCACAAAAGAGGACTTCCAAAGCTGCTTCAGAAAGTGGCAAGAGCGATGGGATAAATGTTCGAAGTGAGGGGGAGTATTCTGAGGGGGATTAATGGCAATGTGTCCTTCAGTGCAATATATTTTTTTAATCAAACATTCACCATATTTTTGGATCACACCTCGTTTGTATATAGGTGATTGACAGTTACTTTTAAAATTGGTTAGGAAGTTTGGGTTGATAATTACCACAGCAATTTTTTCCCATTTAAAACAAAGGCAAATAGGTTCCCAGGCAGTATTTTCATACACAGCATCTGATTTTTAAGAACAGATTATGACCTTAGTGAGTGACGACTGTATTGTTTAAAAACAAGGCACTCACAGGTTTCTGCTTAGAGAGAATAGACTTTTAAATATAATTATGTCATATGAGAACCTCTGTAATTTTAAGAAAAAAAAAAAAATCAGTGTCTCTATTCGACCATTTTTAACCTAAAACAATGGCAATTTCACATGGTTCAACCCAAGAGAAATGTAAATTTCACCCCAAATTTAAATGTCAGGATAATTGATAAAAACATTATCTGCTAAATCATATCATATAAATATATAAAATATTTTGAAATCATAAGCTTTATTTCAAAGGCATTTTACACTTAGTTCATTTTACAAAAATATCTTTATATAATTTGAGTCTCAACTTTTTGTTATGGTGAAATCAAACAGGATAGTTCAGATCTCAACTTTTTAATATTTGTTAGTATTTGACTGAACAGAAGAACAAACATGTAAATTCAAGCTACCTTTGCTCTAGTGAACAAATATAACAAGTATAAATTTTATATTTCTGGACTTTCTAATCTTTAAAATTAAGATGGTTATTTTAGATTTCTATTAGTGCTATTTAACTTGCCATAAAATCTCATATATTTATTCATCTGTCAAAAACTTTTACATGTTGACAATTGCCTTTTGGTCTTTGAAAACAGGATCCTATTATAGTTTCCTAGTTCACAGCTGAATTCACAGCAGCTGTGAGGCTAAGAAATGCCAGCAACCAATTAGGCTGGCATGAACCTTATCTAGCATATAAAGTATAATTTGGTTGCAAATGCTGAAGAGCCAAAATAAAACAGCCAAGAATGCTAATAAAATATCATTACAAGTATTTAAAAGTCTGAATATTTAAAATGCTAACAAATATATGTGTTTTATTAAAAGGTTAAGGTGGTAGAACATTAGGAAAACTATGAAAAATCAATAATCAATTCTCTTCAGACTAATCCTGTTTTTTAAAAGGTTGCTGTTTTTGACATACCTAAGATTACAAACTCCAGGGTTTTTCTATTTCTAAGTGCCCTAGAATTGAGGTATACATGAGCATGCATGTGACAAGTATTCCCCAAAAGTAAACATTATTTTTATCAGTTCCTCTTGAGCTGAGTATGAAATTTTCTTTTCATACTTCTAAAATAGTAAGACCTTAATAAAATTTTCAAAACCAAATTATGTATGAATAACACAACTAAAATAATTAGTGAAAATAGAACTTGAGTTATAAGACTGTTTATAAAGGCGATTTCCAAACGTTTTGAAGTTGTTAAAATCTGTTTTTGTTTAAAGTTTAATAAAGCTGACAAAAATTAGTGCTCTATAAATATTACTTAAAAATACTATCCAAGTTTTTTTGCACAAACTGAAAAAGCTAGTAATCACTGGTCATTCGTGTGTATATAGTGATGTAATAAGAATATAAAAATCCAGTTTAAATGCTAACAAAATATATAGTACTCTAATGTATCTATTGATAAAATCTCTAGTAATCACCTCAATTTTCAACCAGACTACCACTGCACAAGTCTCTTTTTTATTGACTTTTTAAAAAATGGTAGTAAAATCTAGTTTTCTCCTTTTGTATCTTCACAAGCAGGGACTAAGGAAAAGAAAGCATCAATATCCATTCTCAGAAGAACAAAGAAATAAATATTACTATGAATTATAAAATCACACACTCAGAACAAGTGTTTGGCAGAAAAATGTTTCCAGAGGGTGAGTAAAATTCATATGCTCTCTCAAAGAAGCTGGTAAATAGATATCTGAAAGAACCACTTTTTTCCAAGCCAGTTCCTACCAGAAAAGAATCTTGATAAATTATCTTAAAACACACTCACCTCAAAACTTGTGAGACTTCATATCATGTGACTGATTAAAATCTGTCTTAAATAGGTTTCTCATTTTTTTCTTAAGTTTTATATAAAATACTATTCTAGTAAAATAAATCAATTCTGCCAGTGTAGAATGTAAATTCAAAAACTTGAGTACATCTTTCCAAGTAGTCATAGCAAAACATGTTTGTTGTCTAAGGTTTGTTTTAAATCTGTCTTTTAAAACAGATACACTATTTTCATACACAATAATATTCATACATTATTTTTTGTCTTGCCAACTACCTCAAAGCAGTTTATAACTTATTATTTGTATTCTCTCCAACAGTAAATGTCAATCTCTTTCTAGATGCCACTGACCAGTAAATGAGGACAGAAAAGAATCTGGTGATTTGTAGGAGATCCAGTAGAAGTCAAACTTCCAAACTCTGATATCTAGGTTTTGTTAGGTAATCTAAGCAGCAGTGAAAAGAATCCTTAATGAGGACTATGTAGGCGTCACACCTTCTTTAGTAACTTTGGTGGAACAAGAAGCCATTAGAGAAGGACATAAATAATGCCTCAGCTGACACTGGTAACAGTGCTGTTGCTGTTTAGTAAATCCCGGGGGAATGCGACTTTGCCAAACATAGAGACCTTTTTGTTTTGGTTTATCACATTTAAGATGTTACTGTTTATAACTAAATTTTAAAAGTTCTAGCATTTCCCTTAGACTTTAAACACAAAGCTCAAATTGTGACATGAGAAAAATGGGTCGGATACAGCTAAGAATCTTCATGAATACACCTTAAAAATGAGACCAACTTTATTCATATTGTAAACAAACTAAAATTTCAAATTCTTACCTCCTCTGTCCATTGTTTTCAAAAGGGAACTGAAAAATTAATACTGTTCAGTTTCTCTGGATGACAGGAAAATTTCAAATCTTGTTGGGGTTTTTTGTGATGACTGAATCACTGCACACTAGCAATATGGCAGAATGATCCTTTAGAAGAGCGCATTGTGCAGCTATTTAGAAGATTTCCACCCTGAATTTGCATAAGGTTAATAAGAAAAGTATCATAAAAGGGCCATGATCCCATTAAACATTTTTTAAAATCACTGTAGTTTCCTGATATTATTCTGCATATTTGGGGTTGGGACAAGAGAGGATTTAAAAACTTCAAAATCATTAGTTAAAAACAGGAACATAAAAAATGAACTTCTAAAACCATAAGTTACATGATTAGGATTCCAGCTAACATACTGAAAATGTAAGAAAAGTATTTTAAAAACTTCATAAAGTTTAAGTAACGCAAGTTTAATAACTAAATAAATCTCAACACATTTTAATTAAAAGGCCATTCTTCATAGTATCTACACTCCCCTGGGTGATGGAACATCTGAAACGTATATTTATTCATTTGTTTAGGAATAAAATATTTGCTATCTAGAATACTACAAAATTTTACAAGTGGTATTAAACATGCTGTTGACAGCCCAAAGTTTTTTGGTATATGTGCTGCCAAAGCAAACACTAATCTCAAGTTTTGAGAACTGCCTTTCACAGATGTTCTGCTGAATATATTGAGCAATGCTATCTAATTGCTCCCTGGCTTAAATTCTTATTTACTCAAAAGGGAATTCCAAACCAATATAGCTGTGCGATTCTGTGACCTTTTCATAGCTACATGTGGATATCATCTTCTCCTATGCTTAAATACATGCTAATAAGAGATAGGGATCTTTTGGAATGTTTTTGAACAGTTCTCAACAGCAGTATCCTAGGCAATGCAGACTTGTACATATATCTACTAACAAAACTTAAACATAATTCAAAAAGCTGCCAAAAACACTATAAAATATTCAGCTATTCCAATTGGTTTACAGCTACCCTCCTAACTTTCATGAGACAATTTAAAGCCTGAATTTGGGAGACTCGGTGCAATAAATGTTCAGTAAAAGTTGCAGACCTAGTAATGAGGATACCAAGCTGATTGATAACATCAGAATCTTAAAAAAAAAAACCAAAAACAAAAAACCTCTCACTGATAAAGAGGCTAAACAACCTGAATAGTCTACTATGAGATGAATCTTACTTTATAACACTTTAGAAGAAAAACTTTCTACTGTCTATAGAAACAGCAGCATATGCCAACACTAATAAGAAAAAAATCCCTAGTAATAAAACGCTAGCCTGCTTACCTTTCTGTCTTCAGGATAACGGAACAGAAGAGCTTCCCTGGAAACCTTCAAGGTTATAAACACGTCATAAGTGATTTTCAAAAACACATATTCTAAAATAATATTTTGACACAGAAAAGGAAGAATATGGGAAATGCCTATCTAAGCCAAATAATAATGATGCCTACTGTTAAACATTAAAAATAACACTGCTAGACATAGATGAAATCTTAAATGAAAATGCTGAGTCTTGGTCATACCAGTATGTTACACCAGTCATCACTGAAAATGAATTTTAAAAGTCACATTCTTAACCACTACACAAAAATTTGTTCCTTTGTGCATTATTGTGTTGCTGTGATCTTGAACAGCAATCCAGATTCAGAACGCTGACCCATAACATTTTTGCTATGGACTTAATTATATCCCCCTCCTTTAATTCATATGTTCAAGTCCGAAACACCAATGTGAGGGTGTTTGGAGATGGGCATTTTGGGAGGTAATTAGGCTTAGATGAGCTCATCAGACTGGGGTCCTCATGATGGGACTCGTGGATTTATAAGGGGAAGAGGGAGATACTGTCTCTCTACCATGTGTGGACACAGTGAGAAGACAGCTGTCTGCAAGACAGAAGAAGGAGCTAACCAGGATCCCTATTAACCAGCACTCTCATCTTTGTTGGACTTCCAGTTTCCGGAACTGTGAGAAATAAATGTCTGCTATTTAAGCCACCCAGTCTATGGTATTTTGTTATCCAGCCCGGGAAGATTAATACATCCTCTTTCACATGGTAAAGGCCATGATCAGGCAACAGGAATACAAAGATGAATGAGTACATTCCCTGCACTGTGCCAAACTCTCAACCCAATTGTAACGTCACTACTTCCCCCCGAGGAATTCGTCCTCGCAATCTCTGTTCCATTCTACCTATGGAAGCCTATCATCATAGTGACCGTGAGCCACACAAATTTCTACTTTCAATGCCTGGCCATTTAGATTAATAGATGATCACTCCTTTAAGCACTTTTACCACTAGGGTAAAATATGGAATAGCAAATTCAGTGTGACTAGAGCCAAGGAAAGTAGAGCCATAGAAGCTCACTGTGGAGAGTCAGGCTCAAGTCAGATTATGAATTTGGTTTTGTACATTTAAATTTGAGATATCACCAAGATATCTAGTGGAGATATCAGTATCTATCCATATATATAGTATATATCTGATATAATGAGGATGGTCCAGGTTGAAGATAAAAGCTTAGGAATTATTAGTATACAGAACATGCATTCTTAACAGGGGGCAAAAACTGACTCCTTGGAAGGGGAGAGCTTAGATATTACAATGGTTTGTGGCCCCCTCTAAGGGCCACAGTACATAAATACACAGTATGCGTGATATTAAAATTTCATGGGTCCATTGATAGATGAATGGATAAAGATGTATCACACACACACACACGGGAATATTACTCAGCAATAAAAAAGAATGAAATCTTGCCATTAGTGACAACATGGATGGACCTAGAGGGTATTATGCCAAAGAAAATAAGTCAGACAAAGACAAATAGTTATGATTTCACTTATAAGTGGGATCTAAAAAAACAAATGAATAAACAAAACAGAAACAGACTTATAGATACAGAGAACAAGCTGTTGGTTGCCAAAGGGAGGGAGATGAGCATGTACAAAAATAGAAAAAAATGAATATATAAAATTTCACGGGAGGGTGTAATTATGGAACAAAATGTCTAAAACGGTTCTTTGGAGGGGAGCAATAATGAAAAGGGGCTGGAAAAACTAAATATAGGTAGTATTTAAGGCAATGAGAGTAGATGTGATCGCCAAGTGAATGAGGGTAGAAGTCCTGATTTTCAATGTAGAGGTCAAGGAGATGAGTTACCAGCACAGATCAAGAAGCTGCCAGAGAAAAAGAAAAATCAAGAGAGTCGAGTCCAAGAAGCCAAGGAAAGAAGGTATTTCAAGGAAGAGAATTAATCAACTGTGTCAAATACTGTTAACAGATCAAGTAAAATTTAAGAGCAATGCCTAAAACGCAAAGTGGAATCACGGTTTTGTTTGTTTGGTAGATGGAAGAAGAAATAATAGCATTCCAGTATGATGATGGGAATGATTCAATAAAGAAAATATTGGTAATGCAGCACAAAGAGAGAACTAATAAAGTGGTAGTTTGGGCAGGTGAAAGCGTAGAAACATCTAGTGTACAACAGAAAGGCCTAAAATAGAAACAGAAAGGGTTTATGCATGGCGAAGGAAGGAAGGCAGGGTCATAGGTGCAGATACTGGTACTTGGGTAGATGTGGTAGGCTTGTAGTTCTTTCCTGATTGCTTTTATTTCTTAGTGGTAAAATGGCAAGGAAGGTCATCTGCAGAGCGAGGGTGAGCAAAGAAACACTAAGAATTTTGAGAGAGTCAGCTAGGAAAGAATGAATGAGCTAGAGATACTGACTACTCATTCAAGGAAAGTAGCCATGAATTTAAATTGTGATCCGTCAGCATAAATTCCCCCCCTCCAATCCATTTTAAACAATCAAAAGGGCAAGGAGGTTTAAAAAAAACTGGGAATTTACCCATCAAGAGAAGGGCAAGGGAGTAGAAAGTATACATCCGATGTCAGACAATTAAGTTCATGAATTCATCCTAGAAAAAGTGCTACATACCTCATTGCTGAATATCACTACAGTCACCTTTGAAATACTCTCCTTGGGAAGCTGTGCACCGACGACAGCGCCAAGTCCACCCTTCAAAGCAATTTTGGAACTCTTCTTCTGGAATGGCCATCAGAGCTGTCGTCGAATTACCTTTGATGTACTGAATGTCATCAAAATA
>NW_017731702.1:594675-661859 GCF_001890085.2 Hipposideros armiger
AGAGGGCAGTGTCACTGGCCCTCATATTTGGGATCCGAACCGGAGCCCTCAGGCGTCCCAAGCCAGCTCTTAACCAACGCGCCACTCGGCCGGCCCTTAAAATGTGTAATTTAATGGCTTTTAGCATATTCACAGGTATTTGCAACCATCACCACAGTCACTTTTATAACATTTTAATCACCTCAAAAAGATACCCCCTATTCTTTAGCTATCACTCCCTGACTTTTTCTAACAACCCCACCACCACCATCGAAAGTAATCACTAATCTACTTTCTGTCTCTATAGATTTATGTATTCGTGACATTTCACATAAATGGAATGATATAACGTGATCTTTTGTCACTGGTTACTTTCACTAAGCATAATCTTTTCATCGTTTCTCCATGTTATAAAATTCTATTATATGAATAGACCACAATTTGTTTATTCATCAGCTGATAGTAATATGGGTTGTTTCCACCTTTTGGCTATTATGAATAATGTTATGAACATTTATGTACATGTTGTCATACTGACATGTTTTCATTTATCTTGGGTATATTCCTAGGACACAGCATTGCTGTTTTGTTTGTTAAAGACTTTAGAGAAAGTTTTAGCCTAGCTATACAGCAAAATTGAGTAGAAGGTACAGAGATTTCCCATATACTGCCTATTCCCACACATGCATAGTCTCTGCCATTACCAACATCCCCACTGGGGCAGTACACTGGTAACAACTGATGAACCTACAATGACATAGGAGGTCTGACAATGAAGTTTGTGAGCTTGTTGCAACAATGTTGCTAACCTTTGTTTGACATCAGAGGGATTATTCACCATGAATTTGTACCAACTGGACAAACAATTAACCAAGTTTACTATTTAGAAATGCTGAAAAGTCTGCATGAAAAAGTTAGACGACCTGAACTTTTCACCAACAATCCATGGCTCTTGCCTCACAACAATGCACCAGCTCACATGGCACAGTCTATGAGGGAGTTTTTAGCCAGTAAACAAAAACTGTATTGGAACACCCTCCCTACTCACCTGATGTGGCCCCCAATGACTCCTTTCTTTACCTGAAGATAAAAGAAATACTGAAAGGAAGACATTTTGATGACATTCAGGACATCAAGGGTAATATGATGACAGCTCTGATGGCCATTCCAGAAAGAGTTCCAAAATTGCTTTGAAGGGTGGACTAGGCACTGGCGTGAGTGCATAGCTTCCCAAGGAATACTTCGAAAGTGATGTTAGTGATATTCAGCAATGAGATATGCAGCACTTTTTCTCGAATGAGTTCGCAAACTTAATTGTCTGACCCCGTATATCATATCCACTCAAAGCCCGATGCAGTTCATTCTTAGTGTTATATATTCTATAGGTTTGGACAAAAGTATAATGACATATATCCACAATTACAGTATCATACTCAGTATTTTCTGTGTTGTGCGTATTCATCCCTCTTCCCACTCCCAACCTCCTGAAAAGGTGTTTGAAAACCTAAATTGTTAAGGATGTGGGGACATAGGTAATCTATTTCATCACTGATGGTAAGCTCACAATTCATACAGTCAATATTTAATGAATGCTTGTTACATGCCAGGCACTATATCAGATGCTAGGTTTACAGTACAGAACCAAACAGACATGGTTTGTGCCTTCAAAAAAAAATCACAGAAATAAATATACACAGATGGTCCACAACTTATGGTTTGACTTACGATTTTCTGACTTTATGACGGTGCAGAAGTGATACACTTTCAGTAGAAACCATACTTCAAATTTTGATCTTTTCCTGGTCTAGCAATGTGCAGTATGATACTCTCTCTCTCATGAGGTTGGGCAGGGGAAGTGAGCTGCAGCTCCCAGTCAGCCATGCAATCACAAGGGTAAATAACCAACACTCTGTGGTGTACTGTGTTGCCAGTGTTTTGTGGATAGTGTGTTCTGTGTTTCTTTATGTCATCATGTATACAAAATGCCCATCTGTGACTTCTGCTTCTGCTAAGAGGAAGGCAATTACAAATGCTCCTCCACTTACTATGGGGTTATGTCCCGATAGTGTAAGCAGTCTGAGCACATCTGAGGTAAGCTAGGCTAAGCTATGATGCTCGGTAGGTTAGGCATATTAAATGCATTTTCAACTTACAATATTTTCAACTCGCTATGGGTTTATTGGGACATAACCCCATCCTATGTTGAGGAGCTTCTGTACTTACAAAGTGTGACAATGTTTATTAAGGAAATGTAAAGTGTACTGAAACAGAATAAGAGATCAAATTTTGATTTGAGAGCCAGGAAAAAAACCCTCTGAACAAGTACAGAAATAATACTGAAGCTGAGAACTAAAAGTAAAAACATAGTCAGGCAGAGTGGGCAAGAAGAAAGTTTTAGGTGAAGGGCACAGTTTGTGCAAAGGCTCTGAGGTGAGAAAGTCACTAAAAAAGGGCCAGTGAGGAGAAACACCAGAAGCAAGGAGGTAAGTGTGTGAGACGAGACAGGAAAGGTAAGAACCTGAAAGGTCATCTTAAGGATCATCTATCTGTTCCATGTCCTCCAAAATCTTGATATACTGATAATCTCTCCTTGTTCTTTATTTTCAGTCTCTTCTCATCCCTCCAGCTTCTTTCCTTCAACTACAAATATGCTGATTTGATTTCTCTCCACTAGCCAAAGAACAAATTATTGGTGGCATGGCTATGCATCTTCTACTTCCAAAGCTCCACATGAACACAGATTTTTGTTGTTGTTGTTTTTTCCATTGCTGTTTCCTCAATAGCTAATACATTGCCTAAATTATTCAATACATATTGAATGAACACACATAACATGGACCCTTCCAATAAAAGGCTGATGTTTTGAAAATTTTCCTGGAATTAAGGAAATATAGAACAGTTAAAGAACAGAAGTAACCAGTTTTAAGAGATTAAGTTTATCAATTCTGGCCTCAATAACAAGGCAATCTACTTAAGTGAGTCAACCAATTACAAACTGATAGAAATACAAAAGTAATTATTAACATAATTTATTAAGCTATGTTCAGGGTTTGAAAAATCCCAATCTATTATAAAGCTGTTCAAGTTATTAAGTTAAGGGCCAGCCGAGTGGCTCAGTTGGTTAAGAGTTAGCTCAAGAGCACGAGCTCTGAGTAACAGGGCCGCCGGTTCAATTCCCACATGAGCCAGTGCCGCTGCGCTCGAGCTGAGCTGCCGCTAAGCTGCCAAACAGGAGGCAGGATGACTCAGCTGGTGAGAGCACGTGCTCCTAACAAGACTGCCTGTTTGATGGTGGGCTATGCCCACTAGAAACTAAGACTGAACTCGGCATCTTGAGCTGAGCTGCTGTCAGATGGCTCAGTGGATAAAGCGTGTGCTCTTAACAACAAGGCTGCTGGTACTCCAATGATGGTACCTACAACTAAGATTGTAACACAGTACCTTGAGCTTAGAGGCCACAAGCTGCCGACGGGCACCCAGGTGAATTTACATATTCTCTATGGAGGCAAATTGGCAAGATCTATCAAAATTAAAAATATACAATTCTCTGACCCAGCGATTCTACCTCTAGGACTTTATTCTACAGATACAATCATGTATGTAAGAAATGACAAAAATTCAAGATTATTCAATACAGTATTGACTGCATAGTGGCTACAGATTGAGAGCACAATCTAAATTGTGGTATATATAATCACTAATAAAATACAGCTATGAGAAAGAATGAGGCTATTATTTACGTACTCAAAGGTTCTCCAAGATATCATTAAGTGAAAAAAAATTAAGATGCACCAGTGTGTACAATATAGCAACTGTAGGGAAAAGATATATGTTTATACATATCTAGATTACATATAGATACACATACACAAACACACATTTGCTTGAAAATACAAAACTAATATCTCTGCACAAATATAGAAGAACCTAATAATATTGATATCTCTTGGAGAAAAACCAGGAAGCTTGGGTGCAGGAGAAGGATAGAGACTTTCCAATATATACCCTTTTGGAACTTAATTATTAACCATGGGACTATACTGCTATTCAAAACAGGTAATTAAATTTAAAAAGAAAGTTAAACATGTAGTTTAAACATGTACATTAAAAGCAATGACACATACCTTGTCATGCCATACTCTTGATGACTGGAAGATGAACACAAATCAGTTTTTTTTAGAATGTCAAAATTTGAATAGAAAGTATTGAAAGAACAGCACAACTGGAAGTTCATGTAATCACTGGTTCAGCAAATAGATAATTAAGCATATAGAGGCCCTGTGCTAGGAACTTACTTGAGTCTGACCAGACAATAAAACAGATAATAGAATCCCATTAAGTGTTTGACAGAGAAAACTTGGAGAACATAAAGCAGGGGACCCATCCTAGTCTAATAATCAAAGAAGGATGGGATGTTTAATAGAGGCACAAAGGAGTAACAGCAGTTAGCTAGATTAGGTAGAAGTGGAGTGTTCTAAGAGTTCACTGTGTCTGGAGTACCTCAAATAAGTGGCAAGAAACAAAACTAGAGAGGGAGGTCAGACTGCCCCGAGTCTAGAATAAGCTATGCTACAGCTGGGCTTTATCCTAAGAGCAATAGAGGTAGAGGAAGTGATCAAAAAGTTTTAAACAGATGATCGGGGGTCAAATTTATGTCTGAAAGCTTACTCTGCAAGAGTAATCTACACAAAGGTGGAGAGACCTATTAGGAATTTGTTGCAACAGTACAGGCAAGAAGACATAATGCTAGTGCCTGACCAAAGTTATAGCAGAGGGATGGAAAAAGTGTATGGACTGAAAAAGTACTTGAGCAGTTAAATTAAGAGAACTTGATAGGATACTAGGTTAAGGAGTCAAGGAAGACATTTAGGTTTCTGATTTGGGCAATGGTATGAATAAAAGTAATGCGATACTGAAGAAGTGGATTTGGGGAGTGGGTGATGGGTTAAATATTGGACATGCTGAATTTGAGGTATTTATGTGACATCCAAGTGGTGATCTATTAGATACACAAACAGTACATGCCTGCCACCTGCTTGGCTGAAGGGAAGCTTTTCTTTCACCCAGAGAGAAAATAGTGCATTAGAACTACTGCAGAGTTAGGACCAAGTCCTAAAGAGCACTAACATTTAGAGAATAGAGAAAAAAGCACCTGCAAAGATTAAGGAGAGGTCTGATGCGTGGGAGGAAAACAAAAGTTTGATTTTGTTTTCCTTAATCAAATTTAGTTAAGAAATGGCTCTTAATGAAACCCAAAAGCACATGTAAGGTTAAAAGCAATGTATCTGAATAAAACCACACCCCAAAGAGCATACAAAGAAAATACATATATAGCACTTAGGGCCATGCTGTAGTCAACTCTCAGTATCAGCTATAATTGGGAGAAAATAGTAAAAATGCAACCCATATATTACTCCCAAAACAAGTACATACAACAGTTTTATAAAACTAATGATCACTGAACCTAGACTGGCTCCCAAATTCATCAATTATGCCAAAGGACTCCTAGCAAGTTGCTATAATCTGCTGTATTTTCCTAACAATACAGCTGCTCATCGAATAAGTAGCATCCTTTCACATGACAGCATATGTGCTTACCTAAACTTTTGAAAGTCCTGTGAGCAAGGAGGGTCTAAACTCAGGCAATGACAGAGAGACTGGAAAAGACCAGAATTTCTTTTTCAAAAGAAATTATAGAGCCACAGGGCACTTGCATTGAGTGCATCTGCTATTTAATATGCTGTTGTAACTGACATAGTAACTTTTTCTAGGAAAAAGTCCTGTATTTCTAGTCCCTCAAGGGTATCAGATGAAGGGACACATCATGGTCACGCAGCATATGCTAGCTGGATTAATAAAAACACCTGAAGGCAATCTATACCATAGAAAGTAAAATGAAAGCATTATTTAATTAATGTACTGACTTCCAACGCCCGGAACATCCACAATACACGAAGAATTCTAAAGGAATTAGAGTATAAAGGACTTTAGAGACAGAAAATCTATGTTCTAATCTCATTTTTTACTTATTTTATGTATGACCTTGGACAAACCAAATTCCTCATTGTAAAAATATAAGCAAGTTTAGATCAGCAGTATTTCATAAAAGAACTGTCTGTAGTTAAATTCTAAGACTTACTTACTAATTAGGGCCTCTAATTTGTTCTCATTTCCTAAAAATCTTACAAATAAATCACTACATCCGTTGCGCTTTAGTAGCCCATAGTAAACTACAGGCTTAAAAATACTACCAAAAAGAGTTTAATGCTGTTTGTACTCCCAACTCACGTTTCATGAGATGACACATAATTAGATTTCATGTGCACATCTTACAGCAGCAATTCCCTACTGTTCAACAACAACTGTCAGATAAACTTGTTTAAATTCAACCCTGGGTGATCTCAGGGATGAAGCTTCTAGACAAACTGTTTGGACATTTGTCATGACATCTGTACTATAACTTCAAATGTCCATGGGCTGAAGTAAAGAAATGGGGCGAAGGTTGCTGAGCATATCTGAATCCTCTCATCTCATTATAGCTCATTTAAAAATTCTGTCAGCAAATCCCAAATCTCTCATGTTAACCAATAGACTAAGCATAACAAAAGAGAGAAAAATTTACCTTAAATGCAACCCTATATGGTTGATCCTCATTATTATCAATTATTGTCATTAATTGGTCCATTATTTCAAGTGTAGCTTTTGACTTTTAAGAATCTATTCAAGTTCACATACACCCCTTTTAAAATAGATTTATTTTTCAGAGCAGTTTTAGGTTCAGAGCAAAATTGGGCAGATGATACAAATTTCCCACATATTTCCTGCTCCCATATGCCCATCGCCTCCCATTGTATCAGCATCTCACACTGGGTATCTTGTTAAAATCGAACCCACACTGACACATCAATGTCCAAAGTCCATACATAGTTTACATTAGCGTTCACTCTTGGTGTTATACTTTGCTTGGGTTTTGACAAATGTGTAACAGGTAGCCACGATTACAGGATCACACAGAATAATTTCACAGCCCTAAAAATCCACTGTGCTCTGTATACTATCCCTCACTTACCCTTTTTTAAGTCCTAATTTGCAAATAGTAGTTAAGAGATGCTAAACACCAAAATGACATTCAGAATCTTTAGGATGAAAAGGGAAGGCAGAAGCCAGGGCTGAAAAAATTAGGCCAAAAATAAAGAGCAAAGGAAAAGTAAATGAGAGCAGCTGCATTTCAAGAATCAAAATACTTCATCCCTTAAAGAGCTGAAGCCAGATCCTTTCAGTACTGTTTTTCTTTCCCATTCCCTTCCAGAATTCTGAGAGGGTCTTGGCTAATACACTATAAGTGAGTGTTCTTAAGGAGGCAAAGCAGGTAGTTCTAGTCTAAGTAAATTCCTGACCAACATATAAACATTTATTGGAAGTGACTCATACCTTAGCCTCACTTACTTTTAATGTATTAGTGGCAAAAACTATAAACAGTCCGAGTTGGATGCTCTCTTTGATATTACATTTTACACAAGCTCTACAGCTCTCTATAGTGTATTCATGAATAGGATTAGTTTGATTAAGCAGAACTGAAGAGACTTGATAATTTATACTCAGACTTTCCATGTTAAGTCCATTCCTTTCAATACATCTGTCCTTTATTCAGCACAAGTAATATAGCACCATAACATCAATTGTTTGCAGTGTTCTGTATCTCATCTGTTCCTTAATCATTGCTCACCCTCCTAGACTGATGTAATCTTATCCATGCTACCTCTCATTTTCAGTACTACTCTCCTAATCTCTCACTAATCACTAGCTAACTCCTATTACTGCTTTTAGGAGATTAAGTGCCACAGTAGTTTCCAAGTGTCCTAGAAATTAAGTCCAAGATGCCTTACTTTACCTTTGTTCCCAAGTCTTTAATAAGGTGCCCTAGATTATCTGTCCCTCCTTCCTTACTTCCCTCATCTATCATCCTCCCATCTGTTTTAAATGCCCTTTACCTGACGGGCCCTCAATCTCCAGCTCGGGAGCCTACCACATGTAGTACCACATGCATGGAATACCTGCTTCCCCCAAGGCAATCTACTGGTCATCTTCCTCCCACCACTTAAACTTCACTCTCCATGAAATGTTGTCAGGTCACTGTTAGGAGATGCTACTTTTTCTAAAATAATAGATCACAACCCTGGGTGCAAAATGCAATTGCCAGTGTATGAGGAGTTTAAAAATAAAATACTGATGTCTGGGCTCCATGTCAGACCAAGTAAAACAGAATCTCTAGGCAAAGGAACCAGATATTGGTGGTGATGTGGGGACTGTTTTTTCGGTTGGATTTTTTTTTTCAAAGCCCCACAGGTGATTTTAATGAGTAGCCAGGCTTATGAACCACTATACTAACTTTACCCAGTCTAGAAAAACAACTCCCACAACTACATTTACCTAATATGTTCGCTAAATAGATCTATATCCCACATCCCTAGAATACACTTACCAGGCAGCCTTGACTAACGCATATAATTTAAATATCTGAAATGGTCCTTCATAAGGCTTAAACAATTTACCAGCAGTTTATATACTCTGAGCCCTATGTTCCTGGTTCCTCTTCTGTAAAATGAGGATGATACCATCTACCTTACAGGGTTGCTGTGTAAACCAAACAAGATACTGGATACTATACATTTAGCAAAGCAACTGACTTATAAGGGCACAAATGTTAAATCCCTTCAGGTGGCAAGAGTAACAACTGGATTCACTTTTAAAGAAAGAAACAAAATTCAAGTGGCAGTATGGAAGATAAAAGTTATCTGGATGAGGCTGAGTAGATAGCTGCTGGCCACAAGTTATAACCAAAAGGGTCATTTTTTGCATAGTGTAGTCACTCAGTAAATTTTACCTAAGTATATCCCATCCTGATCCTGTCTTTCCTTAAAAAAAAAAAAACCCAAACCTTTTATAGGTGAAATCTGGTTAAAATTAATGCCCAAACCAATAAAAACTTGGAGGAAAAGTCTTTGAAAATAAAATATATAGCCCAGGGACGTGTGTCTGATGCTTATAGTTCCTTGGCCACCGTGTGTGGGGAAGTTGTTCCCAATTTACACAGAAGCACCAATTGAAATCTGTTTTCATGCTCTGCTTCCTTGGTTCCTGTGTTTACAAGCACCCTAACCCAGGATATCTAGAGAGAAATCTGCTACCAGAGGGGGGTCAGACAGAAATTTAAAACTGAATAAACCTATTCCTTTAGATATCAAAAAAAGGTTAAAAGCTATAAAGTTAAAACTCAAATGGGTATTACAGAAAATAGGCTAGTAATGACAAATAATGCCAATTTTAATTGACTGAAAGGGGTTACCAGGACTGGTGGTGTGGGGTATTAAGAAGAATTCTGAGGCTGAATATGGGTTCATCAGGAAAGCATGCCATGAGGGATATTGGTTATGGGCAGAGGGGGTGAGAGGGGCAGTATGTATGACATATATATTCTATCCAGAAAATTCATAAGTTCAGGAGTCTAACTAGAGAGCCTAACCTAAAAAGGGAGGTGGTGATGATGTACACACAAAATGACATACTTCTATCAGTATGAACCACACTATATACCAATCATTTATTTATTTGCTTTTTAACAGAGGAATTGTGTGTGCCTTATTCTTTTTTGTATCTCCAACACCTATCAGAATGCCTGATATATAACAATCTATTAATAAAAGTGCATTTAGTTAAATCTGCAATAAGAAATATGAGATATTATTTTGTGATACGGGATAATCATTGAAGGTATACACCAAAATACCCCCACACCCTAGTAAATGCCCATTTGAACTGCAAGCTTGATTGTAGGGTTGTTTTTTTTTCAGCTGAGCCATCCTGTCACCTGTTGGCAGCTCAGCTCGGGCAGAGCATCAAACCACTGTTGCTCAGAGCTCATACTCTTGAGCGAGCTCTTAACCAACTGAGCCACTTGGCCGGCCCTTGATTGTAGTAGGTAATGAGAAAAATAAGTAGCACCAAAAATGAGAAAGCCCAGGACAAGAACTGGATTTAGAAACGTGACTTTTAAAAGGGACACCTCCCCTCATTTTATTCTTAGGAGATAGTAACAAAAGTTAACTTAAACTTAAGGTTAACTAATGAAATGATACTCCATTTCATTCGGTGTAAATTTTCACTAGACAAACCTCAATGACCATGAACTTGAATTTATTTAGTTCTGTACATTAAGTACATAGCACAGCATGTACTACATGTAATAAAGCACTTACATGTTTAATATGGTGAGGTTCTAATGTTTATTTTCATTTAGGTACCATAATATCATTAGATTAACTTGAATCAAAAGAGCTGGTGTGTGATGGAAGAGCAACCTAATCTATACTTGCTCCACAACTGAACCGAAGAGTGAAAGTTAGTTTTACCCAGGGTTTAAAAATTTTTATCTATTCTTAATTATATCTATTCAGAATTATGATCTCAAAACAAATAAACACCTTAAAAGATTATTTTAGGTTACAGGACAAAGGTGTTAAAAGCAAAGTGGGTGGCTGAATCCAAGAATTAAGCTTTGCAAAAAATTAATGTAATTTTAATGACAAGTAAACTCATGACTAGAAAGAATAAGTCCAGATATCTCTCAAGGAATCCTGTTCTGGATTTTCCACACTCATGGCCTACTTCCCTATTTGAAAAGACACGGGTTTAACTGGCTCTTTGCTATTTTCTCTAGCTTTTTAAAAATTATTACACATTAAAGCAAGTTGACACATAGCCTTTTCCCAGCATTCCAAATTTTTTGTCATGAGAATCAAGTAACAGGACAATGAATATAGATTCCTGGCTTTCTGTGGTAATTCTGGAACCAACAAATGGCTGACTACTGAAAAGGGCTTTACAGGCTCACTTTGCTTAATCTTAATCCTTACAGTTAATAAAATGTCAGAATTCAATTTGATCTCACTAATCTGGCAAATTTTAAGCAATGTCATCAACTGTAGGTTTTCTGAGCCTCTTCGATAGTGGTGGAAAGAATTCTACTTTAGGGGCTTCTGTTAGGTAAAAAAAAAGACACATAGTATACAATTCACACCATCATCAACAAACATTTGGTAGCAATTAAACAGCTAGGAGTGAAAGGACTTTTGGGCCAGCCTATAACCCTTATTAACCATCTCATCTTGGCAAATAATCCAACCTCAGATTCACCTATAAAATGATGAATTTATCACCTTCCTATCCTGCTTCCCTCATATAGTTTCTGTGAGGATCCAATTAGATAACCTGTTTGGAAACTATGAGGACCTAACAAATACATATACAGAACCATTATCATGCTAGTCGCCATGTAAAAGGAACGTATTAATGCACAAATTTCCCCATCCCACGCACTATCATCAGTCACATAACTGTACCTAAAGAACAACTATATTGCTATGTGTGTGTGTGTGTTTGTTTAACCTAAGTTCACAGTCTGTTCTCCAAACCCCTATATAATGACATGTAAAGATAAACTATAAGAATAAATGGGGCAAAGTAGGTAGAGAATTAGGCCATTAAAAATCTCTTCTGGGGCCGGCCGAGTGGCACGATGGTTAAGAACTGGCTTGGGACACCAGAGGGCCCCAGTTCGGGTCCCACATATGAGGGCCAGTGACACTGCCCTCTACAGCTAAGATGCTGAACAACAGCTAAACCTGGAGCTGGGCTGCCATGAATCGCCAGCTACAGTAGGCTGCAGCCCCTGTGGCAGTGGGTTGCCATGGGCTACCGTACGTGGCCAACAGCCAGCGTGAGCAGCCAGCAGCCGCCGTGAGCAGCCGTCCAGAAGCCAGCGACTGATCTGCCTCACCCGGGAAGAGCGCAATGATGGTGCCAACTTGGGCCAGTGAAGCAACGTCCTTCACAACTAGACTGAAGAACAAAACGACAGCAACTTGTCTGTTCCCCTTCCCCCAATTCCCCAGCACTGTTCCCATCCCCCCAATTCCCCAATAAAAATCTTAAAAAAAAAAAAGATCTCTTCTGAAGAATGCCTGTCATAAATGCCAAAATTCCCAATGTGTCCTTTGAAATCTTCAATTTCCCCTGGATGTCAGATGCTTAATTAAAGCACTTTTTTTCCACCAACATTTAATTAAGAAATAGGAATATTTTCCTCCCTCAATTTTGAGTTTTGTGACCTTCAAACTATACCATACCACTTTTTATCAGGTCATTCTAATAGGTCTCTATAACACTGCTCTCTAGTGGCTTTCCCATGAATGAGAAGCAATTTCCTACATCTTGATTTGGGGGGCGAAGGTGGGGGTGAGGGTGGTTGTAGAAAGCTGTATATGGCTCCCAACAGATAATTCTCTCCTTACTGTCACAGTTCTTGATAGTCTGGTTTCTATGCCATACAAGACAAGCTGAATGAATCTTGACAAGTCACTTACGGTTACTTAGGACTCAGCTCCTACATTTATAAAAAATGAGAACTATATTAACTCCAAGGATCTTTCTGGTTAAAATAGTCTATGATTCTTTTCAGATCACCTATATCAATACTGTGACTAAAAACCCCAAAGAACAAACCCATCTTAATTGCAGCTTCCAAATATTCAAAACATGTTTCATTCCTCCCCTAGTCCCCAAAGGGTACTCACAGCTGCTGTAGAACATTTAAAAATGTTTCAAACAGTGCAGTTTTTAAAATTTCCAAATAAAGACTATCTAGCTACACAATGTAAGATTGTAGTTTAGTTTTTAGAGTCACTGGATTCTAAAACGGAATTGAATCAGAAAGATAATAGGAACACACATACAAGAAAATAAATTATACATGAGTGTCCATTTCTAGAAACCAGTCTCATTTCATACCAGGTTATCTCCTGTGGCTAGGAACAATCTCAGGAGTCCAAGCCTAACTTCTGTCACTTCTAACCTTAGGACACTAGAAAAGTCAGATTTGCCTCAGAAGTTAACTCAATTTCAGTCAAGTCTGGAGATCTTGAACTGAAAAGCCCATATGGGATGTGGGGGGCCATAGTAGAGAGGTGACAACACAGAATGAGCATAGATGTAAGGTCTCGCTTCCTGTTAAGAGTTCCATCTAAATAGTTAATCAAAGTAATGTTTGAAAACCAAAAATCCAATAATGAATGATTCACTCAAAAACTACATGCAAGGAACTCTGCTAGGCACATGGGGATACACAGAAGAATCCAGGGAATTTAAGTCTATTAGTATTTTAACCTTATAACACCCTGGTTGAAGTGGGTGTGGGTGGCCTGGCATCCCTCCATTGCATTCTCCACACCATGCCTTCTCTAATGCAGTTTGAAACATAATATTAAGAGAAATATACCCAAATACTAATACTTAAGAAAATGTGCTGTCTCATGAATGATACAGAATAACTTAGGAATTTAGAGGCTGACTGGTCATCTGGTTTTAGTACTCAGTGAAGACTTACTGGGATTAGTTTTGAGCAAGGTCTTGAAAGATAGGAATAAGCCCATTTTAGTTTACCTGTTTGCCCTTAGAATATGTTGTATTAATATATGAGCATCCCTGATCAATGAAGCAAGCTCTAAAACCAGGATAAGGATCACCATTGGCAAGCATCAAGTCACCAGTTAATAGCAGCCTGGAGCAGTCCTCCTTTGCTATGTAATTTCCATTGTCTCAGTGCTCATCCAACTACAAGTTTTTTTTGTTACAATAACCACTAGTGTTTTATCCAATAAAGATCTGCTATAGAAGTGGGAGGAAACAAAACAGCTTTTTTAAAGTAAAAAAGGGAAAGCTTGAGAGGAATCTCCCAGATATTAATTTCTACTATGAAACACTACCATCCAATGCAAATGATCCTTCTTTTCAAGTTCCCTACGTATCTTTTACCTTCCACCAACTCCATTATGCCTCT
The DNA here is from genome assembly GCF_001890085.2 of Hipposideros armiger. Taxonomy (NCBI): domain Eukaryota; kingdom Metazoa; phylum Chordata; class Mammalia; order Chiroptera; family Hipposideridae; genus Hipposideros; species Hipposideros armiger. The sequence goes on from NW_017731702.1 coordinate 608,549, forward strand.
GATGTGCATTAATTTGTACATGACCACAGGTTAGGAAACTACAGTGTAATGACCTCCATTATTTCTCATGGGCAAACTGCTTTGAAATTTGATTTTAGGTTACTAGCATTTATGGAAGACACAAAGCTCTTATATATGCCTGGGTTTCTGGTGTAGGTAGAAGGTGCAAGCTGAGAATATTAAAAGCCTCTATCCTAGAACCGTAAAAGAACCAATAAAAAGATGTTAGTCCAGAAAAAATAAAAATATACAAACCTTTCCAATGTCATATTGTTGTGGGCCAACCGAGTAGTCCCCCGCCCCACTGAAAGACTTTTAAGTTTTCTTTCCTATAAAAATGTTAAGTATAGATGTTAAGTCTCCTCCCTAGTTTCTTAGTTTCTTAGCTCTTGGATTTGATTACTTTTCTAACCAGTTTGTGAATCCTAGACTAAAGATTGTTCCTAGCCTGAATCCTAGAATTCTCCTATCCCCCTGCTTCTTGATTGCTTTGTAAATCAGTTTCTTAATCCTGAACAATAGATTGTTCCTACCTTTGCTTCAGATAACTACTTAAAAGCCCCTGACTTCCGAATATCCCCCAGGACAGTAAGCCTAACGATTCTTTCCAACCCCATTCTGGGCCCAGACAATTGATGCCACCTGAGTGACAGGCTGAATGAATGGTCACAGGTCTCATAAGAGCTAACAGATTTATTAATTAAAATCTATTTTTCCTCATTAAGGGACCTTGGGGATACAGAGAACACCCCAACAAGATTGCCAGTCGCAACCAAAGAAACCAACAAGGTCTTCCAGGCGGAGCCTGAGACCCCTTCCTTTCATCTGAGATCAGCTAGGGTGACAGTTCCGTAAATCTCCCAACAGGCAGGGACGCCTCTCCGCCCCTGCCCAACAGGAAACAGATACAGAAGAAAAGACCTCCTGTCCCTCAACTTCCCATAGAGATTTTATGGGGATCACATCTCTCAAAGGGAAAACTAGGCAGGCAGTTAGAGGTAGGCATTGGGTCTCTGCATTCTACAGCGGTCACCGCCCAGAGGACCTCACCTCTCCACCCAAAACTCTCCTTTGTATTGTAATCATCTACACCTGCGGGAAAACAAATAGGCACAAAATACCCAATTAGATCAGACCAGTCACTTACACCAGCGCAGTACCTCTTGTCAATCATAGGTGCCAATCAGGTGGTCCCAGGCAGAAAGGGGAACAGCCCATTCTAGAGAAAAAGAAGCCCTTTCTTTTTTTTGGACCCCTTCCTCCCTTTTTTGAGCCTTTGGAGCTTTGCCTTTGCACGTGGCCTGCTCCAAACTCTTTGGAATTTCTCTTCTAATAATGGGTCCTTGAGCCATTCTCTACTGCTCGGGCCTACTTCTATTTCTTTGAAATGTACTATCTCTTCTAAAAAACTACTTTTTCACTACTTTACTCCGGTATCTCGTTCAATTCTTTGCTCGAGTTGCCAAGGACCTCAACTTTGCGCTGAGAAGGGCCCACTCTCCGACAACAATATGGTACTGTGTTTTTTATAGATTTTACAGTAATACCGATAATCATACTTAAAGGCTTAGAATGTAAAGAACTTACATATTTTATTGCACTCTCAAATTTAAAATAATATGCAAATCTTACTTTTGCAAGTATACAGCGAACTCACATTCACCTAAGAAAGAAATGACAGTAATGGCACTGTTTAAGGAAAGTAACTTGCAGAGAATATACAGAAACTCCAACCCAAGTAAAGAAGACATCTCTTTCCCACTAGTGGTCATTGGTATCTAAAACTCAAAGTGGTATAATTTATCTTTTCACAAACAGGATAACGATGCTACCAGTTGTTAATACAAATTATCTCAAATGAAGGGGGAAAAAATCATTAGATAGGATCTTCCAATGTATCACACAGATAATGTGATCAGTGTAGCTTCATATAACTTGGTTAAACTTGGTAGAAACCAAGAGGGTGTGGATATGACAGCAACATTACTCCTGATGAGGCTAAAGGATAATAAATCAGCCACAAATAAAAGGTATCGGTATAAGAGAGATCGAGTCAAGAACACCTAGCGCCTATATATTACACACCTCTAATCCTTTCAATTTTCGGACTTAATGAAATTTTACTTATCCCCCCTTTATGCGCTTTCTCCTTTACAATATAAATTATTTCTAACCCTGGCTGGCGTCTCACTCTACACCCCAAGCTAGCGACATAAAACCTTTTCCCCAAGAGGAACCTATAGAAAGATACACAAGCCTAAGGCCTGTTTTTTTCTTTTGTTTTTTTAATTAAGCATGTATCTTCACCTCGCCTTACACTTCCCTCTCGGTTCCCTCTTCTGATGGTGTGAAATTATCGACATCCAGTCGCTCCCCCCACCCCCCACCCCCCCAGGAGTGCCTCGCACTGACTAAGCTCATCCCCTTTCCCTTCTAGTCTCACCACCTTGGAGAAGCTTATCGAATACTTCCCATTGCTCCCCCACCCTTATTCATGGCTGAGCACGATCTTCTCCGCATCCTTCTTCCAAGGAAGGGATTAGCAAAAAAGAAAGAAGCATTCTCGAGAAACGAAAGCCCGAGAACCTCAATAGCCAGCCACACGGCAGTTTAAACCAACGGGAATGGCCTTCTCCCTCCACCTCGGCCTCTGACCAGTAGGGTTCTCTAAATACTGAAATCACTGGTCTCCACGCTCACCCCAGCCCCCACCCCTCAGAGATGAGGCCGGAAAATGCAAAGGCCGGGCTGAAACGCGAGGGTGGGTCATCCCTCACCAAGCCCGCTCCCCCCGCCCCTCACCCTCCAGCGAGAATCCCCTGGGAGGATGGAGATCACGGGAGAAGCGAGGGGCCCCGGGCTCGGGACCCTCCACTGCGTCCGCCCGAAGCACCCAGAGACGCCGCCCGCGACAGCCGGGCCTTCCCCCACAGCCCAGACCCCCGCAGGGCCCCTCCCCGCACCCCGGCACTGCAGCGGCACCGGAGATGGACCCCACGCCCGCCTCACACACACTCCACACACAAAAGCGACGCGGCCGCCGCCTTCCCGCCCCCACAGCCCGGCGGAGCAATCAATGAGGTGGCCGGCGCCCGCGTCCCCTCGGTGCACACCCGAATGCAGGGCCCGGCCGGCAGGGGCGGCGGCGCGGCTCACCATCGCTCCGCTTGATCTCCACGTAAATCCCGATCTGGATCTTGCCGAAGTTGGCCGTTGCCATCACCTCATCTGGAGCAGCTGCGGCGGGTCGAGGGAGGGGGACTGGAGGGCGGAAAAGGCGGGGAGGGGGCGGGGTAGGTGTGGGAGGGGGAGCGGTTGCCCGCGGCCGCGCCGGCCCGGGCGACAGCTTGAACGCTAGCCGGGGCCGCGAGGAGCAGCGGCGGGCAGGCAGTCAGAGGACCCGGGCCTGCAGGCCGGCGGGAGGACGCACACGCTGGGGCGTCGGGGTGAAGCGACAGCAGGGGCCGTCAGGCGGCGCGGGGGAGAGTGGGAGGGCCCGCGCCGCCCGCCTGGAGTCGACGCTGGGGAGGCGGGGCCCCGCGCGCCTGCGCAGAGCGCGCCGCCCGCGTCTCTTCCTCTTCGGCCAGCCTCCCCTGGCTACCTCCAGGCGGCCCCGCCCAGCTCCGCGGAGGGACGTGGGGGCGGGGGCCGCGGCTAGGCCGGCTGGAGCTGCGGAGAGCGCGCGGCCCGGCCCCCAATGAGCCGGCGTCGAGTTTGATTTTAGCGCGCGGCCTGGAAGAGGCGGGAACCCCGCGCGACGGGCCTTCCTGGCTCTCTGGCTTCCATGAATTGGCTCTGTTGTCGGAATGGATTAGGGGCACTGTTGTCTCAGGGCTTCCCAAGTGGAGAGCGGGGCTGAGGGATATGAATCTGAAGGCCGACCATTGACAGCATGGGCTCAGTGTTTCAGCTGAGAGCGTAGCCTCTATTGCGACCGGCCCAAGTAACCGACCCAAGGTTTCCCAACTAGTTATGGAAGAAAGGAAGAAACACCTTTGAGATGACACCCACCCTAAGTCGGAATGAGGGTCCACTTCTTCATGGCCTTGCTTTATACTCCTCTCGGCTCAAAAAGAAACCCTGTGCTGGCGCGGCCTTGCCTGTTCAGTTTATGATGCATCTTGCTGGTGTCCTGCCTCTGCTGTAGGGCCTAAGACTTGATCTGCCCTGGCCCATAAAGCCAATAACTATGATTCAAGGACAGAGGGCAGACACATAAGGTTGACACTAAGGTATGCGACTTTTCTTCAGAGTTACTTGACGAGTCTGACCACATCTCCTGTAGAGAGCAAGACTCCGTCCTGGCTGAACCGGAAGGCCACATGCACAGGGACCATGGAAACTGTTTACAGCACTGTGTAAAAATCTCCAAACGTGACTTTTGCTTCTACTATTGGGAATTGATATGAGGAAACAATTTTCGGACCCTACTTTCTCTAGTCATTGTTAGTACCCTTGTAATAATAGTTAAAAATATACAGTTTTAAAATTTTTAAATTGGAAATTATATATATGTGTTAAGTGCATATGTGTATATATGCATATGCCTAGAGTTTTCAACCTAATGTAAGTAATCAAGTCAAGTAGACCTTAAATAAAGTTAAAAGACTCGGGCTTCATCTATAAACATGTTCAAGGCATACTTGTAAAAGAACACAGTTTTTAAAATCCATTCTAACTTAGGAATAACTTAAGTGTAACAAACAAAAAAACACTGGGTAGACAACTTAGAAGATAACTTTTTACATTCCAGAAATGCCGTTACTGTAAATCTCACTTCAAGACCTGTTTCAAAATAAGATTTGACTAAATCAAGTTTTAATTTTTTTAAATACTTAAGGAATATATTAAATTCTTAGGAATTTTATCTGCACTCTCGAGCTCCTGTCTAGTAGACCTCATTCTCTGATGTTTCTATGATTGAGGTATAAAGCATCTATTTATTTGCTTGCAAATTCTTTAAAGAATGCAAAGAAATCAAGCTATACATTTATTAAATTTAAAATTGCTTCATAAAATATGTCTTATCAGGTTGCTGACACATACCTTGCACCCTGTGGGTTATGTAATTAAGAAGTGTAAACCTTTAATCCATATACAAAAGTATTTTTAAAGTATGTACAGCCTGCTCCATAAAAATAGATGACACATGCAACTTGTCAAACACAAAAATCTTTCCATTATAACTCACACCCAAAAACTTATGTTTTGGGGTATAGCCAGCATATGTATTTACCATAACTTGCATCTTGAGCTTTGTGTACAAGTGGCCACCTGAAGAGCAGCCATAAATAAGTGCAATCTGCCTATGGTTCCATCAACATCCTGCATCAAGAATGCTATCTCAGGCTCTGGCATTAGCAAGAGCTATAACCCTAACTAGAAGTGACTGGCACATAGTAGGCACTCAGACATTTGTTGAATGAGTTAACTTATTAAATTCATCTAAATCTCTTATTTCTTTGAAGAGCCTGGAAAATAACTTCCATTCTCCCAACTGTAGAAAGTTTTTGTGAGGGTCAAATTAAATAAAATATGATAGTGCTTTGATATTTATAAAGTATAATACCTGTTAAAAAAACAACAACAAAGTAAAATCATCCTATAAAAAATAACCTAGTACTCTAATCCTCAAATCATTAATTAGAATTTTATGTCTAGTGATATAAAATTAAACAGACTTTGCAGTTTGGCTCTGACCCTTGACATCTCATAATTGAGAGGATAGCAAGACCATTACAGATCTGTTTATATTTTTTTACCCACTCAAGTCCATCCTACCTTAACTGACAGAATAATCTTGCTCAAGGATTTCCATCAAATCATATCCTATTAATAGTGGCTGCTGTTGACCTATCCTGAGTTGATAAATCATTTCAAAAATAAGCATAGTTATAATTCAGCCAAGCCAATCTCCTTATTATGCCTAGATTTAAAAAAAACAAACAAATTCTCTGCTTGGGGGTCATTAGTATATAAACTTGAAGAGATTATTTCAAGGAAGAGGCTGTTAGGCTAATGAGTGAGGTTTGCAGCAGGAGCTAGCACTCACCTTAACCAGTTACCTGCTCCTTTGGGAAGAGCAGAGGCACAACTTGGCTCCAGTTCTAGCTCAGATTAAATGTACTTGTCTACATCATCTTACTGAAATTTTCCACTCAATGTTTGCATCTATTCTCAATTACTTCCACAAAGTTTGTGAATCTCAGATCAAGCGGAGAAAATGGGTAGGGTTGGCAGAAATTTTCTTTGACTTTATTTTCCACTTTCTATCCTGGAGTTTTTTGGAGACTTTTTTGGGTGTCAGTGATTCCCATTCCCATTAATTCACTCAGGTTTTTGTTTGTTTGTTTGTTTTTTTAGCTGAGCCACCTTACTACCTATTGGCAGCTTAGCGGCATAATTCACTCAGGTTTTAATTCTAATTTAAATTGGTGTGATTTCACTGTAAATTATTTTAGTCCTTAAATACATTAAAAACACCGGGTAGATAAAAATCCCAGTTTTACCAGCTCTAAAATATCTGCTCTTTTCTTTATTGGAGTTAGCTCTTCTGCTGCAAACATGTTTAGGCTGCTTTCTCTTGGAAAAAAAAAAAGTCTCTTGATCCTTCTCTTCCTATTTAAATTCCGTTCTATTTTTTACTCTCTACCCGCCCCCCCCCCTGCAAATTCTCAAATGAATGCTCTAAATACCCACTGACTTGATTCCGCATCACTCATTTATTTCCTAACTCCTAAATCTGGAGTCAATCCTTTACTGAACTGTATTTTTAAAAGTCAACAATTACCTTCTAATTACCTCACCATCTTTATTTGCCTTGAATTCTTTGAAGAATGGCCTGCCTGCTTTCTCCCCAACAATACCTTGCCCACTCCTGCCACAGTTTCTACTCTTATGGTAAATGATTTCCCCCCCCCTCCTCCTCCCCTCCTCTTTCCTTCCCTTCTCTATTTAAAGCGTTTCTGTCTGGCAAGGCACAGCTGAAGTCTCCCTTCTTTATGGAATTTATTCCACCCAATCTAATCTATTATAACAGCTCTCCTATCTGGATAATAATCCTCAGCCACATCATCAGAAGCACTTCAGAAAGATTTTAAACAAATACAGAAGCACAAACTCTACTCCAGGCCTAAGGTGTAAAAGCTTCAGGGGAAAACTTAGTGTGGTATATTTTTTAAAAACTCATCAGGAGATTCCGAGGTGTATGCACAATTGGTTCAGAACTATTGATTATCCCTGAATTCCCATAATTCAATATTTTCTGTACATTGTCCACTTAGGGACGGGGGACTGCACTGAGTACACATTGATAGATTATTTTCCTAGTCCACCTTCTATATTACAATTCTTTCACTTACATACTTTTTTTCTTTTTTTTAAGATTTTGATTGGGGAATTGGGGGATGGGAACAGCGCTGGGGAATTGGGGGAAGGGGAACAGACAAGTTGCTGGGGGAAGGGGAACAGACAAGTTGCTGTCCTTTTGTTCTTCAGTCTAGTTGTGGAGGACGTTGCTTCACTGGCCCAAGTTGGCACCATCATTGCGTTCTTCCCTGGCGAGGCAGATCAGTCGCCGACTTCTGGATGGCTACTCACTGCGGCTGCTGGCCGCTCACGCTGGCTGCTGGCTACACACGGTAGCCCATGGCAACCCACTGCCACAGGTGCTGCAGCCCAGCTCCAGGTTGAGCTGTTGTTCAGCATCTTAGCTGTAGAGGGCAGTGTCACTGGCCCTCATATGTGGGATCCGAACCAGGGCCCTCTGGCATCCCAAGCCAGCTCTTAACCAACGCGCCACTCGGCCAGCCCCTCACTTACAAACTTTTTGATAGCATACTTATCAAACTTATTTTGATAATATACTTTTACTTACATTATTTGATAGTGTCGGATTGTATTAATGGTAATCTATTGGTGGAGAGCTAATGTACAAAGCCTTTTAAGGTCCATATGGGACTTAGAGCTATATAGAAATATATGGTGTCATATTCACTTATTATCTACATTAAGATATTCCTAATCTGTATACTTATTAATGTAATGTTTGCTTAATTTTAATTTACATGATTAATTCCTCTCAAGTATAGGAAGTGTAGGGGTTTCCCCTTATACCAGATTTTCACTAATTTTGTAAGTATGAACTCTGATGTTTTGAAAAATATTATATTTTTAATTCCATTAAATATGTATAATAATACAAATCATGCTGTATATACTGTTCTCAAAGTGTCTTTTAAAATATATTTTGGACCTATTTTCAAGTCAGTGTTCATAGATCTAACTCTGTCTTAATAGCTGGCTATTGCTACTGTATGTGTGATTAATAGAAGATAGTGAAAGCAAACATTTAGATAGATATTTAAGGTGTTTCTATTTTTATCTCTTGCTCTTAGCAACAATATTGAGTACATATATTTTGTATACTTGTGTGAATATTTCTTTAAGATAACTTCCTAGAAGTGGAATTGCTAAGCCAAAGATAATCACGTTTACAATTTTGGTAAAATAGAGCAATTTTTTATGTCATTTTAATGTTTTTGATGTAACAATGGTATTTGATCTAAGCAGAGTATATGTTTCACACGGTATTTGATCTAAGCAGAGTATATCATCATTTTTATTATTAATCCATGCCCTGATTTATCCTCTCTCATTACTATGATCTCCAGGTCTCTAACCAACTTCTTGGCCTTGACATACTGCCTTGTTCTGACTTCAGGCTCTTGTACAAAACCTGCCTCAGACTTTCTCCAGACCCCTGCTCTAAATTCACAGTCCAATCTTGTGTAATTTCCAAGGACTAGCTGCTTCCATGCCTCCCTTTTACTCATCACTATGTCATTAATGTAAATCTACACCATAGGCTGGGTCCTCATAATACAATTCCACCCACATCCTTGTCACCTATTCTTATACTCATGGAACAATAACAAACAACACAAACAGTATGTTGTTAAATGCTGATTGTGTGGTACAGGCTAGAAGTAGAGAGTAGAGGAAAGTCATTTAGAAGAGAGCTGTCAGGGAAGACTTCCTGGTGCTAATTTTGTAAATGCTTTTTATGTTTTGTTTATGAGCATTGAAGAAATTCTATTTTACAAAGGGAGTAGGGGTCAAGAGGTGTGGCTTCAGCTAGGCCCTGAAAGATAGCTGAGATCTAAATAGACAGACAACAGAAAAGAAAGCAAACAAGGCAAGAAAAACCATGAGTAAGATATTTTTTAAATGACTACTTTGATGGAGTCATTTTGTCACTAGGTAAGACAGCCCAGTTAAAATATGAAAATCATAATTTCTGTTTTAAATTAAAATTGTGTGTGCAACCAGACATCTATGACCTGTATTTTATCTGTAATGCTCACTCTAAATATGGAGGACTTCATTTTCTACTTCAGTCACTTTTATATTGTTCAACCTTTACGTTAGCATGTATTATTTTTATAATGAAGTTTTTTTCTCAAAGTGTATGATAACAATGAACTATTTTACAGGAGGGAGACTGAAGAGACATATCTGATGAGAGATGCATACACTGAAAGGACTGGAAAAATCTTTAGGTAAGATAATTATGGTGGTCTTTGAGAGCCACACAGAGATGTTGACCTTGGTAGGGGCATCAGTAGGGAACTCCTTAAAAACAGGCATGACATGAAAGTCATAGAGCAGCATCATGTGTGATGGGAGACATGGAGACTTTGAAGTATGACTGACCTGGTTTCAAATACTAGTTTTGCTGCTTCTTATGTGTATGGCCTTGGTCAAGTTACTAATTTTTTTTGACAGGTTTTTTGTTTTTTTTAAGTTACTAATTTTTTTAAGTCTCAATTTTCTCGTCTGTAAAATGGGAATATGTCATAGAGTTTTTTTAATGAATAAATAAAATGAGGTAAGAGCTATAAAGCACTTGGCACAAAGGAGGCTCTTGATAAATAGTTGCTATAATTATTTGAGGAATCTTAGTACAGAAGTATTTTGTCTAATAGATTTGAGGGAGGAGAATTTTCATCAGGACAGCCAGCGAGGAGATTCATGAGAAATCCAGGTTGAAATTGTTCAAGTTTGAATTAGTGGGATGGCAAGAAATAAGAAAGGACAGACAGATGTAAGAGATATCAAGACTAGAAACTGATTACATATGAAATATGGAGGACAAAGGAGAGTAATGTATGCAGTGCTCTGATTTTTAAGAATGGAGGAGATTGTCTTTACCAGATGTTGGAATTCTTCTGGTCCACAGTTACACAAAGTAGAAAGTAGTCCTTCTTAGCATCTCTATAAAATGTAGTTTGGGAAGCAAGAACCAGGCAACATGCAAGTCAAAGAATGTACAGATAACTGATAATTTGGAGAAATATATTAAAGAATATAACTTCAAGATGACAACGTTTTGTTGGGAACTATTATTCTAGTTTATTAACATCAAGTGGTGGTACCATGTAAATTTTGCAACCTCATTAATATCTATAAGAAGAATTACCTACAAGCAATAAAAATTAAAGTATATTTTAACCTAAAACCTCCTTCAGAGTTCAAATTCTTATACACAAAGCAAAACCAAATTATTTGAAAGTGTATTTCATTTTGTATTTTATTTTGATAGAAACCCAGTCAGTCACTTGGGATTTAGTATTGTAGTGAATATTTAATGTTGCCTTCTCAGTAATCCCTTCTCTCTTCCTAGCAGGACCTTGAATTTCTCAATCATATGATTTGAGAGGCGTTTATCCCTCCTTCAACAGTTCCAAGGGTAGGTCCACTCAGTACACTTCATTTCCCTGACCCAATGACCTGTTCATCAATGCAAACATGCCCCACTCTAGGCCAATAAGGTGCGAAAAGACAGTTTTCAGAATTTTTTTGAGTTTTTAGGGAAGCAAACTCTCACTTTTCTGCTAGGAAATGGAGCTGAAGAAAGCAGCTCCAAAGTTGTTGGCAACCATCCTTGTGATCACAAGACAGCCTGGTGAAAACAGAGTCAAAATTGAAGAAGCAGAGGCACAAATTTGAGGGAGAGAAACTGGGTACTTTTTCCAAATTCTTGAGCTGGGCTGAATGAACGCTTATTTGTAGTCAGATCTATCTTTGAATTTTTCTACAACATAATCCATAAATTTGCTTCAATGCTTCAGCTAGTTAGCAGTTGATTTTCTGCTACCACAACCAAAAATCCCAACAAATACAAGTGACAAAGCATTTATGGATGTCAGTACTGTCCTGAGCACTGCAGGACTTTGTCACTGTCACGTGTTAGGTATAACAAATGGATCTCAGGTTAGGGTTTAAATTTGGCAGAGCTTATAGCAGAAGCTGAAGTCACAGGTGCAAATTTCCAGAGGGATATAAAATCTTTAGTAGAATTTAAGATAGTCTTGTTAGTAGATATATTTCAAGTCAGCTTCTAGGAACATTTTCAGCTATCTCCTATCAAACTCTATTTTACCACTTAACCAAGTATTAGGAGAGATACGATTAAAGAAAGCTTAATTTTATTTTATTTTCAAACCTATTAATGAGAAGTATTTCCGCTACATTGAAACATGTAAAATAACGCAGAATTTAAGTTTTCATTTTGAAATCAACTCAGTTTTATATAAGATCCCAACTATAATCTAAAGACGTAGATGCTATTTGAAACAACTCATTAAGTAAACATGTCTTTATTATTGAACTTGAAGATTTAGGGAATCTTTTTTAAAGACATGATTTTTTTCATAAGACTGGAGAAGTGGTTTCCTGTAAATCACATTAAGACTGAAGAGACTGTGGCAGGAGGGGCCCCAAGCCTTGTGGCATTTTTAAGAGTTGCTTTGAAGGACTAGCCAGGGCCGTGGTTAAAGGGTGATAACTAAGAAAATGGATGAGGAGTATCTGCAGAAAAGAAAAGAAAACACAAGTAAACCATGAACTGGTTTCAGAGAAGCCATGAAGGCTTAGTTTACGGTTTGAAAATGTCATGGCTGTAATTGTCACAGAGCCAGAGCAATTCAAAGAGAAGGATCCTGCAGAAGTTTTGGGAAGGCTTAGGTGGGGCATTGGCATGGCCAATTGCCGCGACTATGACATCACAATCAGTAACTTTCCAGGAATTAAAAGAACTTCAAAGAAGACTTGAGGATCAATCAGAGGAATGCATAAACATACTGAATATTAGATATCTTAAGGCATTATCATTAATTTGAGTATGATAATGGTATTGTGGTTCTGTTTCTTTTTTTTTAGGCCCTTTTTTGTTAAAGACAAACACACACACACAACCTACACAGACTTTTATTAAAGTGAAGGGACCATGACTCTTTTTGAATCTTTAATAAAGGTAGAACTTTCAGTCCTTACAAGTTGAAGGGTGGCACAAGAATGTCACCTGTCATGGAAAATGGAAGATTTGAGAATCACAAGTATTCCCTAATTGAGTGGTAGAGACTGTTGGTGATCTTCAGCCTTCCTTGACTTAGCGTGGCCATACGACAGTTCTGGCCAATGGAATGTTGGTAGAATTGAAATGTACCCTTTCAAGCCATCAAACCTTCCATGCATTTTTCTCATTTTCTTTTCCTCTGTCTCAGCTGCAAGACTGGACTCCTAGAAAAGGGTCGAGCTCAAAGCTGGATGGAGTCCGGATCTCTGAATGACTGTGCCTCTTTCCATTGAATTGCTGTGCACCATGAAATGAGTAAGAAGCAACTTTTTATTTTGCTAAGCCACTAACATTTTGGGATTGTTTATTACAGAAATTAGTCTACCACAACTAATATACAAGTTGCCATCAATATGTGAGATTATGAAATGATAACTGAAAGTGGTGGTTTAATTATGACCCAAAGAATTCTCCCTGGTTAGGCTTCCTGGGAAGCAGACCCTGAAATAGAGATGAGCATGTAGGAAGTGTACTGGGAGTCACACCTTTGGGAGAGTGAAGGAAGCGGGACTAGGCAGAAGGAGAAGTGGAACTGTGATGCGGTGACAACAAAGGTCTCTGTCAATTCCTTGGGTAGCTTTAGAGCTAGGATATTCTTTCAGATTTGTCCCAAGTTGAGATGAGGGGGCAGCTGTGTCCTGCACATGGGCTACTTTTGTAATATGGGCACCCCTGGGGGAGAGGAGTGGAGCTTGGATGAGGCAGCTTCCTTTGGTGGGGAGCAGTCCCTGAAGAAGAATTCACTCTGAGCCCTCAGTAGCCAACACTCCTGCAACTAGGGAAGTTAGTACCTTGGTCTTGACACCATGCTAAGGTCCAGCTGCCTGCCGCTTGAAAGAGTTAAAAATCGAGAGATGTAGTTGGTAGAGAGAAAAGCAGGTTTATTCAGAATGCCGGCATTCTGGGAGGATGGCGGACTCCAGTCCAAAGGCCACCTCCCTCTTCCTAGACCCATCAGAAGGTTTTACAGGTACAGAAGATGAAGAACAAAGAAAAGGGGGAGTCGGTGAGGCAGGTCCGAGGGCTGACATCCTTCCTGGGGTCTGGTCTGTTTGAAGACAATGTTATCTCCAGACTGTGGACTTGTATTGGGCTACCGTGGCCAAGGTATTTATGTATATTCCTGTGTCTGGGCGCCTGAGGATGAAGAAATTGCTCTTTTCAGGTTAGGATGTTGTTAATTAATGAGATATGGTTAGCCTTGAGAAAAGGAACAGAGTTATTCAGTTAATCAGTGAGGGGAGAAACAAAGAGAAAATAGCTGAATATGAGGATGAATCAAACTGCAAACTAAGTAAGCTTAATTACAGGTAGCTAGTAGATAGTGAGCTATGCAGTGAGTTAAACTGCAAATGAGCTAAGTCTAACTACGTTATTGATTCCCTGAATTTGACCCATATCGTCTTAAAGGTAGATCTGGGCAGTGCAACACGCATCCACTTCAGGAATATTCCCGAAGCTGGTTTGTGAGTGGCAATGTGCTTCTAATGAATAGGCCAAAGAGCTGTTTATTGTTCATGAAGAAGACTGCCTACTGAGGCCAAGGGATGAGTAAAGTCTGTAGTACATGCTAAGGACATTGAGAAAATATTGGGTTGTCGGAAAAGTCATGACGCATGTTTGCAACAGATAGCACTAGTTCATTTTTGGAAGTACTAGTCATTCACATCTATGTTATTGCTAAGTTATTTGACAGCTGACAGTTCTAGCTTCATTCTAAAAAAAAATTGAGCGATTTGGTTGAGTTTTGGAGATTTTACAAGTTGAAGATGGAAGACCAAACTGTGCATTTTTGCCATATTTTACTGTTTTATTTCCATAAAGGGAAGAATGCACATCAAGCTTGTGAAAAGTTGCGTAAAGTTTACTCTATAAAAATGTCAGTGTCAATGATGGTTTACAAAATTCCATGCTGGTGATTTTAATCTAAATGACGTTCCTAGGTCAGGGAGGCCCACAAAGGTTGATGACAACAAAATAAAGGCATGGATCGAGTCAAATCCATGTTACATGACATGGGAGATTGCAGGAACATTGAACATCCATCATTCAAGCATTCATGACCATCTGAAGAAGCTGGGATATGTAAGCAAGCTCGATATTTGGGTTCCTCATGAACTCAAAGAAGTTCATTTGATGGCAGGTATAAACATCTGCAATATGCTCATTACACTTGAGGAAAAGGATCCTTTTTTTGAAGTGACTGATAACTGGTGATGAGAAGTGGATTGTTTACAGCAATGTGGTGCTCAAACGGTCTTGGTCCTGACGTGATGATTTGCCTCAAATGACATCAAAAGCAGACATTCATCAGAGGAAGGTTATGCTCTCAGTGTGGTGGGATTTTAAAGGTGTCATGTTTTTTGAGCTCCTACCCAGGAACCAAATGATCAATTCAAATGTGTTCTGTCAGCAATTGGACAATTTCAACGAATCCATCATCCAGAAATGTCGAGAGCTTGTTAATTGTAAAGGAGTTGTGTTCCATCACGACAACACGAGATCACACACAAGTTTGATCACCCGTCAAAAATTATTGGAGCTTGGATGGGATGTGTTGCCACACCCACCATACTCGCCTGACCTTGTGCCATCAGACTTCCACTTGTTTCACTCTCTTCAAAATTCCTTGCGTGGTATAATGTTCAATTCAGATGAGGCTATAAAAAAAACTTGTTCAGTTTTTCGCAAATAAAACAGGTCCTTCTATGAATGAGGATTATGAAGCTCACTGAAAGATGTCATAAGGTTATAGAATAAAATGGGCAAAATATCATTGATTGATCTTTGTTCTTTATATAAATAAATGACCTTTAAAAACATAGACAAAATATGTCATGACTTTTCTGACAACCCATTAGTTAACATCAAGACACCAGAAGATGGAAGGAGCAAGAGAATCTTTCCTGAGGTTCTAACTAAAAAATAGCTGGCTAAAGGTAACTGCAAGAAATAAAACGCAGCTTCCACCTGGCTTTCGGATTACAATAATCAAATTCTATTGAAAGCCAGTTGGAGGCTGGTAAGAATGATCAAAATGAGGTTTGCTGAGGTTTTAAAAACTGGATACTTAATATATTTTTAAAGAAAGCAATCTTTCTCTTAATGAATCTTTATTGCTGCAGAATAGTATCTTGAAGGGATAGAAAAGTTGCCCAGAGACAAACTCCATTTGGAGCTTAGGTCTAATGTTTTTAAATTACATTCTGAACTCTGCTTGCTTAGCAGAGTTCAGCTTGAATGAGTGAATAGATCAGCATTGCTCCAGGGGTTCCGAAGAACTTCAGTGAAGGAGTTTCTATTTTTTCCCCTTGAAGTTATTAACACCCCTCCCCCAAAGCAAAAGGAGTAAAATAATGATCATCTGTATTCCCACCACCCCTTATTAATAACTACTAATTAGTTAATAAATAAAAATAGATGTTTTATTCATAGTCAGTCTGATGATCTTTTTTACTTACAAGTATTTTTAAATTGTTATTTTTTTAATAAAAAATGATTGATTGGAATTATACTCAATCATGACTACCTTTGTAATTCACATAATGACATTTAGATAACATTTACTAACTCTTAATACAAATGATGAAAAAGTGGGAACTTGTCCAGGAGTGGAAAGCCCCCTGAGAGCTCAGAGCTACAGAAATAAAACCTCAAGCCAACTCCATGGGTGCTGAGTTGATCTAGTTCATGTTTTTACTGGAGTGCTGACTTCAAAGGCAACTTCCTGAAACCTTGCAAATACTGACCTCTTTCAGAAGCTGGTAATATGAAGCAAAACAAAGTTTCCAACAACTCAGTTGCAATGAATTGTACTTCAGAACAGACGGTTCCTGTTAGAAGTAACCATACCCTGTCATGTAACCCAGCAAACTGTCCTGGATCACCACACTCGAGAATTTTAGGTTCACTTTTTCTAAGTTTTCCGTCCTAGGGAACATCACTCTTTTCAATGGCCATCTCTTGAAAACAGAAATCACAGGCCTTTCCTGTGAAATTAGACATCATAATGTTTAGAGATGTGCGTGTGCATGTGTGCATGTGTGCGTGTGTGCGTGAGTGCGTGTGTGTGTGTGTGTGTGTGTGTGTAAATGCTAATGAATATAAACTATAAAAGGAGTGATTTAGGGTACTCCATAAAAATTCATGACCAATTTTTTTCCCTTTTTGGATAATATAGAAGATATAATACTTAGTGAATCTGCTACCAAAGAATTCTTTCTGAACTGTTTTTGGAATTGAGGGTCCTGAAAAGTGAGAATCTGCAAAATTCCCCTTGAAAATTATTCACTTATTCACCCATTCAACAAACATTGACTGAACGCCTGCTATGTGCCAGGCACTATTGTTAGGTGTGTGGGATGCATCAGTGCACAAAAACAAGATACCTGTCCTCATACGACCGGGAGCTTATATCCTCCTGGGGGAGAGAGAAAATAAATAAAAACATAATGAATGAGTAACTAAGTGACATAGCATGTTAGAGAGTTATAGGTGTATGGAAAAAAGGAAAAACAGAGCAGGATAAGGGGGGTCAGGAATGTTATAGGATGTTATTCATCCTATAATCTACAGGATGAATTAGGGTAGTCAGAGCCAGGCTTATTGAGATAGTGAGATTTGAACAAAGACCAGAGGAGTGTGAAGGATTTTGTTCTGGAACTATGTGTGTAAAGAGCACTGAGCCTGGCGGAGCAGCCACACAAAGGCCTGTCTGGTTGGTTTGAGGGAGAGCAGGAGGAAGCAGAGGGAAAAGTCAAGCTGTGAGAGCCAAGGCCCGTCCCTCAGGGTTGGCCTGAGTCAGGCTAAGACGCCCAGGCCTTTATACTCCCACAGTGCTTTGCCTTAGGATGTAGGCCACCCCGGGATGGCTGTGACCTTGAGCAAGGTGGCTTTCTGCAGCTGAGGGGCTGAGAATGGTGGCCTGTCTACTGACCTCACTGCCAGCAGCCTTCATCGAAGGAACTGCTGGAAGGTACATCTTGGTAGCAATCCCTTTGGCTTCCTTATTCCCAGGATCACCTGTGGTCCATTATGGCTGCTCCAATTCCAGCATTTCGACCAGCAAGGAGAAGGGAAACAAGGAAATACCCTAGTCGTCGTTGCATGCACTATCTCTGCTCATAGTCTATCACTAGAATCTAATCAAGGAAAGCTAGGTTATGTAGCCTTTATTCTTGGTGACTTGGGACAGCAAACAGAAAGGCTATCAAAGTACAACTAACAGTATCTGCGGCTATCATACACCCCATTTTTGTAGGGAAGAGAGAGTGGCTTCACTGCAAGGGAGAATAAATGAAATGCAATCCTTTTAGCTCATTCAGGATTTTGTGCTTTGGATTACTGCGGAATTGAGAGGCAGCAAAGAAACAATATTCTCTTGAAGAGCTCATAGAAAAGAAAACTTTAGAGGAGAAGTGTGACAGCAATTATACAGATGAGGGATAGGCCTGTGAACTTTGGGAATTAATGTGATCAGATTTCTATTCATAGGCTGCTGGGGCTGAGATCAGTGAGGTGGCATTTCAACAGAATAAATTACTGTAGAACTGCTACCTTCTTGACCCCCTCCCTTGGCTTGCTTCTTCTAATTTTTCAGTCTTCATTACTGGCTCTTCTTCCCATTTTGACCCTTTAATTTTGGTATGCTCCTGGTTCTACCTTTAGTCCTCTTCTCTTCTCACAATGAATCACAATGTGTCCTTTTCCTTCATTGGGTCATATACCTCTTTGAGAGTATTATGACCTTTAACCCCAGAAAAATGTCCATCTGAACATCACTAGTTTATTGAACAGAATAAACGTGATGGAGTACAAACATTAAAGTTTGACTTTATTTTTCTCCCATCTCTGACCTCAGTTGTGCTATATCAGTTCTCCTTTACTAGGTAGGTCCTTCATGATGTGTCAGGAAGATCCCACAACTTGCATGCCCTTTTAATCATTAAAAAGCACCAGAGTCCACTTAAAACTCTAATCACATTGCCACTTTTCTACCAGTTGAGGCTTGACCCATGGTCCAAGGACCTTTAAAGTCAGCTCTTTCATTCTTCCTCCACTCTCTCTTCTGATTCACTGGGAGATCACTAGGAGGGAAGGTAGGATTGCCCTGTGTAACTGGCCTCCCTTGGTCTCCCTGGTCCTGTCCTCTATATCTGGACTCTGCCAAGGTGATGTTCTGCTTTGTAGATGAGATGGTGAGTGAGGTTTTCTCTGGGCACTTCTCAGAGTCATCTTGCCATCCTCCAATGCTAAGGACCTCTTTCATTCTCTACTCCTGGTATAGACTGAATGTTTATGTTCCTCCCTCCCACCCCCAAATTAATATGTTGAAATCCTAATTCTCAATGTGATGGCATCAGAAAGTGGGGCCTTTGAGAGATGATTAGGTTATGGAAGTGGAGCCCTCCTGAATGGGAGTAGTGCTCTTATAAAAGACACCGCAGAGAGAGCCCTAGTCCCTTCCACCATGTGAGGGTGCAGCGAGAAGTTGGCCACCTGTGAACAAGGAAGCAGGCCCTCCCCAGACACTGCACTGCCAGCGCCTTGATCTCAGACTTCCCAGCCCCTACAACTGTGGGAAATAAATGCCTGTTGTTTATAAGCCACGCACTCCGTAGTATAGTGTTACAGCAGCCTGCACACACTAAGAGACAACTCCCAAGACCTTGTCTGGAAGAACATCACCTCTTTTAGCTGGTGGCTGCCTAGATAGCCTTATAGCTTCTGCTTTGTCCTTTGTCCTCCAGGCTCCTTCAGTACTCTTATTTTCTACATATAATTACACATACACACAACATTTGCATTCTTCAAATAGGCAGATCTCAAAGGAAGAGAATGGGTTGAGCAGCACGTACCTCAATTCCTTCCTCCAAACTCACCAATTAGGTGCCTGTCTCCTCTGTGGAAAGCTGAGAGTGAAGAGGAAAAAGGAGGACTGAAGTGTTACTCTAATGGAGGTCCCACAGCATGGAAACATCAGGCGTGTGGGGGGAAAGTGTTCCTGGTTAATAGTCTATTTGTAACTATCTGCTATAGATCTACCCTTGAATAAGTCACACAGGCATATTGAACTTAAGACCTATCATAATGAATTTATTAGTTTTAAATCCATTGCAACCTCAGAATCTGTGTTTCTATCTGTATTTTTTATCTAACCAACCACCTAATTGCTCAGGGAAAAAAACTGGGAATCATTGGGCCCTCCTTGACCTCCACACCATCCCAGTCAATCACCAGGAGACTTTATCTCTTAAATTTTACTTCCCTCTTTGATCTCGTTATTTCTACTGCCTTAGTTGAGGCTCCTACTACCTCTCATTTGGATTATTACAACAACTTCCTAATAAATCTCTCTCTGTATCCATATTTATCTTCCTCAAATCCATTTTGCAATATCACATGTAGAGTAATCTTTCTAAAATTCAGATGTCATCCAGTGAGACTCCTATCTAAAATGCTCTAGTGGCCGCCCTTTGCTGATGTGTTGAAGAAGTTTTCAGAAAAGATAATCTATAGATTACAGCTTTAACTACATTATTTAGCCATAAAAGAGGATCTAGGCTTTACAACACCCACCTCCTTCTAAGATTTTGGTGACAACAGTAGATTTGCTAATCACTGACTTCAGCATCTGGGAGTTTAATGCCTATGTTTAAACAGGAATGGTTTTTGATGCTACCTACTCTTTTTCGTTTTGTGTGCTTTGGTGAAAAAGAAAGTGTTCTCTGAAAGGTATAAAGACTGCCATGATAAATGTTGTTATTACGGTAAAATACAAAACAAAACTCTTGAATGTGAAAATGTGGAAGAATATGTTTCTGATCTAGTTTTTAAAAGGAAGAGAAATTATGATTAGAGTAAAGTTATCTCTGTAGAGTGTAACTGTCTTAGTCCATTTGGGCTGCTGTAACAAAATGCCAGAGACTAGGCAGTTTATAAATAGATTTATTCCTCCCAGCTCTGAAGGTTGGCAAGTCCAAGATCAAGGTGCTGGCATAGCTGGTATCTGCTGAGAGCTGGCTTTTTATTTTTTATTTTATTTTTTTAAGATTTTTTTATTGGGGAATTGGGGAAGGGGACCAGCCAAGTTGTTGTTCTTCAATCTTTGTTGTGGAGGGCGCCAGTAGCCATCTGGCTTCCAGTTGGCAGCTCGTGGCCTCTAAGCTCAAGGTGCTGTGTTCAATTTTAGTTGCGGGTGGGCGTAGCCACCATCCCATACAGGAGTCGAACCATCAGCCTTGTTGTTAAGAGTGCACGCTCTATCCACTGAGCCATCCGGGCGGCAGCTCAGCTCAAGGTGCTGTGTTCAGTCTTAATTGCAGGTGGGCATAGCCACCATCCCATGCGGGAGTCAAACCTGGCAGCCTTGTTGTTAAGAGCTCTCTGAGAGCTGACTTTTTTTTTTTTAAAGATTTTATTGGGGAATTGGGGGGAGGGAAACAGCGTTGGGGAATCGGGGAAGGGAAACAGATAGGTAGACAAATTGCTGTTTTTGTTCTTCAGTCTAGTTGTGGAGGACGTTGTTTCACTGGCCCATGTTGATATGATCATTGTGCTCTTCCCGGGTGAGGCAATCGGTTGCCGGTCATTGGTCGGCTGCTCACAGCGGTTGCCGGCCGCTCACATAGCTCACAGCAGCCCACTGCAGCCCAGCTCCAGGTCGAGCTGTTGTTCATCATCTTAGCTATAGAGGGCGAGCATCACTGGCCCACATGTGGGATCCGAACTGCAGCCCTGCAGCTCAGAGATGGTGCTCCCAAGCGAGCTCTTAACCAGCTGAGCCACTCGGCCGTCCTGAGAACTGACTTTTTAGATGGCTGTCTTTTTGCTGCCTCATATGGCAGAAGGAACAAGTGATATTTCTTGGGCCTGTTTCATAAAGGCACTTATTCCATTTATGAGTGCTTTGCCTTCATGACCTAATCATTGCCCGAAGATCCCATCTCCTAATCCCTTCACCTTGGAAGTTAGGATTTCAATGTATAAATTTTGAGGGATCACAAACATTCAAACCATAGAAGTTACTATCATGTGAACAGCTTCTAATCAGTAGGGATATTCTGTGTGTGTGTGGTGGGGGGACTGAGAAGAATGAAGACTATTCTTAGATCTTTTCCCCAATGCCCCCAAATGCCAACATTCATTTTATTGTTTATCACACACTGCATTCACCACTTCTTAGACAGTACCACCAAAGTCAGTATTAGAACTAGGTAAACATGATCTCAGCAACACCAGTGTTCTCTGCTCATCCCTGCCTTTGTGTGGGCCAAAGGAAGAAGCATATACCAACCTTCTCTACTGCTTGTTGGGTTGGCTTGCTCATTTTTTCCCCTTGACCTCCATGTTTCCAGGCTTCAGGCCTTTTCACATTGCTGGGACTATGTTTTATGCCATTAAGCTCTTTCCATCAAATTTTAGCCTTCATTTGCAGTCTTGTCATTTGTTCACTTGTTTTTGCTTTGAGGTTCAAATTTTGACATAATGATCTTCTCAATCAAACTCATCAATGCCAACGTTTACTGTCCATTATAATTATAATTCCTTTAAGTAATAAATGGTCAACTCCTAAAAATGAGTTCTGTGAATTTTGGCATATTTACATTTTTTTCTATCTTCTCTTTCTTTACAGATATTTCATTATCAAAATGTCACACATATTATAAAATCTGTGTGTTTTCTTCACTTGTGAATATAATGTTTTAAAATCAATGATAGACAAAGTAAATGTGCTCTAAGCTTCTGCATAATTACTCAATCCAATGCCTATAGTCTAGATGAGAAAAATTATAAAGCTTTTGTCAGTCACACACAGGGACAGACAACCCAAAGAGAGGTAGAACCATTAAATTGTAATACTCTGCACAAAGATGGGGAGACAGAGTCCCAAACAAACCTACAATTCACTTGTTTGGCCCTGCCCAATATTAGGTATTTGTCAGCCTGATTATATAGTAATCAGAAGCTTAGCAGTAGCAAATTACATAGAGCTAAGAAATCCTTCAAATGGATTTGTCCCTAAATTTATGGTTTTCCTTGTGTCATTATTTTTGTAGCATTTGTGTAGTGGTTTAAATTAATACTTTACTATGTCCTGTTTTTCCTTTTTAAACTCATTCACCCAAATTCATCCAAAATACTTTTTGAATTAGGAACTTGTGCATGGAACACTGTAAATTCTAATAAACATTTGTTAAATGAATACATATAAATAAGACAGAATAATACATTTTTTGATCCATGGGTTCTTAACTTTTTTGTGTCTGGACCCTTTGGGCAGAATGATGAAGCCTTTGGACCCTTTTAGAATACTGTAATTTTTTTTTTTAAAGATTTTATTGGGGAATTGGGGGATGGGAACAGCGCTGGGGAATTGGGGGAAGGGGAACAGACAAGTTGCTGTCCTTTTGTTGTTCAGTCTAGTTGTGGAGGACGTCACTTCGCTGGCCCATGTTGGTATTATCATTGAGCTCAAACCAGGTGAGGCAGTTGCTCTCTGGCCGCTGGACAGCTGCTCAAGGCGGCTCACGGCAGCTCATGAAAGCGCACGCCAGCTGCTGGCCAGCCTCACTGCAGCCTATGCCATCGACGGCGACTCATGGCAGCCCAGCTCCAGGTGGAGCTGCTGTTCACCATCTTAGCTGTAGAGGGTGCTGGCCCCCATGTGGGATCCAAACCAGGGCCCTGCTGCTCAGAGTTGGCATCCCAAGCCAACTCATGATAATGTGCCACTTGGCCGGCCAGAATACTGTAATGTTTTTAATGTATAAAGTGAAATACTTAAGATTACAAAGGAAATCAAATATATTGAAGAAATAGTTGAAGGATTTTTAAAATTTGAGATAAAATAATACATGAGTTTCTTTATCTGTACATTAAATTAAATGATCATGTCCAACAGCTACCATAATTTCAAAGTAGTAATGAATATAATGATAGTTTGAGATATCTGCAATTGTAATGAGGTATGAAAATATCTGAAATTTCTATCAGTGATGTGTCTGTGCTAAGGTTGCCATCTCTTGATGCTGCCAGCATCTGCTCCATTACCTTTGGCCTCTGTCATTTCTTATCTGGGTCCCAAAGTAGTGCAGCCAGCGCCCAGGGTCTCCCAAAGTCTCTCACAAAAGTTGACCCTTTAGACTTTGCTCTTTGCTTTTCATATCCTGCAAGCTACTCTCAAAAGTTCTCTATTCCCACCATCTCCAGAGGAACAAGTGATATTTCAGACAAATTAATGAATATTTATTTACCACCCCCTCGCTGCCGCCAATCACAAAAATTTAAAGATCATAGTTCTTGTTTTGTCTTTTACCCTGTGTGGTTTCTGTTCCTTGGATGACAATATTACTTGATTTATTTGTGATTTATTTTCAATCATTCTTGTTTCAGAACTTCGGGATTTATATTGATCCTGTTTCCCTGTGCTTATTGATGTCATAGCCCAGAAATTGTGCTGCCAGACATACATCAGCCTATCACCCAGCTGACTGGAATGATGGTTCCAGCTGCTCCTAGACTTACTGGGCAGTCACCCGCATCTTAATAGCAAATATAAGGGGATCAGTAAGTTGCAACTACATCTTAGGGTGAAGCTCAAGACAAATACTTTTATCTAAGACCTGGTCCCACTTTAAATATTATAGATATTCCCAGGATTTTCTGCTGAGGAGGCTTCACTTCTCTCCATAACCTTTAATAATTTCCAGGTTTATTTTCTCTGAGTCTTTCACTCCACTCCCTTCCTTCCTTCTCTGGGGAGCTGGATTGCATATTTTGTGGTTTTTCTGCTGGTTGGAATCCTATCATGAATAAACAGTATAATAGTTAATTGTATGTCAAATTGGCTAGGCTATGATATCCAGTTGTTTGGTCAAACATCAGGTTAGATGTTGCTGTGAAGGTATTTTAAAGATGTGATTAATATTTAAATCAGTACACTCTGAGTAAAGCAGATTGCCTTCTATAATGTGGGTGGGTCTCATCCAATTGGTTGAAGGCCTTCAGAGAAAAGACTGAGGTTCCCTGAGGAAGAAGGAATTCTGCCTCCAGACTGCCTATGGACTCTTCCCTGGGTCTCCAGCTTCCTGACACCCCTGCAGATTTCATACTTGCTGGCCTCCACAATCTTTAAAATCTCTCTCTCTCTCTCTCTCTCTTTCTCTCAATCCCAATGATTTTGTTTCTCTGGAGAACCTAATACAGATTCATTGTCCTGAACTGTGATGTCTTTACCCACCTGACTTTGAGTTTTACTCTTTGAGCTTCTCCCACTGTCATGTGATTTGGGCCTGTCCCCACCAGTTTCCCCACCTGCCAGTCCCAAACATGATTTTTTTCATTTCTTAGAATTTTGGACATTTTATTTTCCATTGTCCCTTGCTGGCACCAGTTCTGCAGCAAGATCAGTTTTCTCCTAACCTTTTCTCACTGTTCCTGGTTCTTTTCTGTCTTCCTACATACTGAGCTGATGAGGTCCCAGAAAGTCTAGTGCCTACGTCCGGTTATGAGAGGAATCTTGTTCCTTCTGAACATACTTCCTAAATGTTCTAAGCATATCATTAGTCCTAGCTATTAAAACGGGGATGATTTCCTTGGTAATAAATAGATTCATAATCTGGTTTTCAATTAGTTTCTTGTGGATTTGGCTAGTGGGAAGTCATCATTCAGGATTTGTACACTTATGACTGAAGTAATGAAATTGAATTTTCAGGAATAGCAAAGTTGAGGACCATGGTAAATATAGTCAAGGCACTTGTGTTTACTTTCTAGGGCTGCTGTAGCATATTACCTCAAATTTGGTGTTATAAAACAACAGAGATTTATTCTCTTATAGTTCTGGAGGCCAGAAGTCCAAAATCTAGGATTTCTCTCCAGGGGCATTAAGAGAGAATCCTTCGTTGTCTCCCATCTTCTGGTGGCTGTTGACATCCCTTAGCCTCCTTGGCTTGTGGCCCCATTACTCCAACCTTTGCCTCTGTTTTTACATCACCATCTCTTCTATGTATGTGTGTCAAGCTTCCTTTGGTTTTTCTCTTATAAGGACACCTGTTTTGGGCATTTAGGGTTCACCCAGATAATGCAGGGTAATTACATTAACTTTCATGGGTTTCGGAGATTAGGATGTGAACAGATCTTTGGGGAGCCAGTTTTCAACTTCCACAGTATTCTTTTGCAACAACCAACTCTCTCTTTGACACCTCTTAATTGCAAGAGCAGTTTCTAATAAAAGTTCTATCTGAAAAATGCAGGTGGAGTTCTGTGAAATGGGTTGATATAACCTAGAAAATACCCATTCCACAGAATAGGGGTGGGGAAATAAATCAAGCCTAAAGTGTTCTATTCACATTCCTAGCAGATTTCTTTGCAGATTCAATGATATGAGGCAAAAATTCTGTAAAAAATTGACCTTGATGGAGCTTGCCATGCAAAACACATCAAAACAAGGCCCAGGAGCAAAGAGTATCCATCATTTGACTTCTGGTGACCCTAATTATTCACAAGATGATGAAATACAAAATGTATAATTTCAGGTTCAAGATGAGATAAATGCTCTAGTAAAATGGATGTTTGCAACACTATTAATACATTGTCTATAAATACAAGAAAGAAGTCAGATCCAGTTGTGATTTATGAAAACTTTTTACACATTTTTCATAATATTTTAACAGTTGATGAAGTTTATGCTTAATAAATATTTGCTGGATGAATGAATGGATTTCATGGACATCGTGATATTGCAGGAAGCTGCAGTGGGATAATTTGTGCTTTCCCTCACTGTTACAAGCAGTCAGCAAAGAAGGTACTTTTTTACACCAGTAGGAATCTGTGTTAGGAAATCTAACACCATTCATAGCGTCAATTTCCCTAGGTATTTTCTCCTGCATGGCTAATCTACAAGGGAAAATCGGTATCATTCCTTTTGGAGTCAGTCTTTGCATCAATATCCTTAAAATTGAGAAATATACTTTTTGCTCAGTGAATTATTGATGAATTTTAATATAAACATGTCACACTTAACCAGTGACATTTGCCTCATGAAAAATACCAATTGTATTCATGCATATGATTATATTCAGTATAATGTTCAGTATATTCAGAAAGTATGGCTTTGCCTTAAAATACTACTTTAAAATGTTTTGAATTTCACCATCTGAAATTTATATCCCATTTTTATTGAGTGATGCCTATATTAGTGTGTTCCTATATCCTTTGGCTGTGTGCGTTATCTCCCACTTCAATTTTTGGGGAAAGTTATTTTTTGGTACACATCGTTTCTCTAGAAGATTCCTTTGGTTGTTAGAGGGTGTTGGCCAAGATGCTGAAGAAGCATGTACAATTTTCCCAAGAGCAAGAACAATGATACTTTAGGATGTATTACTAGTGGGTGACTCCTCTGACTAAGCTTCCCAGATGTTTGCCTTCATTGGCTGCTATTTTGGGCTCACATTATCAGCAGGAACCAGAAGTGTGATTCTCTTTCGGCCCTCAATTTTGACAGAAAATGTATGCTGAAGAAGCATATGGATGGGGGAAATAGGATTAGGAAATTTCAGTCGTACCACTGTAATTAACATGCTCAACTAAAGATATCTCCTATTTTAAAATATCCCTGAGTCTTTTTTTAATACGACAATAAAATTGCACTCACAAACATTTTTTGGTTTAGAGAAGACACCAGTGGTTACACAGGCATTCTCAGGAGTCAACATAAAACACTGTGGAGGAGAAATTATACTCTGTTTACATTAGGCCAACTTCCTTGCCTGCTAAGTCAAGTTCTTAAAGAACAGGTAAACTATTTCTCCCTCTTGGATTGGAGTCAGATAAACTTTGTTGTTAAACATGATAGTTATCTTTAAGCATCAGCATGTGTTTTTTTAGTGTTTTATTCTTGTTGTCACCTGAATTTGTATTTAAGTTAGGAATATATTCTTACAGTATAACTCATTTTTATAACTCTCAGAATATCAAAAACCTATGAATGACAAAAGCAAAGACATCCTTTTTTCTTATTTTAACTTTTTTATGCATCTAAGCTCCTTTAGATTTGTTCTCTTTCTCTTGAGTTTACTGAAGGTAATATGCACACTCAAGCACTCTAGAGAGTTATTGTAAATATGTACGCATTCATAGTTCCAATCAAAAGAAAGAAACCTCTGAAAAAGGTTACAGATTTCTAAATTTTCTTACTAAGAAGAAAAATTCTATGTATTCCAAATGCATATTGCATATTACAAAAGACTTATGAAGCTAAATATCTTGTGAAACTGTGTATCTATTTGCATCTACATCTGTGTAACATTTTGTATATTGACAGACTCCTTTCTCATCCATTATACCAATAATTTAAATTTGTGTTTGTAATTAAGCTACCCAGAATGCTAAGTAAAGGGCTAATCCTGTCATTTCAGGTTTGTGTACAAGGTGAAGTCATGGGTTTGAGATAGGCATTGCAGAGTTTCAGAGGAGTCAACATGCTCAGATGATTAACTCCTCAAAATAGATTCTGGGTAGCTCTCACATTAGGTTAAAATGATATGCTTATAAGATTGTATATCATCATTATTGTCATGAATCATCCTAGCTGGTCTCCAACATAAAAATATACCCAGAAATCAGAAGATGAAATAGTATAATAGAATGAGTATGAACTTGAGAGTCAGATGTGGATTTGAACCACAGACCTGTTCCTTTTTTCCTGTCTCTCTGTAAGTTAATTGATGATTGTGAGTCTCTTTTTTGCCATCTTTAAATTAGATATAATGTAATCTTTTGTAAATTAAATAAGAAAATTTATGGAAAAAGTTTATTAGAGTACCTGACTAATAAAATATTAATATTTTCCTATCTTTTAAAGGCCTGAATTAAATTAAAATACATTTAGATATAGTCTAACAAAGCAAAAGTCCCTCTGTACATTATCTCAGTTATTAAAATAAACATAGATTCCTAAAAGAAATATAGTTGGGTCCACTAGCAATTAAACTGAGGTCTCTAAGTAACTTAAACTTTATCCTTTAATAGTATAGTATGAATAAAAACAATAGTGGCATAGTAATGATAATAGACATTTATTGAGCATTACGGGCCATACATTTTGTTGTATACTCTAGTGTTCAATCCTTACAACAATCTCATGAGGCAAATACAACTATTATCCCCATTTTAGAAAAATTTAGTAAGTTGCTCAATGATACACATTTAGTAGGTGACAGGGCTGGAATTTGAACTCAGGTCTATATGATTTCAAGTTGTGCGCCTGAATTAAGGTGTGTCAGTGATAATAGAGAGGAGTGGATGTCTAAATAGATATTAAAAGTTAAAATGGATTGGACTTCCTGACTGTTTGGATTGAGGTCTAAGGGAGAGAGTGGAGTCAAAACAAGTTAAGTGCATCACTAGTGGGTACCCTTCTAGGTAGAACAGTTACAAGTAACAAAAACCCTTATTAGTTAACTTAAAGCACCGAAAATAATTGATTGTAAGGCTCCAGGGGTGACCCATGGAATCCAAGGGCAGAAATGCAGCTGCTGTAGGAACACAGGAAATATTTCTTTTCCCTGAACATCTGTTTCACTTATCTTTGTGTAGATGGGCTTTCTTGGCTCCCAGCCCACATGGGACCATTTGTGGCTGGCCCACAGCCTCCACATTTGCATATTTCAGGTTCAGCTACGTAGAGAAACATTCTCTCTTTGTTTCCTAATTCTAAGGGAATCAAGCTGACCCAGTTGGAGTCAGGTGCCCCCAGTCCAAGAAACTGTTGCCAGAGCTGCAGTTATATAATAAAAACTTGGCTTCTGGCAAACAATCTAAGGCTAGGGATTAATCCCCAGAGAGGAGGGTCTAGGCAGACAGCTCCCTGAGTGGTGGCCACAGTGCCATTCACTAAAGGAAAAGGCCCAGGGCCCTCGGCAATGATGGCATCAAGGAGGCAGTGAACTAGGGCCTTCACTCTGGAACTGCCTATCCTACTTATGGGGAAACTTTTGTGAGTGTTAATGGTGAGTTGGAAATAGTTTTATATTTCAAGATCTTCCATCTTGAAGATGTCCTTTGGTATAGAGCCCAATGTCTGTTCCTTGGTATCAACAGTATCAACTTTTGATGTCATCAAAGATAGATAATATCATCATGCATTTTCCCTTCTGAAATCTAGCTTAATTTTAGAAGGTTTTAAGTTCAGGCAACAGGGTATTGTGATATAACGTGTGCTCAAAAAAAATGATAGTTTTGGGAGAAAACTTAATGGATGTGGCAGCTGTAAAGACTTGCCATTTTCTAACTGTAAGCATTTTTTACTATGTTTTCATTTTTACATTTATATGTTTTCAATTCTAAGGAATGAGGCTTACCTCTGGAACAGATAGTTCCTTTGTTTTGGGAAAAGCTACACTACAAAGCAAATTAAGTTATTTTCCATTGTTTTTTGGGAAAAATAATGTAGGGGAGTAATTCAGGAACAGAAACATTCAACAGAACATCTCTGTTTAGCAAAATAAATTACGAGACTTATGCCTCCACCACTATATCCCTTAGAAATGGGGCTCAGGCCTCCATTCTGACCCTCTTCTGGCTTACCACCCTTCATAAGGTGCAAAGTCCACAGGGCTGCGGGGGGGCATGCCCACTTGGAGTCTGTTCTCATACTTTTTGGCCATATTTGGGTATCAAGGTCACCTTTAATTCCCTATTCAAACATCCCTGCCCCTGCTCCTGCCCTGGGGTCTTTGCTGAAGGGTGTGTGGATAGAACTTAAATGAGCAACTTGGGGTGACCATTTGGAGGCCCCTTGTGGTATGGGATGGAGATGGGTGGGAGGAAAAGTGTGGTGGGCTAAGGGCTTCTATTTGTACTCTTGTCCTGGGCACCCCAAATGTTAGGGGTGGGGCTGCCTTCAGTAGTTCTCAAACATAATACACAGAAGAATTACTGGAAGGGCATTTAAAATACAGATTCCCTGGGCCCTGTCATCAGAGATTCTCATACAATCAGGTCTGCAATAGGGTCCTAAAATCAGTATTTTAACAAGAACCCCAGGGACTCACACAATGACAAACACTTCTTTTGAAATTTTTTTTCTTCAATTTGAATTTAGAAGACCTGTGTTTATTTATTTCTTGTTCTTGTGGAGATAGCATATACATGTGTATGTGTTTTCTTATCCAGGCATTTTTCCCTCAGGATACCA
This sequence comes from Hipposideros armiger, assembly GCF_001890085.2. Taxonomy (NCBI): domain Eukaryota; kingdom Metazoa; phylum Chordata; class Mammalia; order Chiroptera; family Hipposideridae; genus Hipposideros; species Hipposideros armiger. The sequence goes on from NW_017731702.1 coordinate 639,163, forward strand.
GCAGTAGAACCCTCCTAAACGAAACCCTCCTAAAAAGTAGGGAATATACTTAGGGCTGACATTTCAATAACTTCTCCTCCCCTTCCTCCTCCTCCTCCTCCTCCTCCTCTTTCCCCTGCTCCTCCTCCTNTTCTTGTGGAGATAGCATATACATGTGTATGTGTTTTCTTATCCAGGCATTTTTCCCTCAGGATACCAGCAGTAGAACCCTCCTAAACGAAACCCTCCTAAAACTGTTAGTATCTCATAGATTCAAACGTGTTTTCTCCTCCTCCTCCTCCTCTTCCTCCTCTTCTTCCTCCTCCTCCTCCCCCTCCTCCTCCTCCTCCTTGACAGTTGTGAAATGTATATCTATTCTGAGACTTCTGATCCGTAGCACAACTTTTCTAGGACAAATTACCAGATAAATTTTACATTATTTCTTCAGGACCAGAGTTTTTCAATGATTTTAAATTTGAAGTCAGGGAACGCATTCATATCTGATTTCCAAACATTTGCTTAAGCTTAAAAAACTCCCTCTCCAAATCTTGCTGATGATATTCCAGGCCGATATCAACAGGTCCTCCAGATGACAGTTGTTTAGTTCTGTATTCTCTAATCTTGTTCACAAAGAGTCTCTGTACAGGATCAAGTTCCTTATTAAATGCCACTGCTGTAACATCAGTATTCCTACCTCCTCAAGTGGACTGAGATTGCAGACTGAATGACAGAGGAAAACATGAAGAGCCTCTGAAGAATCATGGTGATTCTGTTACAGATAGTCTGCTTATTTCAACTTCTCATTGGAAGAGACCCCAGGCAGCCTTGGTGTGGCACAGCTTGGTGTAGGTAGCATTGAAGTGTTGAGACTGGAGCATACAGATCATGGGAAATGTACTGATGCTGCAATGCAATGAGGGTTCTGATGTCTTCAGAGGCTCTGGCATAAGAACAGTACCATCTTGAAAAGAATGGATTATCTAAGGAAGAAGTCAGTCTCAAGGAACAAAATGAGGGCTTGGAAGGTGAGCCTTAGGCTGGGGCAGAAAAAAATCTTTGTTCTCTTGTTTGAACCTGACGTTTTGTCCTGGAATCTAAGTTGTGGAAATAATTGGGATCACTTTTGGAGGTAGAAGTGAGTTGGCCCCCAAACAGGAAACAGACAACATACTCTAGAGGTTGTAGCCCTATGGTATCTAATGGCCACTTCGAATGGCAGGTGTAAGAATTTGCTGGGTTGTTTTCCCCTCTCATTCTACCTAAACTTGGGGAATTAGGTAGAAGCAAGGAGGAAATTGGCATCCTTTTTTTCTAAGGGCAGAGGGGTGGTAGGGAGGGCTCATTAGTACCCATGGGTGTGTCAGTCTCAAGAGGCCATCATCAGTGAGGTGGCAGCATAGTGGAAGATGAAGAGGTCAAATGCAAAGATGTATTCCTGCACATTTGAGACTGCATTTGGGAAACTCAGAGGCAGCTGAGGGACACTTTGCAGAGAGATAGCTTCTAGCAGTTAAGCTGATGCTGTTTGTGCTTTTGTAAATTGGTCTAAGCTTATTTCTTAATCACAGGTAGAGACCAGGGATTTTGGGTCCCTTTCATGGTCTTTCTGAATGTTCCACATTTTTATGTTCTGACCACACTATGATGGGGGACCCTATGTGGGTTCCATGTGGAACGCTGAACAGGATGCTCAGTTCTGCACATCCTGGAGATAGAGCCTGATAGCACAGTGACACTTCTGTCATGAAAAAGAAGTGTTCCAATGATGCAGTTTGCTGTTGGAAGTCCTACAGTTAGAAACTCATTCCCAGAGGTAAACATGCTCCAGAAAACATGAGAAGGTTTTTAGGGGTGTTTGGAAAAGGAGAAATATAACTATAAAATTTTAGTTGATGAGAAACATGAAAATGAAAGGGAGAAATTGAAAGCTAAGTAACATGTTCAAAGTTTCATTAACGAAACAGTTTGTAGTTAATTAAAAGGGAATTTAAACGTGAAGGCCTGGAAAGCCCTAAATATTTTAAGGGATAGGGCTTTTTTGGAAAGTCACAGAATCACAAGGAATTGAAACTTATGTGATGAATTGAAACTAATGTGATTATTTAAGCTGGAAGGACATTTAAGAAGCCCAGGAAATGTGAAGATAAAATCTGACCATGAACTGAGGCTTGTCCCAGCATTCACTGGCTTAATCATGGAAGAGGCACCCACGCTCTGTGCCCCTAGGACAAGTATTGCCTTTGCTTGGGTAAATAAATTTTTAACCCCAGGAAGATACAGAAATAATGAAATGATAAACCAAAAACCTATAGTTAAACATTCTTATATTAAATTTAAGAACAGGTTTAGTAACTAGGCTTAATAATCAATTCACTTTTGTATATTTTGCTTCATTTTAGGCTTAAGAGGATTCGGGCTTCTACATTTAAAAATCTGGTTTTGTAGGTATATACAATTGCTTATGAGAAAGATTTTTTTTTTATACTGACTTCTCTGGTGATTTAAGTGTTTGTCATTGTAATTTAGGATGTCCAAAAGAATCTAATTCATTAAATGTATAAATAGCTAAATATTTACAAGAGTCTGAGCTGTCAAATGTAGGAGATATTTGAGCATTAATCAAAGAAGTACAAATGGTTATTCTTATTTGGTATGCAAATTTTTAAAGAAAAATCAATTTTAAAAGTTATATTTTAATAAACTGAATATTAATCAAGATGTAAGTAATTGTAAGTATGCTTGTCTGCACACAAAGCTCCCTCAGATAATAAAAGCTTACTTCCACCTCCAGTGGTGCAGATCCTGGCTTCAGTGCTGCCTTACTTGTGACTTTGAGCAGGTTCCTCAGTCTTTCTGTCCCTCTTTCCTCATGGTAATGTGGGGATAATGTTACTATTCTCTCATGGGCCTGTTATGATTCTTAAATGAGATAATACAAGTAAAGCATGTACAACAGTGTTTGGCATATACTAGGTGCTCAATAATGGAATATTATTTGATTCCTATGAGTATTTAAATGTGAAAAATCTCAGTGTACAATAAATAAATGCAGCCACACATCACTGCTGTCGCACTAGAAGGAGATCTGGGTCAGGGCTTAGGAGATAGAAGGACACAGATGACCCTGGGCTGCCGCACCTGGTTCTTCTCTCAGCAGATACCTGGCTTTAGAAACTTAAGCAATATTTAAAATTTTTTTTGTTTTATTTACTTGAATAGTTTAAAATCATCTGTACTATAACAACAAACTATCTAAAAGAAAATCACAGATCTGTGGCTCTGCATGGGCATTTGTACATGGTGGTGATGGGGTTTCCATAAACAAACCTGTAAAATATATGAATGGGGAAAAAAAGGGGCTTCACAGGCAAAGATAAGGATTGCTGCTATGTTCACTGAATAACAACACTTTGGTTAAAGCATAGGATTGTGATTACTACAGCAAATTGTATTGAGAAATCAAGTATGGAAACTGTCAACGCCGAATTCTGTTTTGATTTAATAAAACGTGGGCAAGTTATAGTCATGCCTCGTCCTCTCCTATACAAGACGGATAGAGATTGAGCAAGGAGTTATAAAGAGTAATTACTTCAGCAATAAAGAGCCACATCCTACGTTCTGACAACATCAAAAATTTTTGTGTGCTACCAGAGATTGGAACTACATGGGAGGAAGGAGATAGGTTACTATCAGATATTAAATAGCAAGTTCAACTTGCTATTTGTGTGATGGTGAATACTGCCTCACAACTCAGGTGGAAATTTTATTAAGCCCGAAGAAGGTGAGAAGGTAGTTAGCATAAATCTGTGGTTAAAAGACCCCATGGAATGCAGGAACACCAACTCTGTCAATTGATTGTTTGCTTCTTATTTTTAATTAGTAGTCCATCTGTTACTACAAAATCATAGAATCAGATGACACTTTACCGTTTCAAGTCTCCCACCTCCTTCTAATGCTGGTTCTTAACAAGACCCATTTGATTTTGTTCCTCAAAAAGACTCCCACGGAAGAGATTTTATGGCTTCCCTTGTTAGTGTTTCCTTAGCTGCCAGCCCACATCACCAGCAAATCTTTCCTGGTGTCTCTTAGGAAATCCCCTTAAAATTAATGAGTAACTAAATCTTACTCCTGAGTAGGAGGGAAAGATAATGGAATATGAGTCTGTTGAACCAAAGGTGAATAGAGCCTCAGTTTGTTATTTGATGTCTGAGCCTCCAGAAGTGGTGAGGCAATTTCTGGAGGTGAATCACAGGCAAGGAGATATGATTGGCTCCTGGTCCACCCCTTTCGTTTTAGGGAGAGTCAAATGAAACTGTGCCAGAGAGTACTACTGAAAAACACAATAGAACCACAGCTCGCTTGGAAACCTTTACAAATGTGGAGACAGCCATGTATATATGTAGTATTTATAATTTCTGAAAATTTCATTATATAGTAAAGAGACATTAAAGGATACTTCCTTATTTTTGAATATATATATATATATTCTATATAATATATATATAGAATATATATATATATATATATTTGAATATGTATATTCAATTTTCAATGACTACTTTAAATTATAATTGAAAATAGAATGCCTTATTAAAAAGTCAGGTTGCTGAGTCAGGGTTGGGGCCGATGAGACTGTTCTAGAAATAGCTGAGGTGATCTAGTGACATCATATGTCATGGCTATTAAAGTAAGGAAAATATGAAAATACTCCAATGTATCTCCAAATGGAAGCTACTCAAGGAAAAAAAAAAGGCTGGATATGAATAGAGATTGAAAACCAAGTTAAATTCAGATTAGATGATTCCTGGTAACTTGGTTAGTGGCAAAAAAGTGTTAAACAGCTATTTAAAACAGGAGATAAGGTCCAAGAGAGTTATTGCAATTTCTAAACTGGGGCTCAGGGGACAATGGAATAGGACAGACCGGGAAAATTAGGGGGCAGGAAATTAGTGAAAAACCCTAAAACAAGGCCAAGGACTTGGGAATTTGAGCAGCATTAATCTAAGTAGGGTTTGGGGTGGAGGAAGGAAAAAAGATAGTTAAGATTCAAGTATCAAGAGCGTAGCTCCAATTCAAGCCCCAAGTTCAGGTTTCTGTCCTAGCAGAAGCAGCGAAGACAACAGCCAATAGTTCCAAGTGGCAGAAAACCAACACAGATCCAGACAAGCAGGAAAGGGCTGCACCTGTCTTAAGGTGCTTTCGTGCATATTAGTAAAATTGACCCTTTGTTCCAGGAAAATGGGGCTCAATGTCAGGTTTTAAGGATTGATGAGTAAAATGTAGGCTGAATGTCAGACCCTGTCAGCCAGGGCCCAAGTATGGGACACAACCTACACGGATGCACACAGTGGCTCTGCAAGAATGGTGGCTTAAGTGCATCACTGCATCACTGGTTGTCTCCCCAGGACCCCACTCTAGAACCATTGATTCAGAGTTTCTGGGTTCAGGTCCTGGAATCTGTATTTTGTTTCTAAGAATTAAAAAAAAATCATATATGTATATATTTTTTAAAAAGTAGTACCTGCCTATTAAAGTGAAAATCAAACAAAAATATGCATAAAGAAAAAAGTCAAAGCCTAGTTAACCCTTTCTACCCCACCCCCGACTCCCTAAGATTAACTACTCCTTACAGATTTTCTTAGTGTACGTGAAGATGTATCCATAGTATCTATATGAACATCTCATATGGAGTAAATAATTATGATGTAATATTCACAAAGTTCCCCAGTCCCCCCATCATGAAAAAAGAACTCAGAACTCAGGCTTTTGGCTGTGGAGATGAAGAATATGAAAGTTAAAAGAGATGCACTCAAAAGAAGCCTGAGTTGTTTGTATCAGTCAGGGTCCTGGCAGGAAACAGATGGCACACTCAAGCTGGGTCGTTGAGAAGAGCTTAATTAAGGTACTGTTTAGAAGGGGAGAGCAGGGTTTAAAGAAGCTAGTAAGAGATGCGGAGGTACCCCAGGGGTAATGATAACTTGGGAGCTGTTACCTTCCCTAGGCCTCATATGTGAAAGAGTCGGGGCTACTACTGGAACCCATGCTAACAACTCAGCATGGCGGGCTCAAAGGGAAAAAATAACCCTCCTCCCTTCCTTCTACTTCCTGCCAAGGCTTCCTGCTGGCCCGACCCAGTTGGAACCTGGAAGGCAAAGGGGCCTGGTGATACCATCCATTTAGGGCAGCCTCCCAGGTCACAGAGCAGGATAGAGAAGGGGATTGAAGTGACAATTGGAGGATATCCAGCACAATATATTTCTTAGGAGGATGGTGGAGGGATGGGAAGAATTGCCAGAGACCTGTATACAAAGAAAAAGAGCGGCTGGGGTCTTTACAGAAAGCAGGAGTCGCGAGTTCTGTCACTGTGCTGCTGCTGCTGCTGCTGCTGCTGCTGGTGTGTGTGTGTGTGAGAGAGAGAGGGAGAGAGGAGAGAGAGAGAGAGAGAGAGAGAGAGAGAGGAGAAAGACGAGAGAGAGATGGGTAAAAGGGATGTGCTACAGATTATAAATTGAATGCCCTTTATGGTCTGCAAAACACTCCTGTAAAGATCCTGTTTCATTTTCAAATATGTACTCCCAGTTGTTGGAATGCTGTTGTTTTCTCCCTTGAGATATGTACTATGACTTTTATACAAGGAAGTTTATAGTGACATATTCTTAGGTGCAGAGAAAAAAACGACTGAAAGGAAACAGCAAAATTTTAACAGATTTAATCTCTAAAAAGGAGGAGCATAGATGATTTTTGTTTCTTATTTTGTGCCTTTGGTCATTTTCCAAAATTTGGACATGCATTGCTTTGCAGTAACTTGGAGTTGATCCTATGCTCTTTTCCTTTCTTTATTTACATTCTCCCTAGGTGATCTCACCCATTCTCATGGGTTTAAGCATCATCTAGGAGATGTGATTAAGCATCTGAAGCAGTTCTGGAAGTCCTCTTTCATGAGTGTCTTTAGTTGAGCTGTCATGGCTGCCTCGATGTCCTAAATCATTTTGACTTTGGGGAAGAGTGAGGAGTCACATGCTGCCAGATCCGCTGAAGAAGGTGGATGACACAAAAACAAAACACCATAATGTTTTTGACAGAAATTGCCGTATACCAGAGTGATGTGTGACACAGAGCATTGTTATGAAGGAGGATGATTTATGGCATACTTTAAAACACACCTTCTGTCAACTGTAGCTCACACCCGACTGACTGCACCGAACAAGTTGGAACTTGTCACACACTGTTACGAAGGTTCGACATGCTGCTTCCCATATTGAAGATCCCTGTCTTTCACTTGGATGACATTTGGCAGCAGCATTCACTGTATTTTGTGATCATAACGGGAAAGGCTCCTTGTCACATATTGTTTCTGGTATGGCAATTTCTGCCAAATGAAAACATTACAGTGTGTCCTCATCCACCTTATTCACTGGATCTGGCACCGTGCAACTTCTGGCTCTTCCCCAAAGTCAAAATGATTCAGGACATCAATGCAGCCATGACAGTTCAACTAAAGACACTCACAAAAGAGGACTTCCAGAACTGCTTCAGAAGGGGACAAGAACAATGGGATAAGTGTGTTTGATGAGAGGGGGATTAATGGCAATGTATCTTTTACTGTAATAAATTTTTTTTATTTAAATATTCACAGGGTTTTTTTTTTGTTTTTTTTTTAGCTGAGCCATCCTGCCACCTGTTGGCAGCTTAGCGGCAGCTCAGCTCGGGCCGGACTCGAACCGCTGTTGCTCAGAGCTCAAACTCTTAAGCAAGCTCTTAACCAACTGAGCCACTCGGCCAGCCCCACATGGTTTTTGATCACACCTTGTATATGCTGAAAACTGCCACATTTATATTTCTAGCCCAGACTTCTCTCCTGAGATCCAGATTTATTTGACCAGCTGCTTCCTGACATCATCTCTTGGTGGTCTAATAGTCTCAAAGTCAACATGTCTACACATAAAACAGAGGTCTTGGTTTATCCTCTCTCTCTCCAATTTCCCGATCTCACTTTTCCCTCTAATTCCCTATGGCAGTGTTCACCATACCTTGTTCCTTTTTCTCCAGGGCACACAGCTAGTCAGTATGTGTTTCGTAGACTTCCTTTCAAGTAGATAAGGCCTTGTAATCAAATTCTGGCAAAACGATGTAGGTTGAAGTGATGTTTGCTGCTAGACTTGGTCCATAAAGGTATCCCTCACTATCCTCAGTATGCTGTCTCTTTCTCCAGCTTCCAACTTAATGGAGGGGACTCCATGGGCCTCAAGAAGGGTAGAGTCATGAAATAGATTTCTGATAACTTTGTGATCAGAGCCCCCTGCTGACTCGCATTGGACTGTGACATTAGCACAAAGACACATTTATTATATTGCACCACTGAGATTTTAAAGGTTATTTTTCACTTCAGTTAGTCTACCATAAATGCTATGCATCTATATGTGCAAAATATCTCTTGCATTTATTTTATAAAATAGGTATAAAGGAATAATTACAGTAAAATCTGAAAAAATAAAGCTATTAAATTGCAATAACATTAAAAGTTTAAGGAGTAAATATAAAAATTACTGTTATCTAAAAGATTATTGGTTTCCAGTGTTCGTGGAGTGAGAAGACATCTGCATTTTGTTAAAAACTCTCTAGGTGATTCTGATGCCAGGTTCAGAAACCACAAGATTGATGTGTTGTGAATTCCAGGGGGTTAAATGCTGTAAGTTCAATGGCACCCCTCAGAAAGTGTCATGGAGTGAGTCCATGTATACCAATAGAAGAATCTTTTCCAGCTTGGTCTCATTCTGGGAGTTGTACTTCTCTTCCCACCTCTAGCAGGCTTTGGAATCCATCCTATCAGCATAGCACAGACAGGACAGTGAGTCAGTAGCAGAGAGCCCCCAGAGTGCTAAGAGCTGTAGGACTGAGTGAATAGACAGAGAAATATTTGCAACATAACAGCTTACTGGTGGCAGACATTTGCAGAGATGTCCTGGTGAAAAGCAACTTTTTTTTTTTTTTTTTTTTAGAAATCTGTTGATGAGGACTTTGTCTGGATTTGTTTAAAAATCAGGTTAAAAAATATAACCCAAAGCAGGAGTTGCTTGATTATTCTCTGTAATTGGCATTGGCCCCTACAATTCAAGAAAATAATTATTTATATAGAAAAGAAATAATCAGCCAAAACTATCCAATAAATAAAGGAAAAGAGAACTGGACAAGAGTAGACATTAGTCCCCACTCAACATCTGCCAGAGGATTTATTAAATCCTATTGAGAAAAATTGGAAGTTAAAATTAAAAAAAAGGATATATAATATTATATATGTCTATATTGCAAACTGTATGTAGGTCTTATTTCTTAATATTGGTTGAATTCTCAATCCTCTCTTCACACTTTTGTTTCATCAGTAAATGAATGTTTTAAAGCTACTGCAGCTGTTATTTCTCAGAATGAAAGAATGGAGATTGTTAACACTTGCTGAGTGCTTACTAAGTCCTGGGCATACACTAAATGCTTTATGCACCTTATCTTCATTGTTCTATAATACAACCCGATGGAGTAGGTACTATTATCATTCCCATTTTACCAAAAAAGACACTGTGGTTGAGAGAGTTTAAATAACTTGCCCAAAGTCACAAGTGAATAGTAAAAACTGGAGTCTGAGCCGCAGGTCTGTGTGACCCTAAACCCCATGCCCTGAGGCCTTATGTTAGGCTCAGGGACGTTATCGGCTACTTTGCGAAGTATTCCATTGAATGTTTTCCTTCACAGACCCAGCAACAATGTCTGGAGGTTCCCTTGTTAGTTATGCAAACAGTCAAGCTGGTTACACAATAAAGGAGAGAAGGCCAATTCTGGCGCTAATTTTAGGGCAACTGCAGATGTCTTTGATGTTTCCATTGTACATGAGAACAGAGCCAGTGATAAGACAGCAGCTGGCAGTCCTGATCAAATATGCAGAATATTAAGGCAGCTGTATCTCAGCACCTAATTACAGCTGGCACAGAGGAAATTTATTTTGCAAAGGAGGAGATGTCAAATGTTATAAACGCAATATATAAGCAAATATGATTGCCTCATTCTATTTTCTCAGGGCTGTCCAATTACAGAGCGCTTTTTTGGAAAAGCTTTTATTAAATGATGTTCCTGTCAACCTAGGTAACCCAAACTTTGTTTTAGATGTGATTGCAACAGCTTAACTGCTTTATTGTCTTATATTTCAATTTATTTTCTACTTCTTCAGATATAAAATACAATATCTCTGGCACTTAATTCCAAAAGCAAATATGATTAGGGTGTTTTTGTCTAGTCCAGGTTTTTACACCCACCTAACCAATGTGATAGGACCATAATCTTTTTACCATCGAAAACTGTTTCATATTTGTCATGACAGAAAAATGGCTTTATAATGCTGATACGGGGCAAAGAACTAACAGTTGGCTACACAGCCACCCCTAATCATAGCTGGATAAGGCTCTGCTCACGTTTGTCCAAAGACACTACAAACCACGTGAGGTTGGAATGAATGTGTGCTGTCCAGACCCCCTTCAAGGAAGGGCTTGTTGCCATGCTGTGGGAACATACTCCAGCTGTTTACTCCTTCAGGGTCTGGGTCAGCTGTAGAGACTACCTCCTGATGCCATGCCCTGCTGGGGGCAGTCCACATGAGTGACTGAGTGAGGTGGGGTACCAAGGCCCAGGCATATCAGCCTGGTATGGGGCGTTCTCAGGGGCAAGTCTCACTGAGCAGAGCACTCCTTCTGCCCACGCTTCCTTCCTCTCCTTCCTTTCAGTGTTGATCTCTCATAAACATCTTATACCCCAGATTCCATCTCTGCATTTTGCAGCATCTGCTGCTAGAGAACCCACTCTGTGATGCCATGTAAAGTGAATCCTTTGAAGCAGTTCTACTTTTGGGAGGATGATCTTTCATCCGCCATTTGAGAGTAGAATATCTATTGAATTAAAGTCCAATCATGACTTTCAGTACTAAATGCCACATTAAATATATCAATTAATTGTATATCTAATGGAGTATTCTTAGTTTTTTCTCAACACATTGAAATGCATTGCTAAAACAGTACACATTTTTCTTCTCTTTTTAATCTTTCTTGACTTCAATGTAGTCTCCTTGAGCCCTTTTCCCTGTTCCATTTCAAAGAAAAAATGTACTCTGTTTTTCTTTCTACCTTTCTGGCTGCTCCTTTAGAATCTGTGCTTGTTGCCTGCCTTACTATGGTGTACCCCAAGATTCTGTCCTTGACCTTTGCTCTTATACCTTTATGCACTTTTCCCAGATGACATTGCACATTGGCTCCAACACCTGCTCAAATGCTGGTTATGTCCAGTTTTTTAGTTTCCAGTTTAGACCTTGATGCTGAGCTCCAGAGCAATATAATTTCTCAAAACAAGAATATCCCAAATGGAATGTCTTTATCTTCACACCCTTCTTTCCAAAATACCCCCAAATGAAAATAACCAATAGTGGCAATCTGTTCATCCTCCCATAGCCCTATATCCACGAATAACACCACTACTCCCCCTGTGACGTTACCCTGAAATCTGGGAGATGTCCTAGACTTCTTCCCCTTACTAACTCACCATATCCAGCTAGTCCCAAGACCTTAGATTCTCCCTTCTAAACAGCTTGAGTCACCATAACTATTTCTTTCCATTGTCTCTTATCCCTTCTTCCATGGGTGGTTTAAAGTCTCCAATATTGTCTTATCCTTAAACTCAACCCTTTTTCCCTCTACCATCTGCTCATGCTATGTCAATGCTTAAAATCTTCCCATGACTACCAGCTTAGCATGCAAGGTCCTTAACGATATGTACCTTGTCTAGCTAGTCTCATTGTCAATTATTCTTCAGTTCTACCGTGGGCCTTGGGCATAAATGCATCAGGCAGAGCTATGCTCTAGTGCCTTAGTGAGATGTGGTTCCCTCTGCACTCTGCCTGATACCCTTTCTGCTCCTCCTCATCCTGTTGTCGACTCGCTCGTCCTCATCCTTCAAAACTCAGCCCCTGCTGAAACCACCTTTGGAAAGTTCTTACTAGACACCCTGCCCCTCGCCTGGCACTTGAGCACGTATCTCTACCAAGACATTTATCACATCATGAAGGGACTAGTTCTCTCAAACTGGACTACAAAACTCCTTGAGAAAAAAACTCCTTATTGAGTTTATATGAGGATATACAGTGCTTATTGCATAATTGCCTTCATAATATGTTCGTGAGATGAATGGAAATGAGTTACACAAAAATGTAATTATTTTTCAATGAACTATTGTAATGGTAGGTTACTGAAATGCACATTCATACACATTAGCAACATGTACATTGGCTTTTACATAAAACATATGTATATAATGAATTATTTATATATAAATTATATTAATATAAAATTATTTTCATATAATTTTATACTATATAACATTTGTTATATACATATTTTATATATAATGTGAAATCATTTTTATATAGATTATACAATATAATATTCATGTGTAATATAAATTATATTATGTAATTCAATATTTATTATATTTTTAATATAAATTTCTATAGCTATTAACATGTTATAAAACATTTATATATTACAGATAGTTTTATGTGTAATATAAAATTATTTTAATGTAATTTTAAAAGGAAAAGCCAATGTAGATGTTGCTAATGAGGACTTTTGAACAGGTGTCGTGTTTATCAAGGAGTAGTTGACACACACTTCTGCCTCTTCGAACTGATTGTCAACATATGGGTAAATAACAGTCTGCTGACTTTGAAAAATTAGTTATAATCCATTTCACATAATGTGTGCAAAGCACAGCAGGCAATGGCCCATAATTGAAGGATTAATTTGGGGCCTTAGGGTGGTTTTGAAAATTCACAGGCTGATGGAATGTTACACCCCATATGGACCCAGAATACTCTCATCAGGGAGTTTCCGGTACTCTTCTTCCTCCTACAGATTGCTCCGTATACCCCGCGGGTACCAGGAAAAAGAGGAGCTTCACAGCACAGCTGCTGGAGATCTTCCTGGTGATAAGGTGAGCAGGAGGCTGAGAGAGCCTTAGAGGAATTTAAATAGGGCCAGAAGTGGAACAGATCTGTAAAACCACCTAGGTCAGTTCGAATTTTTCGGCTATCAAAGGCACACCACAGCTTTTTCCTGTCTTGTGCCTGAACACTGCATCCTGCTCAAACTGCTCTGTGCGCACTGCTCCTTTCAGATCGAATGGCTTGCCATCGTGGAGTAAGAGGCTGCCCGTGTAACCGGTTATCCCTTACATCTCTTCGCTGACTGCATGTTTCTCTTTACTCCCACCTGTCTGCATCCATCTGTACTACTTCCTGTAAACTTCTGGGCCTGCTTTTTATCACCAGTTACTGGTTTCCATTCCTGTTTGTCTTGGCCTTGTAGGACCCTTTTGAATCTGCCAGGAGGGACCTTTTCAACTCCAGTTTTCACTGTTCTAACCATAGCCAGCCCAGGCTGCTTGGGAAGTAGGAGAAAAGAAACTCTTGCTAGTGATCTTCATGGTACTCTCTGCTCCACGGGTATGGGTGTGGGTGTTTTCATGAACTATTCTCATTAGTATGAAATGCGTGAACAAAGGGGTGATTTGGCAAGCCTGCAGTCACACACTGGGGCTCATAGCAACTTGCTTCTACTAGCAACATGAGGATTAGAAACACTTCCTTGCCAAGTGGCTTTGAAGCAGCTATAAGTAGGGGAGCAGTGAGTCTGGATTCCCTTTGCTGAGGGTGACAAGGCTTCAGAGTATTTGTTAATTGTGAAATCCTTTGTTTAGAGAGACAAAATACACACATACATAAGAATGGTTCCTTGGTAGGCTTCATGCTGTTATTAGAAAGAATGTTTGCATTTGCAAGGAAAGTTTTTAAGTCACCTCTCAGGTATTTTTGCAAAATGAAGTTTAAACGTGGTTTAAAGAGTCGAGAACAGTAGACATCTACAGTGACTTAGAGCTGAATTGGAAATGCACTGAATGCTTTTAAAAAGGACTAACTGGCTAAAATTTGAATTAATCTGCTTTCCCTAAAAACTCAACTAAGCAAAGGAAAGCAACAGTGAGAGTTATGCAGGCTGTGTGTGAGAGGTGGAGGTGGGGTATAAACTGGGAATGAAATTCCTTGGAGAAAATCTACAAAGAAGGCCAAGCACACATGGATTGTGTGACTTCATTTAGTTGGAGAAGAAGCACTGAGCATCATGCTGATCTCAGATATCTTCCTTCCCCTAGGAGAAATGATCTCTCTTTTCTTGGAATGGCTGTAGCTCTGAAAGTCTGTTCCACCCTTTGACACTTATCTTATTCTATTCAGAATGTTATCTCTTTTGGAAATGTTTTTATCTCTTCATTATACCAGTTATCTTTTATGTATCTAACCTACCTGGGATCCATTCACTCCATGTTGCCTAGGGCAGTTCTGATTTATGCTCCTTGCCAGGTATAATCATTAATAGTGCCTCCTTTCACTCTCAGAAGTGTCCTGGTTTAGATGATAATTTATAAGATTATCCTAGTCTTACCCTAGCTAAACTGAAAGCTCCTGCATCCGTCAAGGTCCCAGCAAGAAACAGCACACTCACTCTCCTGGGATTTTGAAGAGACCTTACTGAAGGGACTATCTATCGAGGTGTGGGCAGAGCTATGGGAGTCTGCAAAGGATGTTGAAGCACCAGGTCTGAAAAGGCAAAGGGAGGAAATGACAATAATGGAACCCAGATAAGAGGCAGAGCCTTAGGAGAGGGGCGGCCCTAGAGAAGCAAGTCTTAGAGGGCAGGACTGGCCAATCAGGGGAAGCAGTTCCCTACCACTGTGCCCTCCCATCATCAGTCTCCTGTCTGTGCCTCCTAGTGGCTGACCCCAAATGGAAGCCAGAAGACAATGGAGCCCTGGCTAGAAAGTTGGAAGATGTTAGCTTCCCTCAGGAAGGGTCAGAGTCAGGGGTTACCTTGAAGAGGCAAACAGGTAATACAGCTCCCTAAGTAGAGTCTCTTTGTCGTCAGTTAAGGAACATCTGTGGATCAACTATAATTGAATATATATATAGTCACAGGACATGGAGTATAGTGTGGGAGTGGACTCAAGGGAATTGTAATAGATATGTATGATATGGGGGGCGGGTGAGTGGGGCGGCAGATTGGGGGTGGGGGGTTGTCACCTTGAGGGGTAAAAAGTATAACTATTTCACTGTGTTGTACAGCTGAAACAAATTTAAAAAAATGTTTATTTCACAATAAAAAAAATTACTGAAAAAAATAAATTAAAAACAAAATAATAAAAAAAGAAACATCTGTGGACACATGCAGGCGAAACACTGCAGGAAAGGCCACGATGACATAGCAACTATTTTAAGGATAATATTTCTTTCTTGGGGGAACAGAAAAAAACACAAGATAGTTAAACTACAATAATGAAGGTAACAGTTGAGTACAATATGTTATAGCAATATATGGTGATTGTTGGGTTAATGGTATAGACCCTAGGAGTTCAAGGAATGAAAGATCATAATGGGCTGGGAGAATCTGAAAAAAGGATTTACGTAAGAGAAGAAATTTTCAGGGGCACTAAAAGGAAAGCCAACTTGACATTGCGAAAAGGAGAAGTAGGCCTTTTTTGGAGGAATGAAATGAACAAAAGCACAGGTGTAAGCTTGAAACACATCATCCCCTGGTAGGAGGGCTGGGAACCCTTCTGAGATTTTCAAAAATTTCAAAATTGTCCTAGGCAGTTACCAATGGAGGTGCCTAAAGGGAGTTAATTGGGTTGTAAGAAGCATGAGTTGTGGATGGCTATTTATTCATCCCCTCATCAAATATTTATTGAGGGCTTGATATGTGTCAGGCACTGCTCTCTGGATATGCTGGTGCCAAGTAAACTGAGACATGGACCTTTCCCTTGAGGAAAGGGAATGCAAAAGGCAGCCAAGGAAAAAAAGTCTTAATTTTACTCTGTGATGATAGAGGTGTGCACAGGTGATACGTGAGCACATAGGAGATTGTCTAAATGAGACTCAGGTAGAGGGTGGTTAAGGAAGACTTCCTGGAGGAGGAAACACTGAGTTCTGAAAAGTAAGCCAGAGTTTTACAATTGGGTATCTATTTATTTATGTCTATCTTGCTGCACTCTAAGAAAAGAAAGTAAGATGGTTGACTTAAGAAACACACAGTTCAAAATATAAAGAAAATTAGATAAAACATGGCGTAAGCTTATTTGCCTTTTACAAGTATATATGTAGTCATGTTTGATCTCTGAATAGTTTTACAAGGTTGTAGCTTTATTTTCATTTATTGGTGAGAAGCCAAGCTTCGTTGTTGAAAACACCTTGCCCAAAGAATACAGTCTTGACAGGCAGTGGCAGCAGAACAAAACCAGGCTGGTTTGATGAGAGTCTGTGATTTCTGGAATAAGAGATGGGCTCGTGGCTTATCGCCCCCACCTCCCTACCCCTGCATAAAGCTTGTGCCTAAAGGTGCTTTGCAGGGTAGTGAAGGATACTTGGGCATTTTGAAGGACTAAAGAATGACTCAGTGACTGTTTTGTAACTACTAACTTGTACTTCTTAATCTCTCCACCTTTTTTCACTTTACATTTCACTCAGGAATGTAAAGTAAAGCACAGGGAATATAGTCAATAAAATGGTAATAATTATGTATAGTGCCAAGTGGATACTAGACTAATTGGAGGGAACGCTTTGTAAATTATATAAATGTCTAAGCACTGTGCAGTACACTTGAAACTAATATAAAATATTATTGAATGTCGATTGTAATTGAAAAAAAAAAAAAAGGGTGAATCAGTGAAGGGAACCAAGAAAGGCGGTCCAAGCAGAAGAATCCCTGTGTTCAAGGGAAGAGGGCTGTGAGAGAACACTGCATGATGGACAGAGAGCAGTAGCTCATTATAACAGGAAGTACCAAGAGGAGTGGTGAGAGATGGGGCTGGAGATGTAAGCACGGGCCAAATCTGAAGGACTTTGTATCCCTTCTCCTGAAGGTGGTAGAAGCTACGGAAGGAGCTTAAGCAGAAAATGCATGACCGGTCAAGATTTTCAAAGAGCTCCCTAGGACAGCGGTGTGGGTGGGTCTGGGCCAGCACAAGGCCGGAGGCAGGGATGCCAGTTATAGGTCCTGCTGCAGTCATGGGGCAAGAAGATGGTAGGAATGAGAAGAGGAGTTAGAATAGGGAGCTATTATGGAGAAACCATTAGACAGACGTGGGCACCTGGTTTTGGGGGTAAAGAAGACAGATTCTTACTTGAGCTAGATTCTTATCTGGGTGACGCCACTCATCATGAGTAGGGGATCCTGGAGAAGAGCCAGTTTGGAGTTTCACGGTGACGAGGGTGATAAATTCAAATAATGATGGCCAAGGGTAACTAATAAAGAAAGTGAGCCTAGCTTTTTTACCTTTCTGTTCTGTCTGGTTGCTTATCGCAGCCTTAGTAAAAATATGGCAGCCTCAGAGATGCTACTGGTTGTCAATAAATGTTAAATGTATTTATTTATTTTGATAAGACTTATTTTTTTATTGCAATGGTAATATATATGCAAAAACTTAGAAAATACAGACAAGCAAAAAAAATTGTTATCCAAATACAATCTTACAATGACTTGTAACATTTTGGTGTGTACACTTCCAGGTTTTTTTCTAAGTATATGTATGTGAATAATGTTCTCGTGACTAGATATATCTTGCACATCTTTCAATAACATTAATAATTCCATAAGATCGTTTTGGAGACTGCTTGGTATTACATTTATAAGTATACTATAGTTTATTGAACTGTGTTCCTACTATGGACAGAAAAGGTATGTAAACCCCAGTTCTGGGGTATTTAGGAGACAGTAACTGATACATTTAGCAGAAGACTAAGCTTGGAAGTTCACATGGACGTCCTGGAGTGTCAGCACATGTGTGAAGTTGACTTATGCCAGCTGTTGTGAGAACACACTTTGTCTTTATTGGCCTTTAGGAAAATTATCCTAAAAGTCATCCTGACAGTGATATTTCTCTATGGAAAGAGAGGCCATCACCCAAAGGAGCTGCGAGAGGAAAGCTGAGGAGTACTATATTATTGAATGTTCTATTCCCATTTACAGAGCCCTTGAAGGGTCTGAGGCTGGTTGTTTCAGTCAAGGACTGAGCCTGCGCTGTGCTAAGCCGTGTCAGAGCCCGAGGCAAAAGGAATATGTGCTACATGCTATATGGAACTACCTATATGGTTTGATGTATTTTTAAAACTGGCTAATGTTTTTAACAAACTATTGTTGATGATTTGCTTCCATTAAAGCCAGGAAAGTAAAATTATAATAAATTCTGCTTTTGGTATAAATAAAATATCTAAATTTAAAATAATGTGAGTTTTAATACATCTACTTTTTAATTTTTCAACATTTCTTAACTACTTCAATGTTCTGGAAAAAAAGTCATATGTATATAAGGTATTGTTACATAGCCCTTATTGTAATTAAACATTAAAATGTACAGAAAACATGTATATCGAGGAGTACATTTTTTCCTTTTGCCTTAGACTCCAGTATGGGTTGGCATAACACTATCAGATCTTGTTTTGACTTAAAATTTTGTTCGTAATGGATTTTTTTGTATTAATTTATGTTCTTTAAATATTTGTATTAAACTATTATTTATCTTGATTACTGAATTTTATGTCTCCTTAAATTTGTGCCTGAGCTGAGTGCTTCAGTTGCTTTACCTCAGTCTTGTCCTTGGTCCCAACCCTCCATCCCAACCAATTATAAGACAGAAATTGCCATGGGAGTGAGAGCTGTGCTCACCATGCTAGAGGAGTTATTCAAATCCAGCCAATTTCCCCACAGTGCAAATGAGTCCAGGGAGCAACATGTCATACATGAGGAAAAACATGAGCTTTAGGGTTAGACAGATTTGGAATCAAATCCTGAATGGCTTCTTTACCAGTCCAAGCAATTACTCAACTAATCTGAGCCTGTTTTCTTATCTTCCAAAGGGATAAATAATTTTTTAGTGAGAATTAAGTGACATAGCTTATTGTAAAGCATCTGGACTCGACAGATGTTAACTTGTCCCCTTCTCTATTTCAGGGACAGTGAATTGACTCACAGACATTTAGGTGTCCAAAGACGTGCTGGTGCCCAGGTGTAGTGAGAGTGTAAGTCCTGCTGTTTTCACTGAATTGTACTCATTAACTCTGGCTGCAGTGGGGCTGCATCTTTTTAGGGGTATAATTCTTAGTTAAACTGCCCAAGAGAACTTGGATTAGTAACTCTGGAACAGAGGTGGGATGTAGAGGCCATCAGCCCCATTGAAACAACAAGCAGTAACACAGATATAAGTTCCATCTCCTCTTTCTGACTCTACATATATTTATTAGCAAGAGATGGATTGATTCCCAAAAGATTGGAGGGAACCAAGGAGCTTGAATAGTTTTTAATATATGAGACAGTCTGAAAATAGGAATTGGCTATGTTTATTAATTGTATATATTTTGGTAAATTCTTTATAATGATTTAGATTTTATTTCATTTTGGAGGCTGATTCTACAGAATAAATGGAAATTTCTTAGTAATGGCTAAAAGCCTTGCATCTCTTTTAGGGGTGGTTAGCTGTGCTTACTATAAAACTGTGCATGTATATATTTTGGACGTCCTTATAATAAAAAATACTTTACAATAGCAACCTACATGACCAATAATAAAAGCATAGTTATATGAATTATGGCGTACCACATATGCCACATAGATAGACTACTATGCTGTCATTAAAAAGGGTATTTTCACTGACTATGGGGAAAAGTCTCAAGATAAAATGTAAAATTAAGAAAACTGGGACATAAAATTGTATAATAAAAATATGAGTATCAGTTTATAAAATTAAAAAATATACTCACATGCTCGTATGTACAGAAAATAACTAAGATATCAAAATGTTAGTAATTAGTGGTGGGATTAGAGGTGATTTTTAATTTTCAAAAATTCTTACATCGTTTTTTTTCCCAAAAAAATGTCCATAAGAGCAAGTATTTTTCTACATCTGAAAAATATTTGAAAACATGATTTTTATGGTGGACTTTAAGTGGCACCCAGAGCAGACCTGTCCAGTTCTCCCACCAGGTGGAGAGAGCGAGTGAGAGAGTATGCAGTGTTTTGCAGAGAGTAGAGCTGCAGGAGAGTCACACAGTCTTAGCAGCTTTTGAGTCTTGGTTTGGGGTCCTTGCTGAGGCTTAACTGTATGGCTGTCCTTTCTGTGCAGTCATTCAGTCTTTCCTTGGATTTCATGAACTAATCACTTTTGGAGGGCCCGGGGTCTATGTTGTTGGAGGTGGGTTTCTGGCACTTGCAATGAGAGAGTAACTAACATAGAAACATCCTGAGTGTCCAAGTTGTTCAGAAATGTGATGGATTTGAACACACGTGGTAGCAAGCTTCTTTAGGTGCTGTCTACCTGAAGGCTGAAGTTCTCCTTTTCTAACCCTGTAAAACCCTAGTTCTATTTCATTTTTCCACATAAAATAGGAAAAATATTACTTGCAGAAAATATGACTTGATTATAGGGATGCTAGCAGGTATCATACATCTGAGCTTTTTATTTATTTGCTGTTTGTTCATTTATGTTTTCTTCTTTCATATCTGTCAAAACCTAAAAAAATTATGGGAGAAATAAATGTTTGTTCAATGATTGAACACCCACCCTGTGGCAGGCATTGAGCTAGATGCTAGGTTACAACTGTGAACAAGACTAAACCCCTATCTTGAAGGGGTTTATAATCTAGTGGTGGGGGGGGGGGAAGAAGTAAACAGAGAATTGAAATAAAGTGGCTTATGTGCTCTGATTTGAGGGCTATCTAAAACTGTGGGTCACCTAATCAGTGTGGAGGGAAAAGAGGTTTCCCCCAAAAAGGTGATATCTAAACTGAGACCTGAAAGTACACAGATTTAACCAGGTATAGGAATGTGGGTTTAGGGAGTGGAGGGGGCAAGTGTTCTCGACCGGGACAAAAACATGTCAGAAAGCCCTGGAAACAAGAAAGAACCTGGAATTTTAAGTGACCCAGAAGACTAGATTGTAGAGCAGAAGGGATGAAATTATGGCAGTAAACTGGGGCTAGATCAAGAAATGCCTTTTATGCCACACAAAGAGTTTGGCTTTAGACTGAGGGCAATGGGAGAGCAGGTTTTGAGCAGGAGGATAAGAAAATTCAGAATTGAGCTTTTGAAAATGTTTAGAAGTCCTGTTAGGAAGCCTGTGACATCATGCAGGCTTGACATGGTAGTGTCCCCCTCAACCAAGATGGTGGCAATAGAAATGGAAAGGAGTGGACTAGGTCAAGAGAAATTGGTGGAATTGATAGGCCCGAGTCATGGATTAGAAGTGAGGGAGAGAAAATCACAGATGATATTCAGAAGTCTGGTGGTTGTAGGTGCTTTGTTGGATAGAGGTACTGTTCACTAGGAGATTATGAGGTCCCTGCTGAGTATGACAAGCAGTGGATAAGTCTGTCAGGGGGTTGGATACATAGCATAGGTGCTCAGTGAGGGGATCTGGCCATTTGTGAGCTGACTGAACAAACTGTGGATAAGATTACGCAGGGGGGTGGATGAAAATATATTATGTAAGAAAAGCACAGAAGTGAGAACAACTCTCTGGGATATCTCAACATTTAAAATAACTCTACACAGGTCCTCATGGAGGCTGACATCTTTACTGGATTGTCACACATCTTATGAATGAAGCATGTGACAGGGCCTGGGCACATTCAGGCATGCATGAGCAGAAGCCCGGAACACGAGACCCGGGTATGTCCAAACATGTGCAGGCTGGGGTACAGAACATGACCCCAGAGCCTGCTGCACAGACGCATAGGCTCTGGTTACATAAGCCCGTATGTAAGCGTGACTTGCACTCGCGGGAGGGAGCATGCGCACTCCCATGCGTGCTCCTCCCCCAAACCACTACATAAAGTTGCAGCAGGCTTTTTTCCCTCCCGCCCTAACTCATAGTCGTCATCGTGCTGCTCGGTCTGTTGGGAACTAGAGCACAATGGCTGCACCTCCTGAGCTGGGGCAGGACTCTGATCGGTGGAATCGTACGGCTTTACATGAACAGTGTGCCAGTGAAATTTAGGCTTTTTTGCGTCCAGGATGAGGTACGCAGCCATGATGTTGTTAAATTCTTTCTGGTCAACGCATCCTGGATGTCGTCATGGCAGAAGCCCAGCTTTGTCATCTCCCTCTCCACCCAGGGGTCTATGCTCTCACTGGGTGGGTCGCGATACAGCATCAGGTCCTCCTCCTCATCCTGACTGATCCATGGGTCTGACATAATATCGATTACATCTCTTCTGTCCTCTGGCTTCACCGTTAACATTTTTTTGAGAAAAGTCTCTAGTTCAAACGAGAAAAAGTAGGGTACAGTGTACTTCCCCCTTATGATCTGTTGTCCCAGCTCTTTCCAGTTCTGTGCCTTGAATGGGAGAGTCCCTGCGACCATCTTGTCCAGTGCGACGCCTAAGTTCCAAACATCGACCGTTGGGCCTTCATCTTCTCCAAGAAATAATTCAGGAGCCGCATAGGATGGGCTGCTACACATCGTGTTTAGTGTCCTATCACTGAATTCCGTGCTGAATCCAAAGTCAGCTATTTTCAGAATCATTTTACAGTCAAATAAAATGTTCTCTGGTATTATATCCCGGTGCGCAATTTCGCACTGATGGCAAT
>NW_017731702.1:662235-695156 GCF_001890085.2 Hipposideros armiger
TCACAGAGCCACCGCTCAAGTTCTCCATGACAACGAAGATGGTGTCTTTGGTTTCAATAACTTAATACAGCTGCACGATGTTAGGGTGCTGCAGTGCTTTCATGCATCTAATTTCTCGCATGAGAGATCTGTGGTGGCTGGCAAAGTCCTGCAGTTTTACCATTTTAACAGCCACTGCAGTCCCAGTGGGAAGGTGCTCTCCCAGCTTCACCTTGGCATAGTTGCCCTCGCCAATGTATCTCCAAGCAATTGTTCTTAAAATCCATCTTCTTTTTATTAATACCATGGGTTAGCCAAGTAGTTTCCTCAGAAAATACTTTCAGGTGTGTATTCATTTTGGGTACTTTAAGGTTTGTTGTGTTTTTTTTTTAAAGTTTTCTTATTTCAGACCCCCTCAATGTGTTATTTCTTGGGATTTTTTTGTTTGTTTCTTTTGTTTTGTTTTGTTTTAAGCAGAGTCCAAACTTATTTTTGAGAAAGAACAGAATTAAAATTCAGCAGATAGTTAGTTGTTCATGCTGTGTAAGTAGTTTCCTCCTCAGAAAGTGAAGTAATCCTTTCCTCAGGGATGACAGAAGAATTTTTAATTATGGTTGTTCTTACATCCAGAGCTCAGTCTTCGTGGCACCTTTGCTTTCTTGAAGGGAGAAATCAGTAGCTGTTACCTAAATGCTGCTTTGTATCATTCCATCTGAATGTTTTGGGATATACAAGTAAATGTTTCTTGATGTGTGATCTCCCTAAAGTGAATGTAAATACGCTATGATCCCAAATTAAAGAACAGAACTAGCAAAGACAGCAAATTCTGTAGCAGATATTATCATTCAATAATCACCTGACACCAGACAATTATTTGTGCCTTCCCCACACCCCTCATTTCTTATAGTTCTAGGAGTCCAGATTCTCCTATATGTTATCATGTTGGAGTCCTAAGTTGATTAAGAATAGCATTTTTTTTCAACGCTCTTCCTCTGAACAATATGAGTCTCCTATTTTGTCCCGATCTATTAATCTGACATTCCTTTATAAGACAAATAAGCAAACATTCTGCCTTCTTTTTGGCATTTTTGGCATTTATCAGAGATTGGTGGGACACTTTCAACAAATCGCTGATGTAACTCAGTTTTGACCCTTCTGAACATGTGGGAATGTCATCTCTGATGCCAGCAGGCTGCAGGCCGCCACCTCCTCTTGGAAACTGAATCATAACACTCAGTGACAGTGTTTATTCCCATGGGAGTAACGTAATAAAGATTGCATTGCCTGCATTTGGCCAAATACCCAACAATATTATTAAAGAAAACACATGACAGCATAAGTTTCTAAACTAATAAAAAAATAGTAACATTATTTTCTGGCTTCTATGAAATGGGCCTATTGTTTCTTGGACTAAATCAGGGACACTGATGTATAAAATGTACTCACAGTACATGAAAATGTAATCCCCGTGTGGTATAAATTTGCTCTAAAACTAATACATTGGTGATAATAAACATTAGGCATTTAACTAATATCAATTTTGCTTCTTTCTCAGAATAGAAAAGCTTTTTGGTAGCATTTTAGAAGGCTCAGATTTCTTTAAAACATCTGTCTTGGGAAATCTGAACTAATTTCACTTTTATTTCCCTCTCGTAAAAATTCCCATTAGCAAGCAAATGCATTCAAATGCATTCCATTGGTCTGATAACTATATTTTATAAAAATATTCTTGAGCTTTTCCATGGTGTCCTATACACTGAAAGTGCTACAGCAGGGTGTGGGAATGGCACACAGGAACAGAGGGAAGTGGGGAATTAGGGGCAGCCAAGCTTGGAGAGAGGCCTTGGTCTGTCCTTCCAGTAGCACAGTAGACACCTAGCGGGAAGGATTCTGCTTCATCCTTTCTGTTTTCTGACCTTGTTTCCAAGGATGTATTATAAAAAGTGACAATTTTCTAGAACTTATTTAAAACTATAATGGAAATTAAAGACAGATGTTAAAATGCTGGTTTCATGATAAATCAGCTTGGCATGTTTCCTTTCCAAAAACCAAACAGTTCCTGCTAAGCAAACCACCCATCCGAAATTCAGTCACACCCCATCCTTACATTCCCCCAGCACCTCTGGTCATGTTAATTCAATGTCACGCTGAGGTCATACACTCTCAGTCACAAATATGGGCAGAGGACCCACTCAGTTTACCTGATGCAACCCTGCTGAGATTGTCTTCTTCCATAGACATTAATCAAGTCATAAGAGAGTTTAACTTTCTATTTTTCTTTATCTCTTCTCCTGTACATTATTCTCCTCGTATCTCCTAATATCCAAATTCTGGAGAGAAATTTGATCCTTATAATGACTACAACATATCGAGCACTTACTATGTGGCAGGCATAATACTGGGTTGTTGGAAAAGTCATGACATATTTTTTCTATGTTTTTTGTTGCAAAAATGCATCATGACTTTTCCGACAATCCAATCATAAGTATATTATGTGTATGATTGCATTTAATCCCCTTGTGATTTTACAGTAAGGAAACTAAGGTTCAGCAAATTTCATTAACTCTCCCATGATCACACAGCTAGTAAGTGGTGAGGCTGAGATTCTAACTTAAGCCTATCTTGCTTAGAGCCAATGCTCATAACCTCTGTGTAATATGATCTTCTAACTTGGCTACTGTGCTAGTCTGGGTACCTTATTGTTCTCTTGAAGCACCTCTGGCTTCTGTGATGTCTCTCCCTCCCATGGCAACTCATGCTTGGGACCTTGCCTAATACGAGGTCTGACAATTAAGTTTGCGAAATCATCCTGGAAAAAGTGCCACATATCGCATTGCTGAATATCACTATAGTCACCTTCGAAGTACTCCCCTTAGGAAGCTATGCACCGACACCAGCGCCTAGTCCACCCTTCAAAGCAATTTTGAAGCTCTTTTTCTGGAATGGCCATCAGAGCTGTCTTCTGATTACCCTCGATGTCCTGAATGTCATCAAAATGCCTTCCTTTCAATATTTCTTTTATCTTTGGGTAAAGAAAGAAGTCATTGGGGGCCAGATCAGGTGAGTAGTTATTTGTTTATTGGCTAAAACCTCCGTCACAGACAGTTCCCTGTGAGCTGGTGCATTGTCGTGATGTAAGAGCCATGAATTGTTGGCCAAAAGTTCAGATCGTTTTTGTTTAACTTTTTCATGCAGCCTTTGCAGCACTTCCAAATAGTAAACTTGGTTAATAGTTTGTCTAGTTGGTACAAATTCATAATGCGTAATCCCTCTGATATCAAAAATAGGTTAGCAACATTGTTGCAAGAAGTTCACGAACTTAATTGTCACACTCTTCTCCACATTCAAACTTAACGCTCACTCATTCAACAAATTTTATTGAATGTGTTTTTGTGCAAGAAAGGCCACATGGAAACCAGAGCTTTCCTCAGAGAAACCAAAGCCTCCTCAGAAACAACACACTAATCTAGATTGCCATGGAAGAAAGTTAAAAAGCCCTTGTCCCCTCCGCATCTATTCTTGGATGGCTTTGGGTCTCTAGTTGGTGCAGAAATTCTTTATCCTCATTTAGACTCTCTGAGGGAGTGGCTCATTCCAGCGCAGCCCAGCCTCATTCTACAGGCTTCCCTCCTGGCTCCACGCCCCATAAGGCTTGCACCAAGAGTGGACAGCTGTGGGGCCCAATCTGCGTAGGGGTAGGCGTGTATGTCCCCAGACAGGACATGTTCTCATCCTCTGAAAAACCTAATGGCTGCTTTTGTGCTTTGGTCACATTCTTTAGCTAAACCTTTTGTGTATGACTAAGACATTCTGTGCCCTGAAATTGGGAGTGGTTTCGAATGTGACCTCAACTATTAGATTTCAAAGATCTAAGCTTCCATGCCCATTTGCAGTTTTATGTAGCAAAGAAGTCTTTCCCTTTGTCTCCTTTTTCCTCCTCCTACATGCAGACACAGTGTATCCTATTTGTATTCAAAGTGGCTCAAATTTCAAGTACCATTTATTAGGGATGTTGATCCCTAAATGCATACATAGAGGCTTCTGTTTATGTATTCAGATAGTGAGAGGAAGGCAAGAGGTGTCAAATTTACAGCTTGTTTTTCTTTATTCTCTCTCATCCAACTCTGTTCTGTTCTCTCACCCATTTTTGTTTTCCAGTTGACAACAGTTAAGTATTACTCCAGAATCTAGATTTAACTTATAAATGCTTCTTGGCTGAGAGTACTTTTAATGCCTAATCAATAATAAAAGGACCTATCATCAGGTTGTAGGGGAATCATATACAAAGGACCTGGGAAAATATATTTATTGTCACCACATGGAGAGTACCCTACTCATCTGAGGATAGGTTGGAAAGCTACCGATATGAGATCATTTTCCCAAATGGTTCTTTCATAATCATGTCAGGGTGGCCATAACTTCCATCATTAGTTACTTCTTTTTTTTCAAGCCAGTTTTTCCTATGCTGGTATTCAAGGACATGTTGATAAGCGTACTGTGAGAAGTGCTCATTGCACACATAACTTTGGGAGATGTGGGGTTAAACTGAGCTAAGTGGTTTCTTTTAGATACAGGCTGCCCAGAGCCTTTTGCTACATGAATATGCATTATAACTGTTCACAAGGGGGTTCCTCACGTGTAGCATTTCCAAGTTATTTGACAATGGAAACTTTTTTTTTCATAGCAATTCTAATAATAGCTCCCAGAAAAGTGTTTCAACAGCCATATGTGGTGAACACGGAAGGTTGTCAAAAGCTTTGAAGGTGCTTGTCAAAAGAACATGTATTATGCAGGACAGGTAATGCAACTGGCCACCGTTGTCCAAGAATAAGTTGGCTGAACTTAGCTAGCTAGTTACCCTTGGCAAGGCCTGAGGGATGGCTTCCTCTGCCTGACTTTGAGTCCCTGTTCTGTCCCTGCTGTGTGACCTGGGGCTAGCTATGTCACCTCGCTGATGCTCTTTCCCCCTCTGTATTTTATAGCCTCCCCCGCCCTCCTCCCATCCCCAGGGTTATGGCAGACATCAGAGATGAAGTTTGTACGTCCCCAGCAACAGCCACCCTCCTACGCCCCCATTCCTCACAGCAAAAAATGCTGTGAGAAGCATGGTCTATTTTAGACATTCTCTGGCTTAAAAGGAAGAAAGATTTTCCTTCCTAACCTAACTGAACTTAATCCTGACCTCAATCTTCTCATAACTTTTTCACCTCTGAAAAATGTGGCCTTAATCAAACATGACTGCTAAACATCGGGCAGGGTGAGAGTGGGATGGCAGTGAATTAAAAGAAAAAGCGCTGAAGGATATTTTGTATTAAAATTTCTCGGGCAATTTAGAAGAGGTATTTGATGCAGAACTCTCACAGGAATAGTCTTGTGAAGGTAGAATCATTGTACCATGGCTTTGGATTTTGCAGAAATCTTTTCCGTCGGCAGCGAAGACAAACTGTCATAGACGCTCCCCTCCATGTTGACCAGCTCTGCAGGCACAAAGACAGGCAATTAAGAAGTACCTTGGGGCTCTTCCCTCTGATGCGGAACACACTCTCAGTGCACCTCCAAACAAATTTTGAAAATTAAGTTCTTTAAGATCATTCGGGTGTTAGGCTTTATGCTTACATAGCTCTTTAGCATTTGTACAGCACTTTTAAAAATCTCTTTTCCCAATTGATTAAAAAAATACTTTATTTTATTTAAACATTTTAAAATATTTATTTTTTTATTGAGATATAATTGACATGTAACATTATGTTAATTTCATGAGTGCAACATAATGATTTGATGTTTGCTTATATTGTGGAATAATCGCCACAAGTCTAGTCAACGTCACCATATATAGTTACAATTTTTTTTCCTTGTGACGAGAACTTTTAAGATTGACTCTCTTAGCAACTTTCAGATATGCAATACAGCATTGCTAACTATAGCCACCATGCTGTACATTACATGCGTGACTTACTTATTTTATAACTAGAAGTTTCTACCTTTTGATTTACCCATTTTGCCCACCCCCTGCCCTGACCTCAGCCTCTGGCAACTACCAATTTGTTCTTCATATCTATGAGTTTTTTCCCCCCTAGATTCCACATATAAATGAGATCATATAGTAAAACTTTATTTTTAGAGCAGTTTTAGGTTTACGAAAAAATACCCCTTCCCTCCCCCTGAGCAGTGTCTCCTGTTATTAACAGCTTACATTAGTGTGGTATGTTTGTTTTAATGAATGAATGAATATTGATACATTATTATTATTATTATTATTTTTAAGGTCATAGGTTTTTTTTGTTTTTTTAATTAAATTATTATTATTTTTTTATTATGAAATACACATTTTTTAGAATTAGTTTCAGCTGTACAACACAGTGCAATAGTTATACTTTTTACCCCTCGAAGTGACAACCCTGGTACATTATTATTAAACAAAATTCATAGTTTCCATCAGGGTTCACTCTTTGGTTGTACAGTTCTGTGAGTTCTGACAGATACATGATGTCATATGTCCACCATTACAGTAGCATACAGAATAGTTTCACTGCCCTAAAAACACCTTGATCTCCACCTATTCATCTCTGACCTCCTAGCAACCACTGATCTTTTCCCTGTCTCTGTTATAGTTTTGCCTTTTCCACAATGTCATATAGTTGGCCAAGTTAATTTTAATCTTCATGGTAACCCTGTATCTAGGTAACTTGTATTACCCTTATCATAGAGGGGATAAATTTAGTGAGGTGAAGTGACATATTTGAGGTCCCACAAACTGAGAGTGCTAAATCCAGGACTAGAACCAGCCAACAGCAGGGACAGCTGCTGACCTCCAACAGGGGTTAATTGCTGAGAACACAGACTACTAGCTCCCAGGAGGCCTCTCAGCCCAGACATTTGAACTTCTAATGATAGTTAGAAGGAGGAAGATTGCACATCTTCAAAGGAAACTGGATGTCTGATTGGTTAGATGAGACACGGAGGTGACTTTGGAGACAATGGGTCTAGTGCCCCATAATTAAGGAGGAAGGCCAGTCCCTACACATGACTCAGAAGGCTTACTGAGTCATCCAGTTTGTCCTCTCTGCTGCTATTTATGGACTTCCCAGTTGCTGATATTTGTTGGTTAAATGCTCACACAACCAGTCTTGCCTAAAGCAGTGCCGCTCATGGGTTGTTGTGAATAAATAGGGTGACAGGTGTTATGGAAGCGTCATTTTTAAGAATCTGTAGTAGCTGATTCTGTTTTAAAGCTCTCTATGCTTAAAATATAAGTATTCTGAAAGAAAATAAAAGCCAAGTTCCTTTCTGTAGTGAGCTGCCAAGTGCTAAGACTTTCTGACGATGCTGGCTTAGGCAGAGGCGTAAGTCAGCATTATTGAAGTTGTGGATGAGAATAGCCCCGGAAGTGAGGGGAGTGAGACAAAAAGAGAAAAAAGCTGAAATGTAGTAATTTAGGGAACTTAAGTGTTATCACTCTACTGGAATAGGAATGCATAGTAGTTGAGGTTTAGCAGGTGCTTTTGCTGACCTCAACAAGCTCTTTAAAAAGTTTGAAAACATGGACCCCCAACACTGAAAGGTTTTAATTAACAGAGAGGAACGTTCACGGTGCACCGTCTGCTTCCAAGCAAATCTATGAAGAAAAAAAAGAAACAAAACAAGCAAATCACCGTGGACATATTTCTGAAAAGAGTGACATTTCCTCAAGAACAGCTTCAGGCAAGTCCTTCAGGAGTTTCCAGAAGAAAGCATTGCCGTCATAGGAGATGCATCTCCATGGGTGTCACTGCCCCTGAAGACCTCCCAGTGGGACAAGGTGTGGAGGTGGAAGGCAGCGATTTCGATGACCCTCACCCTGTGTAGGCCTAGGCTAATGTGTGCATTTGTGTCTTAGTTTTTAACAGAAAAGTTTAAACAGTAAAAAAAAAAAAAAGAAAAAAAAATTCAATAGAAAAAAGGTTTATAGAATAAGGATTAAAGAAAATATTTTGTACAGATGTACTAGGTATTTGTGTTTTAAGCTAAGCATGATTACAAAGGAATCTAAAAGTTTTAAAAAATTGAAAAGTTTGTGAAAAAGTTACAATGTGCTAAGGTTATTCTATTACCAAAGAAAGAAAAAATTTTAAATAAATTTAGTGTAGCCTAAGTATGCAGTGTTTATAACATCTACAGTAGTGTACAGTAATGTCTTCACATTCATTTCCCACTCACTCCCTGACTCACCCAGGGCAACTTCCAGTCCGGCAAGCTCCATTCATGGTAAATGCCCTATTACAAGCATAGCTTTTTAAAAATCTTTTGTACTGTATTTTACTGTACCTTTTCTATGGTTAGATATATTGTAAAAATACTTACCATTGTGTTGCAATAGCCTACAGTATTCAGTATAGTAACATGCTGTAGAGGTTTGTAATCTAAGAGGAATAGGCTATACTACACAGCCTAGGTGTGGAGTAGGCTGTACCATTTAGGTGTGTGTAAGTGCACCCTGTGATGCTCACACAATGACGAAATCATCTAATGACGAATTTCTCAGAGCATATCCTTGTCTTTATGTGACAAATGACTGTATATTTGTTATAGGCAAAGTAAAAATCTCTGCTTAAATTAGAGCTTGTTTTATGGGAATAACCAAATGGGGTGGAAACCCTTCTTCAGTGATTATCTGGTGAGAACTCTCAGAAGTACTAAGATAAAAAATAATTGAAGCTTTGTAAGTAGTAATTAATTGGCTATTACAATGTCAGCCAGGAGTAATATCTCTGAACCCACAGCCCAGCTGATTATTAGGGTGCCACAAGATTAGAGTAATCGCCAACTGTGGAGATGAAATAGAAAGATAGGGCTTTTTCCGAAAGTCATAAAAAGCCGACATTTACTTAGGCAGCAGAGCTTACACCAGCAATGGAAAAGGAGCACTGCCCTCTCCACGGCTGTGTGTTTCTTCAATCAGTGCTCTAACTGGGCAAGAGTCAGTTCTTGTTGAGAATTTTGTTCGTTTGTCCAGTTGGGTTGGAAATTGCTCCCCTAGAGCTCCCACTAAGACCAGTCCACCACGCCACCGCGGTGTCTTTGCTGCAGTGCTCAGATACCTGTCTTCCCTGGGTGCTCCAGAGAGCAGGACAGAGGGCAGCTCAGTGTTTGAGGGGTCCAGCCATGTGAGAAAATATCGCAAAGGGAAGTCTGCATTGGAGACTGTTATTACACTCAGCTTTATAGTTTATTTGTTGGTTTGTTTCCTTGTCTCCGTTTAAAGGTTATTTTCAGAATTGTCCATGAACATTCATCTTGCATTTCCATCCCTGCCCCCATGTTTTCTCTCATTCAACATAGGCTCATATTTAAATTAGAAAAACATGTAGTATATATTCCTTACACTCTAGACAAGGTAAAAGAGGTGTGATTGAAATGACTACTCTAAGGCTACATAAAGGGGCAGCTGCCTACCTGGAGCTAAAGTCCAGACCGCTGTGGAGACCCATAGGCCAGTGTCCTTTCTGTGACTATCCAGCCCTCAGCATCTGCTTGTCCTGTCCTCCCTCCATCCCTACAAATGCCCCCTCACATCTGTACACACACACACACACACACACACACACACACACACACACACACACTTAGTCTCTTGGTTTTCTTCTTTCTGCAAGTCCCCTTTCCCATCTTGACAAGTGCAAAATATGAAAAATTAGGTAAATCAAACCTTATAAAACAAACTCTATTTAAAAATAACAAACTCAAATGAAGTCTTAGCTTTCCAACCCTCACCAACGAAATTATGTGGTGTCTAGTTGTGTTGCCTTATCTTGATTTGTTTTTGTAGGTTAAGCCCCTAAAAAAAAAAAATTATTTGTTACAATCCAAAGGAGAAGAACTTGAAGGAGGAAATAGAAAACAAAAGGAAAGGTGAGCCGAGAGATCGCATAACTAATTCAGGGAACACGAAATACAAATCTGGACATGCCCACATGTATTTTTCCATTTAGAAACAAACTTAAGAAGCCAGTGCTTCTTTCTTCTATTTTTCCCTCGAGACTTACTTGCGGGGCTTAGTTGTGCAACTGGAGTAAGCGTTAGTCTGCCCTCTAGTGGTAACTGCAGACGTGTGCATGTACATGTGCCCAATGTAGGTCTGAGGTTGTCCAGGGATGCACTCTCGAAAAACTCACTATTAGAAGAAATGCTTTGGCTGCTTTCCAGTAAATACAGCAGGTGGAGACAAACACTGGAAAACTGGAAAAGAGTCAACCTTCTTAGAAGACTGTTAGGCTGACCCAGACTTACTGAAACTAAGTTGGACGGTAATTTATTTGTGATGCTTCATAGTTCCTGCTTGCTTTTAATGATTGAAAAATGTTAAGTTCTGGAGATTTTAAGAATATACAGTTTCTAAATCTTTTGCCCCCCCCCCCACA
The DNA here is from genome assembly GCF_001890085.2 of Hipposideros armiger. Classification (NCBI taxonomy): domain Eukaryota; kingdom Metazoa; phylum Chordata; class Mammalia; order Chiroptera; family Hipposideridae; genus Hipposideros; species Hipposideros armiger. The sequence goes on from NW_017731702.1 coordinate 672,612, forward strand.
CACCATTCATTCATATTAAATACCTACCGTGTGCAGAAATTTGGGGTGAGGTGGTCGTGCAAAGGTTAGTGAGACACAGGTCTTGTCCTTAAAACTTACCCTCTGATTGAGAGAGAAGATATATTTAGACATAAATATAATACATGGCAATGATATAAACAGAGAAAGTTTAAATATATAAAAAATTATATGTAAGTTATATAATTATTATGTATAAATTTTATTATATAATTAGATATATACATAAGCACTAACATATCATTATATACCAGTAATATTAATGATTATATAATTATATATAGGTTATACTATATTAATATACCACACAAATATATTAATATAAGCATATTAATAAAGTATACAACATATTAAAATATTAATATAAACATTAATAAAGTACACACATATTAAAATATTAATATACCTTAATATTAATAATGACATAATTACATATAGATTTTAATGTATTATATAATCTATAAATTATATTTATAAGTATATAATTATATTATATAAATTTAGTATAATATATAAATATATTATTATATAAACTATATTTATGTATTATATTATTATATGAATATAATTAGTTTAAATATAATATGTAAATATATTATATATATATATAAACACAGAGCAACTGTGGGCCAGGCCCTGTGCTAGATATGTCCACATTTTATTTAATATTTATTACAGCTGTATTTTAACATAAGAGGAACAGGATGTTCAGAAAGATTAAATAACTTGCCCTGGTTCACATAGCTATGAAATGGCAAAATTGAAATTTGAAATCAGGTTTCCTGATTCCACCTGTATTTCAGTTAACTTCAAATTTTTATTGAGAGCCTACCATGTGTCAGGTACTATGCTACGGACTGGAGGTGCAAAGATGGAAGTGCACTGGCCTCGGGATTATAGTTTTGTAGGGGACTGGGCATACAGGGACATAATTGGACTATGTTATGACATATGCAATAATGGAAATATGCACAAATTGCCTCTGAGCAAAATAGCAAAGGCTGTTCATTGTTCATAAGTTGTCAAGCTTCTATCATGCAATCCTGTTACTTGATCCTGATTGAATTAACCAGAAATCTGTAACTTGGCCAAAGGCCACCATCTTTAGGCTTGACAGTGGCTCTGGGGAGGCCTAAACCCATAATTCTGCCCAACGGACCACAACTTACTGACCCAACAGATGATTTCTCATAGGCAGTTTCCAGTGTGAGAAACTCAGAAATCCATAGACCCAAAGTAGAATTAAGAAGTAATAAAAGTGGAGGTAACATTTGAACTGGTAAGAAGCAGAAGCATAGAGATCTAGAGAAAGATAAGCTGAACTGTGAGTATAACATAGTTACAGGAGTAAGGAGCCAAAGGTCCCTCTTCTCAGGGGGAAATCTGTTTTTACTGTTACTTGCTTAAAGTGTTCCAGGATTTCACAGAGCTGGGTTGTGTAACTGCTGAAACTGATGCCTGTGCTTCCTTATTGCCTTAAGCATCCTTACAATCACCTACATCACCCAAGGTCAGCCAAGGCTCTGATCCTGCAACAGAATCGAGGTCCTGCAGTGCTGAGGTGGTCCAGAGGGGGGAGTAAGAACTGTGTCTGGAAGGGCAAGACTCCATAGTCTTCACCAGAAGGTGAGGCCCAAGCAGAGTTTTGAGGTACAACTAGGAATTTGCCAGAAAGAAAGGTGTGGGGGGTTCTCCAATAGTTCAGTCTCATTCCAATACCGAATAGGACCAGTGGCAAAACTTTAAATTCCTGGTTTTGCTTCCAGTGTAATGACTCTAGGAAATCTCTCTTCAGGAACCCTGGGTTTGAGAGGGGGAAGTCAGATAGGAGGATTTTCTTTTATGAGGGCTCTCAGCCCTGCAGCTTGGTAGCCCTGCCCATATGATGTGGCTTCAAACATTAGCATAGTCTTCTCACTTGGGATATCTATACCTTAAGGGGTATGCATGCGGTATAGGGGCCAGGGGACAGTGTGACACTATAGGATATATACAACGAATCCTCTTGGGGTGTGATTATTACAGATGATTTAGGAGGAGAAAAGTTTAAAATTTTTACAGCCTTTAGGTTTGTCATGTATGAGTCAGTATAAGCCTGCGTTTCCATGTTGGCTTAACTTTCTTTATTTTCACACTAACTTACATAAAAGCCAGGGACTTATATGATCCCAGAATGGAATTGTACTCAAAGAAACACAATGGTAATTCCTTGCAATGGTAATTAAAATATTATTTCTATTTAAAAATAAACTTTGATCTAGTATGAAGTGGTAGGCAAAATCTGCATGTATTTATAGACAAAGTACAAGGCTTTAGAAAAGTTTCTGTTCTAGGCTATATGACCGACTGCATTGACTTTTCTCTGCCCTGAAGAAAATGCCAGGGAAAAGTTGGAGAACCACTCTTTTAGGCTATTGCCTCAACTTCCTTACGCTGTTTAAACTCTACCCAGTGAAAATTCATGTGGGCTAATTTTTTTAAATTGTGGGGAAAAACACATAATATAAAATTTACCATCATAACCATTTTTAAGAGCACAATTCATTAGTCTTAATTATATTCGCTCTGTTGTGCAACAGAGCTCTAGAACTTTTTCATCTTGCACATTTGAACTCTATTAAACAACTCCCTATTTCCCTCTCCTCCCAGATTTTGGCAAACACCATCCTACTTTCTGTTTCTATGAGCGTCACTACTTTAGATACGTCATGTACGTAAGTGGAATTATATGGTATTTGTTTTTCTGTTTCCGGCTTATTTCACTTACCATAATTTCTTCAAGGTTCATCTGTGTAGTAGCATGTGACAGACTTTCCATCCTTTTTAAGGCTGAGTAATATTCCATCATGTATATATAGCACAGTTTGTTTATTCATTCATCTGTCCATGGACACTTGGGTTGCTTCCACCTCTTGGCTATAGTGAAGAATGCTTGTGTGAACTTGAGTGTGCAAATATCTCCTCAAGACCCTGCTTTCAATTTTTTTTGGTATATACCCAGAAGTGGGATTGTTTAATCATATGCTAATTCTATTTTTAATTTTTTGAGCAACCCCCATACTGTTTTCCACAGTGGTTGCACAGTGCACAGGGGTTTCAATTTCTCCACACCCTCGTCAACACTTGTTTTCTGTTTTATTGATAATACCTATTCTAATGGGTGTGAGGTGACATGTAGGTTAATTTTAAACTGCAAGTCCCCCTTGAATTGGTGAGGGTACCTGGGAACCTCATGTCTTCTGGTAAACTTTGATTTTAGCAACCAGCTCAGACCACTCACTAAGTACATGTTATTTTGAGGTAGGGGAAGGTGTTAGGACCCTAGAAGGAGATCCTACATCTCCTCAAAGACTGTAAAGCATTAAAAAGAAGTTCCAGGAGTGGGGACTGCCTGAGAAATCCCACATAGGATATTTCCCTCTTAGTTGTTTTGACCCTGGGGACATTTTCATTGAATGAATATAAATATTTTCATCAGAATTGGTTCAACATTGCTAAGAATATCATCAAGAAATTTTCTGGAGACAAGTCTTTCAAGTTAATTTAATTCTTTGATAAAATTTCTTACTGTGCATTTAAATAATTTTCAGTATTTTTATCTTAATGAAATAATTTAGATTAATTCAATGATCACATTTTATGTCCATATTAAATTTTCCCAACTTTATCTTTAGCAGTTTTGAGTATTCTTTTGTAGTTATTTTCTATCAAGCCTAATTTTCCTGGGTTAGGTTTTGCAGGTATAATTTTTGACAAGAAGATTTGATTCTTTAGTCAATTTTTAAAGTCAATAACAAATTTCGTCATGTGCATTTTTCACCTTTGTCAGTTTTATTTTGTGTTATTTCTACAAAGTGCAATTTTAAATGGGTCAATTTTTGTACTTTTGAGAATTACCAACACAATGAGATTCTTCAGTCAGTTTTTGTCAATATCAAATTTAACATACGGTATATAGTTTTAACTAATATAAGTTTGATTCTGTGTTGATTATTTCTACTATGTCTTTTTTTTTTTCCTGGTGCCTAGTTCAAAATGTACTTGAAGTGAAAATATCAAGTCCATAGCATCTTATTTTTATACAAAGCTGTTTCGATTAAAATATATATATTTTAAATGTAGTATCAACACATTGTCATGGAGGCATGGGTTTCATGGGTAAATCTTGGGTCTAAAAGTGAAAAGTTCTGGGTGTTTGTCCTTGTTCTGTCACTTACCATCCTGTGTCTAATAGACTAAGAGTTGCATAGTCCTCATCTAAAAGTGAAGTGATTTTAATATATAATTTATAAATCCCTTTGCAACTCTGATAGCCTATGATTTAAATTCTTATCTCTAGGGGTTGTCCTATTGGACCATTATTTGCATCTTATTTGATGCCCTCCTATCCCTTATCCCCTATCAACCAGTGCCTCCTGACCACTAACCTGCCTGCACTTCCTTAGACTTGAGAAAGGGCCTCTGACCTTCCCTTTACATTACTGAATTTTGTTCCTACCCAGTCTTGACTGTTGACCTGCTTCAGAGCTCCACTATTCTTAGGTTTTCTGAGCCCAATCCAGACTCTTTCTGATTGAGCACCTGCCAACTGGGGCTCAGAGAAGCCTTCTTCAAGTCTGATCTCCATCTGCCTAGAAGCTACAAGGTCATCAGTGGCCATGCTGAGCCTGTCTTTCCTTGTCCCTACTTCTCAGTCAGTCTTACTCCTACTACCTCTCTTTTTCCTGTCAGTCATGGAACAGAATCTTGGGGTTATATGGGTGTGATTTGGGGTAGACCACACTTGGGGTAGGGTAGGTAGGATAGGGATCAAGGCCATTCTAGGTGGACGGGAGAGAGGATAGACCACACCATTTAGGGACTCTTATATCAGGGTGCCAGCAACCTGAGAGAGAGATCACTTACTCACATTAGATTAATGTGACTGTGTACAAAGGTTAGTAAAGGGACTCTTTACAAAGATGTGGGCAATGTGTAAAGAATCCACAAATCCATGAATCTATGGTTGAATCAGCTGGATTCAGTTACAACTCCTGAGCTCAAAAAGACCTGTGAAGGATCAGCTACTGGAACCTGGAAGAAGAGAATCATGCAGAAATGACTGCAAGGTTGTCCTTCAAGGAAGGAGCCACAGGCATGAATTCCCCAGCTCCCTTTCCTTCTCTCTCCTTCTTCTCTCCTGTCAGGGATCCCTAATTGGCAGAGTCCATTGCAGTCAGAGGGCAAGGGAGTCTTTTGACGAAACCCATACAGGTCAGTGTCCACAGGCAGAGACTAGAATGAGGGTGGAGAGTGACGCCAGCACAGGCTGCTCTTCTCACCTGTTCACATTTGTCTCAGTGAAATCAGGTTAAAAGGAGCATCCAGAGAAGACTTAAAGGGAAAGGGGTCAGTATACCTGCTTCACCTTGGGTAAGAAATGAGTCCAACGCTTGTGACCTTTGTTAATTCCAGCTGATGTCATTGTTTAAAGCACCTTTTCCCCTGCCGGCTGCCTTCTGAGCCATGACCCTGGTCCTGCAGTGGTTCTAGGTTAATAAAAGCCTGAGCCAGATTGATTAGCTCACTTTGCTGGTCCCTGGGAAGCCTCTGGGGAGTTGGCTTCAGTGGGAGCTTTGGGAAAGACAGGATGGAAGCCCTTGGATATCTGGGTGGGGTTCTAAGAATAGAAGCAAAGGGAGAGAAGAGAGTATTGAAAGGGTGCCGACAGCATGCCTGGTCAAGGGGCAGGTGTGGACTTGCATAGAGGGACTTACTATAGGATCAGGGTTTATAGAACACTCCGTGTGCTTTCCATGGAATGAAGTCATCTCCATTACCTGAGATGCGGGGTGCAGGCTGAGATGCTGCTGGGACTGTGGTAGGGGTCAGGGGAGAATGGGTGCACTTTCCCTTCAGAATCCTGTAGCACAGAGCTTTGCCAGAAAACACCACACTTTTGCTGCAAACACCATTGCAAATGGTCAGCTTTTACCTTAGCTCAATTTGGAGAGATAGAGAGAAGAGAGAAAGAAGAGGAGAAAGAGAGGATCTGTCTAATTCACTTCCTGTGGATGAATTGATTCTGGTGCTCACCTGTGATTCAATTGATGATTCTTACTTGTGGGTGGGTGGGAAGGATGCCCCAAGGCAGCAGGAGTAGAGTAGGCTGTGGGCTGAGCAGGAACTTAGAAGCATGTCTATTACAATCATGCTTTGTTTCTTGTCAGTGACACAATATGTACTTAACATAGTCTCCTGGGAATATGAAAATTCAATATAATATAAGCCAGTGGCAAGAAATCTTTTTTGTATTATATACATTGGGCAGTGCCTGAGAAGGAAGGAGGGGGTTGATCAGGAGATGGAAGAGAGATCAGGGAGCTGTGTGAAGGACATGACCTCACCTCACTAACTCACAAGATGTACCATCCACACCGATCAGCAACACAGGTTCCAAGAATTCATCACAAGGGAGGGAAAAGTTGGTGAAAAGAAAAGAGAGAATGGCGAGAAGAGAAATATAACTAATAACAGTAAGCTCTTCTAGGAAGAATTTTATTGTCAAGCAATTCCCTCAGGGAACAGTCTTCTGAGAAGTATGAAGACACTTGCCCCTTTCCTTCTTCGTTTTTTTTTCTATTCCTTAAGCATACATAATAAAAAAAAGTTGTTAATTTTTATTAAAAACAAAATATATTTTTCTTTAGTACTCTATAATTATATAGGAATGTGTATCCTTTCCCCCCCATAATTTTGAGAATATTTTTGAAGACAGTGACATATTCTGACTCTTTAAGAACAAAACAATTCAATTTAAAAATCACTGAATGACAGCAATCAAAGTTCTGAAGTGATGCAGTTCGCTTCACACTTGTTCAAAATGTCATTAGAAAACCAACATATAGTGGTTGTTATGGCAACTGGAATACCAGAGTTTATAACATCACTGTAATTAATGTTATCCAAACGTTATTAATCTTTCAACATCACTCACATTCTCTGAAGGAATTGCAGTTCTGGTTCTCATAGGATTTTTCAATACTGTAATCTGTTGCAGCTTTCTTCACATTTATTTTATTTTCAAATAGATCTTACTCTGACTTTGCTTTAGTGAAATTAGCTATTGTTTCCACTCTTTTACTCATTCTGTTTTGACTGGTATATTTTGATAAAACTTGAAATAAAACAGAAAAAAAAGGATTACAGCAAAAAAATACAATAAAGTCTGAAAATGAAAAGATTTATATATTTAAGAGTGGAGAACCTGAGAAAAATATTAAAATATTTTGCATACAGATACGGACTACTAACTCACATTTGCATAGCACTTTATGATTTTTAAAACAGTTTTACATATATTATTTAATATAACAACCTTGAGAGGACAAGTAATATTTTGGGGGTGCCTACTCTGGGATGGTTAATGTGATCTGCATACATGAATTTTTTAGATCTCACAAGACAGGTGTGGTTTAAAAATATATCTCCAGGACTCAACAACAAGAACAAAAAACTCAATTAAAAAAATGGTCAAAAGACTTGACGTCTTCAAAGATGATATATACAAATCATCAGCAAGCATATAAAAAGATGCTTAATATACTAATCATTAGAGAAATGCAAATCAGAACTGCAATAAAATATCACCTCACACCTATTAGGATGCCTACTATAAAAGCAACACACGGGAAGAAGATGGCAGATTGGGTACATATATTATTAAGGCAACAAAGGAATAAAGCAATTATTAAAACAAAAAGTTATTCAAAAAAATCCACAAAAACAAAAACAGAAAATAACAAGTGTTAGGGAGAGTATGGAGAAATTGAAACTCTTGTGCACTGTTGGTGAGACTATAAAACAGTGCAGCCACCTTGGAAAACAGTATGGCGGTTGCTCAAAAAATTTAAAATAGCATTAGCATATGATCTAATAATCCTACTTCTGGGTATATATGCAAAGTAACAGAAAGCAGGCTCTTGAAGAGATATCTGCACAATTAAGTTCATAGCAGCATTATTCACAATAGCCAAAAGGTGAAAGCAACCCAAGGGTCCATGGACATATGAATGAATCAATAAATATACTGTGGTATACACACACAATTGATGTATTCAGCTTTGAAAAGGAAGGAAATCCTGTCACATGCTACCACATGGATGAACTTTGAGGACATTATGCTAAGTGAAATATGCCAGACACAGAAGGACAAATACTGTGTGATTCCACTTATATGAGGTATCTAAAGTAGTGCAACTCATAAAACAGGAAGTAAGATGGTGTCTGCCAGGGGCTGGGAGGAGAGGGAAATAGGGAGTTGTTTAATAGAGATAGAGTCCAGTTGTGCAAGATGAAAAAGTTCTAGAGCTCTGTTGCACAACAATATGAATATCCTTGGCACTACATTTAAAAATAAAGTGGTAAATTTTATGTTGTGTGTTGTTGTTTTTAACCTAAAAAAAAAAAAAAGCCTCCCAATTGACATGACATCCTTCAAAAGGTGGAGCCAAATCATCTTCCCTTGATCGTGGATAGGACTTAGTAATGTGCCTATAATGAGTGATGTGGAAGAAGTGACAAGGCATGACTTCTAAGACTAGGTCATAAAAGACATTTCTGCTTCTGCCTTATTTACTCTCTTTTGTCTTTTTCGGGGGAAGCAGATGCTCTAGCTCCAATCAAACCTTCAGATCATTGTAGCCAGTTGATACCTTGATTAGAACCTCATGAGAGACCCTGAGACAAACACCCCTCAGCTAAGCTGACTCACAGAATCTGATCCACAGAAACTGAGTATAATAAATATTGATTGTTGTGTAAGCCACGAAATTCGGGGATAATTCGTCACCCAGTAATACATAAATATTCTCCATTAATCTGAAGCAATGAAGATCTCTGGTGTGTTAGAAGGCCTCCTAAGCTTTTCTGATTCGTGATTTTGATGATGTGTCTCTAGTCTATTCTGCACACTGGCTCGGGGTCAGAATCGGACAAGTGTCCTATGTGAATTTATGTCACCTCAGCCTTAGGAACCACAGCCAGGAACTGGCTATCCTGTTATCCAGGGTCTGCTGGATTTCTCTGAGTTCCTTTATCCTCTCTCTTCACATAGCATCAAGAAATATGAATGCCTATGAGGTATCTCATTGACAGTTCAATCACATGTGAACCAGTGAGTTTATATATCAGAGGTCACATCCCAATATCATACTATATTCAAAGGAAGATTTTATTCACCTTTATGAAAAAAGGGAAAGGGCGTAATAGCAATACATCTGGGAAACTGCCGCAAGCCCAACAAGAAAGAGCAGCTCAACATCATCTCGAATAGAAAGTGGGGGGTCCATCCAGGAGGGTCATCTGGGAATAGTTTCACCTCTGTCGGACTACATACATTGTGTCCTTCCCCCTTACGTGCAGGAGTTCAGCTCTGAGTTCTGGAGAGTGCGGTACCTTCGCTATCCCTGCTCCTCTGACTGCCTGAGGACCACACTGCTCCTTAGAAGGTGGGTAATGCCTGTGGATATCATCGTTTACTCTTTTTAAAAAGTTCTTTTTAAATGAATGAACTTGCTTTACTGCCCGTGTTTATGAACCCTCAGGTAGGAAAAAGGAACTTCCTCAGATTTTAAATGCGTAAAAGGCATTTTTAAAAAATAAAGTTTTGCATAGCTTAAAAAAAAAAGGAAATCAAAGCTCTCATAATTTTAGTTTTATTTACCAAGTTCATATATCAAGAATGAGGGAGCCGAAGGCTACAAACCTAGATTTTTATACTTCTAAAACCTACATTGATTTTCTACATGACCGGGGAATTATTAGCTTCATTTTAGGGATGAGGAAGCTTATTCTGGGATAAGTTAAGTAACCTGCCCGTGGTTTCACTGCTGGTTAGTACCAGAATTCAGATCATAAGTCTTACTCCAATACTCTTTTGCATGACACCTTATTGCTTTTCTGTTTAGATAATGTATTTTGTAAAACTCTTGAGATATAAATTTGAATAAGGCAATCAAGTAGAAAATATCCCAGCATTGAGGAAACATGTTAGGTTCATAAATTAGGATTGGTTTCTTACGTTTTTAGTTGAGGCTTTCAAATTTTAAATGATAAGGTGGTTTAAAAACTTTTTCCATTGAATCATTAAACTGTTGAGAAAATTAATAATTATTTGTAAGAGCAAAACTACACAACAGTATGTCATTTTTGTTTATACTGTTACATTTTCAGAGCACGTACACACACGCCAGTCCATGTGGCCTCTGCCCTGTCACCACCTGGTCATTCAGTATTGGTAGTAAAGGAAATAGTCACATTTCTAAAGCCAGCATCAACATTCTGCAGCCAACATGACAAAGTCACTGGAAAGATCATTGAGTGGCAAATAGGGGTTTCCATTCTAGGGCCTTGGTAGGCAAACTGTCAAACAGATGGCTTATCTTGGTTTCTCTCCAACCTCCTAGTATCCCCTTTTTCATGGGTCTCACAGGAACCAGGGCTCTCCTGCCATCTTCAGATATACCCACCCAACCCTAAGCTTTTGCTCCAAAATAATCCTCCTTTCCTTCCAATTCTAACTCTCTTTTCTACTTTGCAGATAGGTAAGCATGCATTTCCCTCTCTCTTTTTTAGGAAAGGTGTAATTCAGTTGATGAAGGAAAGTTCCCTTTTACTGAAGGATGCCAGCTAAAAAAGAGAAGGAGAGACTGAATTAGAAAAATCTCCATTTGCGACTCCTAATGAAAAACTGGACACAAACCATTAAGTAAAAGTTTGTTGGGGAGCAGTGTATTTTCATAGTGTCAAAGTAACTCCCCGCAGATTACTTGCTAGTTACAAAGGGAAAGCCATGGCATTATAGTGGCTATCTGGCCATCATTACCTACCGTAACCGAATGGTCAAGTTTCTCATCTTAATAGTGGGAAGTCAACACTATATGTCCCTGATATGATATGATATGAGGTATACAATGTCACTTGTGAAGTGTTCTTGTTAGAAATATTTTACCTGACCTTAATCAAACTTAGCTCTAACTTACAGTTTATAAGAAATTAAGGAACAGAAAACAAACTAAACACCACTAGGAAAAAACAATTAGACAAATCTAGAATGTGACTCAATCTATAAAACAACTGACTTAATTTATTCTGAAGATCAATGTCATAAAAATAAAAAGTTAGGAAGGACTACTGTAAATCAAAAGAGGATGAAAGGAAATAACAATCAACTATAACCTTGATTGGATTCTGGTTTAAAAAAAACCTATACAAAATATCTTTGGGACAGCTGGAGAATTTGAATATGCCTGGGGCTTAGATAATATCAGGGAATTACTATTAATTTTATTATATGTGTGTGTGCGCCAGTTATCAATTTATTGCCTCAGCTCCAACTCACTCCTCAATACTTGCTCTGCAATACCCAACTGGACACTTTAAGCATTTATCCTTTACAGTAAGCACAATGTTAAATTTTGTCAATAGAGGGCATGAGAGGGAAATTGCAGGAGGAAAGGGGCTTCTCATTCTGGTTTCAGATGTTGCATTTTGCTTTTTTTGCTCCACTTGTTCAATTGGTCAGTGGTGCCTGTGTGTCTGGGAACATCTGGTGGTACATTGCCTCAGCTGCATGACCAGAGTGCACAGTCTCTCGAGGACCTTGCACACCAGTCCAGACCCTGTGACCACCTTGATGTGAATGTCCCAACTAGGGCACTGCGTGCTCCAGACTTCATGCCTGCAGAGGCTTCTGACTTTCTTTGCACACCTGCTTTCTAGCCTGGGCTTTGGAACCCCGAGGATGGTTTTCTTCTTGCCTGGTGATGCTGGACCAGCTCTGGGCTGGGAAACCTAGTAGACTTCTCCACCATCCATTAGCTGCAACTATACCTTCTCCAAGGAGGTAAGAACCCTGTTGTGTTTGAACCCCTTTTCCAAGTTGGTCTTTCCTTGGGTATTCTCTCTCAGCTCTAGTGTTCTCTTTACATCTTTATAGTTGCTCTCCTATTGTATATTCATAATTATTTATATTAAACTTCTTAAATAATCATGTAGTTTCTATCTCCTTATGGGTGGGACCCAGACAGATATACTATGATGTTGGTATTATGATAATCTAGGAGAAGATTCTTATTTTTAGGAGATGCATACTGAAGTATTCAGGAGTGAGGCATCACGGTATGCAACTTATTTCAAAAGGGTCAGCAATATGTATGTGCGTATACTGATCTTTCTGTAATATAAGCATGTGTGCATATGAGTAAAGTAAGTAAGGCAAAATACAAAGTGTTAGCAATTATTGAATCTAGAAGGAGGGCACATGTATCTTTATAGTACCCATTCATCCAATTTTTCAGTATAATTAAAAATTTTGATAATTAAAAGTTAAGGGGAAATCCTCTCCTTTCAGTGTCCTTGCTTAGTGTAAAGAGGGAGAGATTTTTATAATTATTTTATTGAAATTATACACTCCTGGTAGGAGTGGTTGGAAGACTTAGCCCAGTTTCTTAACCCTAGCTGTGCATCAGAATAGCTTAGGAAGCTTTTAAAATTATAGATGCTCAGAACTCACAAAATTTTGTGAATTAGAGTCTCTAGGACCTGGTTATTTCAGGGGGAATTAGAATTCTAAAGGAAAAGCTTATTGGTCATTAGGGTGAGGGTGGGGTGCATAGCTACATTCTTTTTTTATTTCCTTTTTTTTTTTTTTAAGCTGAGTCATTCTGCCACCTTTTGGCAGCTCAGCAGCAGCTCAACTCGGGCCGGGCATCGAACCGCTGTTGCTCAGAGCTCAAACTCTTGAGCAAGCTCTTAACCAACTGGGCCACTTGGCCGACCCACTAAATTCTTCAAGGACATTTTGCAAATTATATTTGTGTGTTGCCTAATATTCTGATCTGCTTTCTTAAGGAGGTCTGCTAGAATTGGAGGAAAAGGCTGTAGTTAGAGAATGCCCCTCCCCATGAAGCTGAAGTGTCCCTTTTGTTGACAGCCACCGATCCAAATGGATCTCTCATTGACAGTGTATGTGGCTGAACATTTGAACAGCAGAGCTCACTGCAATGCTCTGCTGGTTGTCACATTTATTCTGTTCTCAGCAGAGTCCCAGTAGAAATACCCAGTGGTCCAGCATTAGTCAGTCCCGACCCCCTTTTGTAGCAAAGATGCAGAGGGAAGCTTAGCCTCACTGATCAGGAAGGTACAGACTGACAACTGCTAGCAAACTGATACTTCTCACATGCACCTTTAATTAGTCCAACGTCTTCCACTATCAAAATTACAAATATTTCAACACTTTCCTCATTCATTCATTCATTCATTATTATAGTGGACATTTTTTTATTCCTTGCCTAGATGCCCTTGGGTCTATCGCCTTGCAGCTAATGGCTAATGTTTGTTTCTTTCTTCAGAGGATTTCTCTTGAGCTACTGGAGCAGAGTGAGGGGCAATAAAGCCGGGGAATTACCCCCCCCCCCCCCCCGGGTGGCCAGTGACTGACTGGTGAAGAAGGATAAAGCTCAGCTCCCCCGCCTCTGGGTGACATTCCCTCTGAGCTGTGGCTGTCCAGTCTAGAGCTCCCCTCAGGATTAGGCCGAGGCTGGGAACGTCCCCGCTGCCCTTGCTCCTGTGCCACGTCTATGATAAATCATCTGCGCTCTTACCCTGGGGTCTGCCTTGGAGGACTCGACCCAAGACAAACATTTACTTTCATTTATTACAAATAGTTACTGAGTGTCTGCTAAATGCCAAGCCCCATTCTAGGGGCTGAGGATATAGCAGGAAACAAAAGGCATTCTCTGTTCTTAAAGAGCTTTCGTTCTAGGAGAGACAAGAGGGACAGACAGACAAACACATGACAAATGCTCAGGTTCGATAATGATAAAAGCTGTGGTGAAATAGAGAGCAGAGCATGGGGGAGAGAGTGGTGGCAATGACTGTGAGGTCTTGTTTGAAACAGGGTGATCAGATAAAATGGCGGCGTTCGAGGAGAGATCCTGAATGGGGGTGAGGGAGTGAGGTGTTTTTGTATTTGGGACAGGAATATTCCTAAGGGAGGGAACAGGTTGTGTAAAGGCCCTGAGGCAGGAATGTGTTTAGCAAGTTTGGGTAATAGCTTGGAGGCCAGTATGGCTGGAGCAGAGTGATAGAGGGGGAGAGGGACGGACCGTGGGACCTAAGGAGGCAGGGAGGGGGGAGCTAGGGTCAGATTCTTTAGGGCCTTGTGATGACTTTGGGTTTTACTCTGAATGGAATGGGGACCCATTGGAGGGTTTGAGCACAGGAGTAGCATAATTTGATTTTCATTTTAAAAGGGCCATTCTAGTTGCTAGGCCAGAATAGACTATAAGATGTAGGGAGGAAGCAGAGAGATAAGCTAGAAGGCTGCTGGGTAATAACCCAGTGAGAAATATCCGTGTTTGGGACCTGGACGGCAGTGCCTGGGATGGAGAGAGAAGGTCAGGTTCTGGATAGATGGTTCAGAGTAGATCTGATGGCTGGAGGTATGAGGTGAAAGAAAAAGATATCATTTTGACTCTGAGGTTTTTGTCCTGCGCCACTGGAAGGATGGGCTATTTACTGACTGGGGAAGGTTTAGGGAGAAACCAATTTGTTTCCTTTATCCCAGTGATTCAAATTTATCATTTTATTTAAAAAGACTAGCCTTTGATATATGATGCACATCTAAAGGTAGACAACATCAATAAAAAGATTTATTTGATTACATAAACATCTCAAACTTCTATATGTGAGAAAAACTTGCAAGATGAATGAAAACTTAAAAAAGTATTTTAAACCTACTTGACAAAGGATTTATATCTTTATTACGTAAAGAAATCTTACAAATCAATGAAAAAGAAGTCTATCTTCAAAAGAAGAAAGGGAAAAGATGTTAATAGGTAATTTATACATGTATATGGAAAAGATGTAAAACCTTACTTGTGATCAAATAAATATAAAATAAAAATGGGATAATTTTTTACCAAAAAGAATTTAAAAATTGATTATACGTAGTATTGGTGAAAGTTGAGAGAAATAAAATATTCAGCAATTAATGATTGGGAATACATATTATTTTTGCAGCAACAACACAATATGTGTCACTATTCATAATTGTTTCACCCATTTATTTCACTTCTGGGAACTTAAGGGAAAAGTATCTGTGATATGCCAAAAAATGATGGTGTATTCAAAGAATGGAATTTTAATAGTCTTTAAAAATCATAATTTAAAAGATATTTGTGAAAAAGCACACTAAAAGTATTATGTAGAGTATAATTTATATATTCTTAAGAAAAGATGTACAAAAATAGTTAAAATGCTAAGAACAGCAATATAGGTTGGAAGAGTTTGGATCATTTTTATTTGCTTCTTTGAAGTTTTCTGTTTAGCACTTTTATTTATAATGAGCATTTATTTTCTTTAATCAGTAAAAGTGTTTCAATAATGTTCTTAGAAAATATGTTTTCTCTTTTATCTCTCTCTCTCTGTATTTGTCTCAAATCCCTCACTTCTCCTTGAGCTGAGGTCCTTACTCTGTCTCCTCTATCTATTATTTCATTCAATCTTTTTTCCCCCTCTTATCCCATTCCTGATTAGAATCTGCACCCATTTCTGCTTATCTCTCTCTCTCTTTTTTCTTCTTCCAGTTTTATTGAGCTATAACCGACATACAGCACTGTACAAGGTGTGCGGCATAATGACTTGACATACATGTATTGTGAAATGATTACTACAATAAATTTAATTAAATCCATCACCTCATATACTTACAATTTTTTTTCCTTGCAATGAGAACTTTTAGGATATACTCTCTTAGCAATGTTCATATATACCATAGAGCAGTGTTAACTATAGTCATCATTTTATACATTACATCCTCAGAACTTATTTATCTTACAACTAAAGTTTGTATCTTTTGACAAACTTTCACCCTCCACCAGCCACCCTTGCCTCTGGTAACCACAAATCTGATCTATTTTCCTATGAGTTTCGTTTTTTAAGCCACATATTAGTCTTTCACTCAATCTTGTGGGACTCCTGTGCTGATGTAAACCAGCGGACCCATGGTCTGATATCTTCAGTCCTTCTGCACACACTGTGGGCCTCCTGGTATGGATGACGTTTCTTTACTTTCGGCCATCTTCCAATATAGACGCTAAAAAGGCTGGGTGGCACTTTCCCATCTCCCCTGAGGTGAGGATGTGGGCCTATATTCTAGGTTACAACAACCAGATGTACATGCACCTGATGTGGCATTGCAAGCCAGAGATGGCACAGAAGCGGAGACCACAGGAACCCATTTTGGGGGAGCTAGTGCTGGCAGCAGTGCATCCAGTTTTCAGAGGTGGCAGCAGTGGTTCCAGGGACGGGCAGTGTCCCTGGCTATTGTCCCTGGTGGTACCCAGGGCAGTTCCAGTGGGTTCCAGCATGTTTGGTGTTGGCAATGTGAACCAAGTAAAGCAGAGTGTCCAGTAGCTGCGGCACTGCACTGGTGTCTTCCCAGGACCAATTCTGTGCAGGGAAATCGAGAACATTGTTTCTGGCAGTGTGGCATCCCAGTCAGGTTCTTTGGCTCTGCTGAAATTATGTGAACCACCTGTCATCTTTTAATAAGTTCCTTTCTGTATAAATCAGCCACGAGTCGGTTAATGTGCATTGCACCTAAAAGCTCTGACAGATACAGTTGTTTCCTGCTTTTTGATGTCACCGCAAAAACCTCATCATTTGAAGTCATTCCCTTTCATACTGCACCAGTGTTTTCTGCCACGTGGAGACCGCCTTTCCTCTCCCTTCATCACAATTCCACAGCAGCAGCAGCCAGTTCAGCTCATAGTTGCTGCTGGTTGGCTTCCAGAATCACTTTTGTATCCAGCCCCTTAATTCTGTTCTCTAAAACGTCTACATTCTCACTGGTGCCTCACTATACTTTTCTCCACTTTAATGGCCTTTGTTAGGACATGGTTTTGAGTGAATCAGGAAGACGCTGAGTGGGAGGGACAGGCCTGAAGCTCGCTGGCTCTGAAATGTAATGCGTCTGTCTCCAAGCTAATACTCCTCCTTAGTGTCAGTGTTAAAGCTCAAGCCAAACGAGCTAAAGCTAGAAAACGGACGGTAGCAAAGGGAATTTAGAAAACCTGACCAGCAATAAGAAGATGGACAGGTCAGCATTTAGCGCTGAGTTTGTAATCGAGGTCTAAGAGGGATGTGATAATAACGTGCAACAGCACCATTGTGAGGTGGAATCAGCTCATTCCATTGACTTAACAATACAGCTCAGAAGCATTTGTTATTTTGTTAGCCTCTGAAATTTTTAGTGATAAAGTCCCTTAGAAGCCCTCAAATGAAACTGTGTGCTTGTTTGGGAGCAGAGGCCAGGGAAAGAAATTTCAAGAACATACTGTCTGCGGTGAAGGAGAGAAACTTAGGTAGAAAAACTAATGGAAATGGAACGGACCCCGGTGGCGCAAACAGGAAACTACCCTCCCATCTGAAAGCTGCAGCCTGCGGCGCCGCTTGAGGGAAGACTTCCCTTTTTTCATTGTTCAGATCTCTTTTGGCTCCAGGGACTCAAACTCAGAGCTGCTTCTCTTCTCGCCAACTCCAAGTCCCTATCCCCACATCTTCCACAGATACCTTCTTTATCTTCACAGATCCAGATTACATTTCCTGAATCTTTTGTTTACCTTGATAAGGACTTTGAGTGTCTTGAAGCCTCTCTTTTCTCTCTCCTTATTACGCATCTTTGGCATTCGCTTGCTTCACTTACCGTCATATATCTGGAAACTTCGGAGTTTTGGAGCTACTTTCAGATTTCTGTCTGCTGGTCATCCATGCTGAACCTCATTCTGAGCTATATATTGTCTGCTTTCAGTTACTATTGCTGCACCAACAATAGTTGTTGGAAAAGGCATGAGAACACACTAGTAGGGTCCATTTTGTTTGTTTTTTTTTTTTTTTTGCTTTTCTCTTTCAGACTTTTTCTATGCATATACTTACATACACACGGAACATTTTAAAGTTATGCTAATTTCTTTTTTTTTACAAAAAATGGGATCATATTATACATATTGCTCTTTGATTCCCTCAAGAATATCTCCTGGGCCTCTTTCCATGTCATTACATGTCTACAGCTTCATCATTTCTTGAATAGCTGCATAGTACTTCACTGTATGAATGTATGCACTTAATTTCATATTTAGGGTGCTTCTAATTTTTTGCTATTTCAAACAGTGCTTCAATAAATAACTTTGTGTATATATCTTTTTGCACCTGTGTTTTCCTGTAGGATAATTTCCCAGTCATGGAATTGCTAGATTAAAGGATATACCTTTTAAATACTGACAGATTTAAAAAAAAGTTATCCCCAATTTACACTGTTACCTAATATGTATGAGAGTGTGGCTCTGCTCTAAATTAATGGTAGCCTTACAAGGGCTCCCAATGCTCCCTGGGATTCCTTCTATCCACCTGACTCATCATCTAGTACGCACTTGGCACTATACATAGTTATTACCATATTATTGACTATATTTCCTATGCTTTACTTTACATCACCATGATTATTTTGTAACTACCAATTTGTACTACTTCCCCTTTTTCACTCACCACCCCAACCTCCCTCCCATCAGCAACCATCAAAATGTTCTCTGTATCTATGAGTCTGTCTCTGTTTTGTTTGTTTGTTTTGTTCTTTAGATTCCACTCTAAGCAAAATCACATTGCATCTGTCTTTCACTGTCTGACATACTCCACTCAGCACAATACCCTCCAGGTCTATTGATGCTGTTGCAGGTGGCAAGAACCCATTCTCTTCCCTGGTCGAGCAATAGTCACCATATATAAATATTAATACCACCTCCTCTTTATCCATTCTTCTATCGATGGACACCCAGGCTGCCTCCGTATCTTGGCCATTGTAAACAACACTGCCATAAATATATGGAGGCACATGTTCCCTCATAGTAGCGTTTTGGGTTTCTTTGGATAAATATCAGGAAGTGGCATTACTGGATCCTTCTTTGTTTCTTCTTACAGCCTTTGTTTTAAAATTTTGTTGTTGTTGTTGTTGGGTATAAGTATTGCTACTCCAGCTTTTTTTATTGCTTGTTTCCATTTTTATGAAATAACTTTTTCCATCCCTTTACTTTCAGCCTGTGTGTTTCTTTCAATCTGAAGTGAGTAGGCAGCATATGTAAGGGTTTTGTTTTCTTATCCATTCAGTCACCCTATATTTCTGATTGGAGCATTTAATCTATTTACATCAGAGGTAATTATTGGTAAATAAGCAGCTATTGCCATTTTATTATTCATAATTTAGATTTTTTTTTTAAACATCTTAAAGAAGTCCCTCTAACATTCCTTGTAATCCTGGTTTGTTGGTGATGAACTTCTTTAGCTTTTCCTTGTCTGGAAAGCCCCTTATCTGTCCTTCAATTTTAAATGATAGCCTTGCTGGTAGAGTACCCTTGGTTGTAGGTCCTCTTTTCATCACATTGAATATTTTGTGCCATTCCCTTCTAGCATGCAAAGTTTCCTTTGAAAAAATAAGCTGACAATATTATGGGGCTCCCTTATGAGTTACCAGTTGCCTTTCTCTTGCTGCTTTTAGGAATCTCTCTGTCTTTAACCTTTGCCATTTTATTAATAATTATAATGTATCTTGCTTGGGCTTGTTTGTGTTCATCTTTTTGGAACTCTCTGCGCTTATGTCTATTTCTTTCACCAGGTTAGGAAAGTTTTCAGTCATGATTTCTTCAAATAGGTTCTTAGTCCCTTTCTTTCTCTCTTCTCCTTCTGGTATCTGTATGATGCAAATGTTGTTACACTTGAGTCTCTTAAACTATTCTCATTTTTTGGGATTGTTTTTTTCTTTTTGTTGTTCTGATTGGGTGTTTTCTGCTACCTTGTCTTCCAAATGGCTGATTTGATCCTCTGCTTCATCTAGTCTGCTGGTGATTCTAGTGCATTCTTCATTTCGGTTATTGTATTCTTCACTTTTGACTGGTTCTTTTTTATGGTTTCTATGTACTTTTTTATGTTTGCTACCTCTTTGTTGAAGTTCTCACTAAGTTCCTTGAGCATCCTTATAACCATTGTTTTGAACTCTGTCTGGTAGGTTCTTGCCTCCATTTTATTTAGTTCTTTTTCTGGAGTTTTCTCCTGTTCTTTCATTTGAGATGCATTTTTTTGTTTCCTCATTTTGGCTGTCTCTCTGTTTGTTTCTATGTATTAGGTAGGATTATGTCTCCCATTCTTGCTGGGTGGCCTTATGTAGTTGGGGTCCTGTGGGGCTCTGGCACCGTGTCCCTTGTTATCTGCTCTGGGTGCTCCAGGAGTGTCCCTTGTGTGGGCTGTTTGTGCCTTTCCTGTTATAGTTGAGCCTTGTTTGCTGTTGGCATGTCAGTGGGTGGGATTGACCCTGAGGTTGACTGGCTGTTGGGTTTGGCCACATTACAGCTTATGGGCTGTGCAGGGGGCTTACCACACTGAGCAGGATTCACCCCCTGTGTTCTGGTGCCTGTTGAGATCCTTTCTGTGTGGCTTTTGTGGGGCTAATTCGTTGGTGCTCTGCTGTGGTCTGAAGCCAACCTCCAAGAATGTTGGTTCTGGGGCCTCTTGGGAAGGCTCTAGTGCAGGCCCAGGTCAGCCACTGCCTGTGACTAGCCAGGGAGTACCTGATAGGAGCTACAAAGCAATACATGGTTGGGTGCTACCTGTATCTAGAGGCATGTGGGAGAGGCCACACTGTGAACCGAGAATGGCTACCATCAGTACTGGGTTTAAAATAGAGTTGCAAAAATCAGGACACTCTGAGGTCTGCTGCCACCTGCTGGCTCCTATAAGATTCAGCCACTGATAAAGCCTCCAGCTGTAAGCAAATTGGATGAGGCAGGGTCTCAGTGAATCAACTGGGTGGAGCAGAGGAGTTCACGAGGCCAATCAGATTCAGATTTGGCTTGTGGGGGCGGCCTCAACACCAGAAAGATGGTGCCTGCCTGCCGGCTGCATGGGAGCAGGACCCCACAGAGGGAAAATGGGGACTCTCCCTCCACTCCTCTCCCTGAAGTTAGACAATTCTGTCTTTCCCCATATGCCTCTGATGCCTCCAGTGTTGCTGTTCCTCTGCTGGAGCACAGGCTGAGTGCCTGCATGGGCCCTTTAGGAGGACATCTGGGTTTTCCCCAGCCTTCTGTCCTACCCAGACTATCGGAATCACCACTGTTTTTCACAGCCAGATGTTGTGGGGGCTCCTTTTGCCAGCACCAGTATTCTGGTGAGGCTGGGGAGGCTGGTTTCGGCTGGGGTTCCTGCTCTTCTGTGAGGAACCTCTGTGGCTGAAATATCCCTCCCAATTTTCATCTAGCACATGGAGGTTTGGGACTGGCCTGTTTTGTGTCTCCACCCCTCCTACCAGTCTCAATGTGGATTCTTCTTTAATCCTTAGTTATAAAACTTCTGTTCAGCTAGACTTCAGTTGGTTCTCCAGATTGATTGTTCTATAACTTAGTTGTAATTTTGATGTGTTCACGGGATGAGGCAAGCACGGCATTTATTTATTCCACCATCTTGGGTCTCCTCCCCCGTGACTCTTCTATCCACTTTTCATTGGTTCTCTATTTTACTGCTTAAATAACACTGCCAGGTGCTTTATATTTCTAAGATTCAAATTTTAATTCTACCCTCCTGGTCTCAGGAACTGACCTAACCTTCTCCTCTGCCATCTTCACTGTGCTTGTTGTTCACCCTCTGCTTGTTCCCTCATGATCTTCAGGTTGCTGTTGCAGCTCCACACATTTTATCTGGATTACGAAAAAGGAGGGAGGATGGTACCAGCTGCATCTATCCTTTTTATCAGGAAAGGAAAGCCTTCTTACAAGGCCATGGTAGACTGAGCCCCATGGCCATTTCAAATTGTAAAAGGAAGTTGGGATATTTAATATCTGGCACAGTTGAACAAGATTGTCATAATATGTGTACAAATATTGATTTATTGCTAGAGCTAGGAATGCTGTCACCAGGAATAAAATGAAGGTTCTTTTAGTATGAAAGAATGGAAGAACAGATATTGAGTAGTAATCCACAATATTTTCCAACAATATATATTTTGCTCAGTAAATATTTGTTGAATGCATGGCATAAGAATAGATCAGTCATCTGCCATCACACTCTGAAATGAATGTAAATCCTTGATTTATTGATTAGTTATTCAAAGTCACAGTTTGGTTCTAAGTTACAAGTGCTGGAGCTGAATTCAGAATTGTCTTTGTTTCCTGAATATACATACCAGTGTTGAGTGAATTTTTGTTATTTAAATTCACATCGATTTTGTCATCTCTAAGGGACAGATGTTATGCATCAAACAAGTGACAGATTGCAGCTTTAATTTAAACAGTAGGTAAGATTTGGTTTATAATATGCTTATATTTATTGGAGAAAAAAATCCAGTGGTATCACCCAGGTACTTTCTGGATTAAAATAAATTTTTTAAAAATTTTAATTATTATTGTTATTATTATTATTATTATTATTATTATTATTATTATT
>NW_017731702.1:695276-720164 GCF_001890085.2 Hipposideros armiger
ATATCATACTTATCTATTACAATTCCATTGACTCCATTCCCACACTATACTTCACATCCCATGACTATATGTGTATTAAATTATAGTTGACATATAATATTATTCAACAGCAGCTTCAGATGTACAGTGCAGTGGTCAGGCCTCTACACTGTCCATGAAGTGGCCTCCCTAACAAGACATGAATCCACCTGGCCCTCTAAAAAATATTTACAACATTATTGATTATATTCCCCAAACTGTCTTTTCTATTCCTGAGGCAATATTGTAGTTACCAATTTATGTTGTCTCATCCTTTCCCCTTCTCCCTCATCCCCACCCCCGTTCCATCTAGCAATCATCAGTTTTTCCTCTGTGTCTTTGAGACTATTTCTGTTTACATTACTCGTTTATTCAGTTCTTTAGATTCCACATACAAGTGAGATCACATGATATTTGTCTTTCTCTGACTGACTTATTTCACTTAGCATAATGTTCTCTAGGTCCATCCATATCGTTGTAAATGGTACGATTTCCTTCTTCTTTATAGCTGATTAATACTCCATTGTGTAAGTGTACCACAGTTTCTTAATCCAGTCGTCTACCAATGGGCATTTTGATTGTTTCCAAGTCTGGGCTATTGTAAATAGTGCTGCGATGAACGTAGGTGCATATATTTTTTCAAATTAGTGTCTTGAGTTTTTCTGGATAAATACCTAAGAGTGGAATTGCTGGGTCATAAGGTAGTTCCATTTCCAGAGTTTTGAGATACCTCCATACTGATTTCCATAGTGGCTGCACCAGTCTGCAGCCCACCAACAATGCAGCAGGGTTTCCTTTTCCCCACAACTTGCCAGCATTTGTTGTTTGTTGATTTATTGATGATAGCATTCTGACCGGGGTAAGGTGGTATCTCATTGTGGTTTTCATTTGCATTTCCCTAATGATTAGTGAGGTTGAACATTTTTTCATATGCCTGTTGCCCATCTGTATGTCCTCTTTAGAGAAATGTCTCTTCATATTCTCTGCCCATTTTTTAATTGGGTTGTTTGTTTTTTTTGGTGTTGAGTTGCATGAGTGGTTTATAAATTTTGGATCTTAACCCCTTACCAGATATATTGTTGACAAATATCTTCCATTCAGTAGGCTTCCTTTTTGTTTTGTTGATGGTTTCCTTTGTTGTGAAAAACTTTTAAGTTTGATGTAATCCCATATGTTCATTTTTTTCTTTTACTTCCTTTGTCCATGGGGATGTATCAGTAAAAATATTGCTCAGGGTAATGTCTGCAAATTTACTCCCTATGTTTTCTTCTAGGAGTTTTATGGTTTCAGGTCTTACATTTAAGTCTTTAATCCATTTTGAATTTGTTCTTGTATATGGCGTAAAGAGGTGGTCTAGTTTCATTTTTTTGCATGTGTCAGTCCAATTTTCCCAGCACCATTTATTAAATCGAGTATCTTTACCCCAATGTAAATTCTTGCTTCCATTGTTATAGACTAACTGTCCATATATGCATGGATTTATTTCTGGGCTCTCTATTTTGTTCCATTGGTCTATGTACCTGTTTTTATGCCAGTACCATATTGTTTTGATTACTGTAGTCTTGTAGTATGTTTTGATGTTTGGTCTCATGATACCCTCGACTTTGTTCTTATTTCTCAGGATAGCCGTGGCTATTCGGGGTCTTTTATTGTTCCATATAAAATTTAGGTTTATATTTTCTATTTTTGTGAAAAATGTTCTTGGTAGTTTGATAGGCATTGCATTGAATCTATATATTGCCTTAGGCAGTATTGACATTTTAACTATATTAATTTTTCCTATCCATGAGCATGGTAGGTGTTTCTATTTGTTTGTATCTTCTTTTATTTCTTTCTTCAGTGTCTTATAATTTTCTGAGTACGGGTCTTTTACTTCTTTGGTTAAATTTATTCCTAAGTATTTTATAGTTCTTGAAGCAACTGTAAATGGGACTGTTTTCTTAATTTCCCCTTCTGATAGTTTATTATTGGTAAATACAATTGCAACTGATTTCTAAATATTAATTTTGTATTCTGCACCTTACTGAATTCATCTATCAGTTCCAATAGTTTTTTTGGGTTCTGTATATATAGTATCATGTCATCTGCATATAATGACAATTTTACTTCCTCCTTACAGATTTGGATGCCTTTTATTTCTTTTCCTTATTTGATTGCTGTGGCTAGAACTTCTAGAACTATGTTGAATAAAAATGGAGAAAGTGGACAGCCTTGTCCTGTTCCTGATCTTAAGAAGAATGGTTTTAGCTTTTCCCCATTGAGTATGATGTTTGCTGTGGGTTTATCATATATGGCCTTTATTATGTTGAGATATGATCCCTCTACTCCCACTTTGCTAAGAATTTTTATCATAAATGGCTGCTGTATTTTGTCAAATGCTTTATCTGCATTAATTGATAACACCATATGATTTTTATTTTTCATTTTGTTGATGTGGTGTTTCACATTAATTGATTTGCAGATATTGAACCAACCTTGCATACTAGGGATGAAACCCACTTGATCATGGTTTATGATTTTCTTAATATATTGCTGAATTCTGTTTGCTAATATTTTGTTGAGGATTTTTGAATCTATGTTTATCAGGGATATCGGCCTGTAGTTGTCCTTTTTTGTACTATCTTTTTCTGGTTTTGGAATCAGGGTGATAGTGGCTTCATAGAAAGAGTTTGGGAACCTTCCCTCCTGGATTTTTTGGAATAGTTTGAGAAGAATAAGTGATCATTCTTTTTTGAATGTTTGGTAAAATTCACTTGTGAAGCCATCTGGTCCAGGGCTTTTGTTTGTTGGGAGCTTGTTGATTACTGATTCAATTTCCTTGGTAGTAACCAGTCTGTCCAGATTTTCTGTTTCTTCTTGAGTTAATTTTGGAAGGTTGTGTGCTTCTAGAAAATTATCCATTTCTTCCAGTTTTCAAATTTGTTGGCATATAGTTGCTCAGAGTAATTTCTTAAAATTTTTTGTATTTCTGTGTTGTCTGTTTTTCACTTCACCTCTTTCATTCCTGATTTTACAAATTTGAGTCCTCTCTCTCTTCTTTTTTTTTTTTTTATGAATCTTGCTAAAGTTTTGTCAATTTTGTTTATCTTCTGAAAAAACCAGCTCTTGGTTTCATTGATCTTTTGTATTGTTTTCTGGTCTCTATATTTTGTTTATTTCTGCTCTGGTCTTTATTATCTCCTTCCTTGTACTCCCCTTGGGATTATTTTGCTGTTCTTTTTTCATTTCCCTGAGGTGTAAGGATAACCTGTTGATCTGAGATTTTTCTTGCTTCTTTAGGTAGGCCTGCACTGCTATGAACTTCCCTCTTAGGACTGCTTTCGCTGCGTCTCAGAGATTTTGGGTTGTGGTGTTTTCATTTTCGTTTGTCTCAAGGTATCTTTTGATTTCCTCCTTGATCTCATTTTTGACCCACTTGCTATTTAATAGCATGTTATTTAGCCTCCATGCATTTGTAAGCTTTCCAGATTTATTCTTGTAATTGATTTCTAGTTTCATAGCATTGTGGTTGGAGAAGATGCTTGATATGATTTCAATCTTCTTAAAATTATTGAGACATGTTTTGTGGCCTAACATGTGGTCTATCTTGGAAAATGTTCCATGTGCACTTGAGAAGAATGTATATTCTGTAGCTTTGCAGTGAAATGCTCTGAAAATATCAGTTAAATCCAGCTGGTCTAATGTGTCATTTAAGGTCGCTGTTTCCACATTGATTTTCTGTCTGGAGGATCTGTCCATTGGTAACAGTGGGGTGTTGAAGTCCCTTACTATGATAGTGTTACTGTTGATCTCTGTCTTTATGTCTGTCAATATCTGTTTTATATATTTATGGGCTGCTATGTTAGGTGCATAGATGTTTACTAGGGTTATGTCCTCTTGATGAATCGATCCCTTTATTATTATGAAGTTCCCTTCTTTGTCCTTTATTATATTCTTCAATTTAAAGTCCATTTTATCTGATATAAGTATTGCTACTCCAGCTTTTTTCTCAGTTCCATTTGCATGAAATATTTTACTCCATCCCTTTACTTTCAGCCTGTATGTGTCTTTTGATCTGAGGTGAGTCTCTTGTATACAGCATATGCAAGGGTCTTGCTTTCTTATTCATTCAGCCACCCTATGTCTTTTGATTGGAGCATTTAATGCATTTACATTTAATGTGATTATTTATAGGTGTATAGTTGTTGCCATTTAGTTATTTGTGTTTCTGATCTTCATTAGTTAGGTTGTTATTTTCTTTCTTCTGCTTAAAGAAGCCATTTTAACATTTCCTGCAGTGCTGGCTTGGTGGTAATGAATTCCTTTAGCTTATTCTTTTCTGGGAAACTCGTTATCTCTCCTTCAATTTTAAATGATAACCTTGCTGGATAAAGCAATCTAGGTTGTAGGCCTTTGTTTTTCATCACTTTGAAAACCTTCTGCCACTCCCTTCTGGCCTGCCAAGTTTCTGTAGAAAAGTTGGCTGATATTCTTATGGGGGTGCCCTTGTAAGTAACTTGCTGCCTGTCCCTTGCAGCTTTTAGGATCCTGTCTTTGTCTTTAACCCTTGCCATTGTCACTATAATGTGTCTTGGTGTGGACCTGTTTGGGATCATCTTGGTTGGAGCTCTCTGCACTTCCTGGGCTTGTATGTCAATTTCCTTTGCCAGGTTAGGGAAATTTTCAGACATTATTACTTCAAATATGTTCTTGATCCCTTGCTCCCTCTCTTCTTCTTCTGGTATTCCTATGATGAGCATGTTGCTGTGCTTGATGTTGTCGCCCAGCTCTCCTAAACTATTTTCAATGTTTTTTATTCCTTTTTCTTTTTGTTGTTCTGCTTGGATGACTCTGCTGTCTTGTCTTCTAAGTCACTGATTCGATCCTCTGCTTCATCCAATCTGCTAATAATTCCATTGAGTTTGTTATTTAATTCAGTAATTGTGTTCTTTAGTTCTAGCTGGTTGTTTTTCATGATTTCTCTATTCTTCTTTATATTCTCATTAATTTCCTTGAACATCCTAATAATCAGTGTTCTGAACTCTGTCTCTGATAGGTTGTATACCTCTATTTCCTCTAGTTCCACTGATTCAGGAGGTTTCTTCTGTTCTTTTATTTGGGATGTGTTTCTTTGTTTCCCCATTCTCGCTTACACTTTGTGCTTGCTTCGATGTAATAGGTAGATCCCCTCGGTCTCTCAGTCTTTTCTGGGTGGACTTATGTGGTATGTGTCCTTTATATTTGAATTACTCATTCTCCCTATTCTCCTGTGCCTGTGTACCAGTGGTGTTCCTTGTGTTGTGTGTCTTCTCCTGTTGAAATTGAGCTTTGATTGTTTTTGGCTTGTCAGTAGGTGGGATTGACTCCCAGACTGACTAGCTGTGAGGATTAGCTGTGTCCACAGTTTATGAGCTGCTGTGTGAGGGTTGACCCCTCCAATGAGGCTTGACCCCTATGGGCTCTTGTGCCTGTAGCGATTTCCCTTTGGGTGTGGGTGTGATTCTTGTAGGTCAAACCCCGTAATGCTCTGGTTTTATCTAAAGTTGGCCTATGAGTATGATGATTCTTGTGCCTCTTTGGCTGGGCCCTGCTGCAGAGCTATTTTAGAGCAAAACAGGTCAACAAGCACAACCACAACAGCCACCAAAGGAAACTAGATACTCTCACATGTAAAAAACAACCAACAACCTACGTTCAACATGTACAGAAATATCAAACATACAAAAGAAGAAAACATACAAAAAACAAAACAACAAAAAACAAAGAACAAAAAACAAAACAAAACAAAATAAAATAGAATAAAATAAAACATAGAATAAACATGAGAAACAAAATAGCAACACCCCCCCTCTCCAAAAAAAATTGCAGAAAAATGGAAAGCAGGAGGAAAAGTAGAGCAGTGAAAAGAAAGCAGAAAAGGAGAGAGAGAGAGAGAGAGAGAGAGAGAGAGAGAGTAGAAAAGAAAGAATGAAAGTAAGAGTGAAGAAAAAAAATATATAGACATCTACACAACCATATATATACGGACATATATAGCCACATATACACCTATATATTTATATGCCTATATTAAAAACTAAAAATGATAATAATGAAATGGAAAAAAACAAAAACAACCAAAACAAGCAACCAAAAAATGCCCCCCAAAACCCAAAACAACAACAACAACAAAGAACACACCAAAACAAAACAAAACAAAACAAACAAACCAGTGCCAGTCTTGGCTAAAGTCCACCAAGCTCTCTCTAGGTTGTCCTCTACTATACAAAAACTCTACTGCGTCTTCTGGGGGCAGGGCCAGCCATCTGGCTCATAGAGTGACCCTGGCAATGCAGGTCTATTGTAGATGAGTGGGGTTATGAGGTGTGATTGGTAGTTTTTACAAAATCAATGCCATTTTCTGCTCTTGCCTGCCCTGAGGCACGCTCAGTGCTGCGCAGCCAGAAGGCCCGATGTGCGTCTTTGGGCACTCTTTCTGCTGGAGGCTGTGGGGGGTGTGAGATTTCAGAGCTGCTAAAAGCCACCTGCCGGGCGTCTGCTAGTGACTCAGCAGCTGAAGTTGCCCTGTCTCCCCAGCCATGCAGGAGAGGTGGGGGCAGGTAGGTAGGCTCACACTCCGCAGCCTCTTCTCATGTGGAGTTTCTCAACCCCCTGGGAGTAGGAGCGTCTCTGTAATCTGACCCCACTCCTCCATTCAGGGGTCAGTTTAAGACTCTGGCATGGCGGGGGCCAAGGTTTCTGAGGGAGGGTGGGGATGGGTTCTTATCTATGCACTTGTTTTTGCTTTCTGTCCAAGAAAAAAGAAAAAAACACACACACACACAAACCCCCCAAAATATTTCACTGCCATGTTGAGCTGAGGCTTCTGCCTCAGACGCTCCAGCAGAGCTCCTGCTGCGCTCTGGGAGGGACCGCTGGGGCGCAGGGCCTGAGCCCACCCTGCCGCTGCAACGCTCTCTGCTCTGCCTTCTGGGGTCCCGCGTCTCCGCAGAGGTGGGTGCGGGCTGCGCCTCTACGCGTCTTGCCTCTCTCTTCCCCCACTCACCCGGTCTTCCCACCTTCCAGTAATTGGCGTGCGAGTCTCTTAGCTGCTCTGCGTGTTGAGTAGAGGTTCATCTGAAGAGTTACAGCAGTTTAAATTGCAGCGATTTCCAGGGGAGAACTCAGGGAGCCCTCCTCACAGCCGCCATTTTCCTAGCCCTTAATTTGTTTTTTTTTTTTTTTAAATGATGAAGAAAGCAGAGAACAGCTGCATACTAGCAGCTCCCATGAAAGAATGGTGGGGACAGCAGTGACAGGCACTGCTTATTTACATTTAGAATAGCAGCTCTAGTGACAGTGACAGGACTAAGGTAGTGGTGGCAGGTGGCAGCAGGAGATAAAATTGGAAGAAGAAAATAGTCCCGGTAGGAGGGTGAGGACAAGGACAGGGGGAGAAGAGAGGTCGGTGGATAGTGGTATGGGTAGAAAGCAGCACCCTTGCTGCCCTTCACCACAATTAGAGCCTGGTTGGTTAGTGTGTCCTTGTAACCAGGTTGATTCCTGTGTCAGATGAACAAGCAGTCACATTTGAGTTTGAGAGTTAAGTCATGAAGGAGAATTATAACACCTAGAGTTGCAAAATCTCTAACTTTAAGCAGGCATGTCCTTTGATTTCTTATTTTCCATCTTTATTGACGCTAAAACACATCCAGTAAAGTGTATGAAGTGCTTTAACTCTAAGTGCAAAGTTTGTTGAATTCTCACATACGTATGCACACAACCTTGGGAACCCCTGTGAGACAAAAATACAGAACGTTCCTTTGACTATTAGAGGAAAAAAGATGTTCAGCAGAATTATGCTCCTCTAACTAATGAACTATATTTTTTAGTCCTTGTAAGAGAACTGACAAACTCAAAGCAGGGAGAGGCAAAGTAAATGAGTGAAATGGATGAGGTGGACACTGCCACTATTAACTAGAAGTGATACTGAGTTTCTAATTTTTGCTATTGTAAATACTCATAGTGAATAGCTTTGTAACTAAAGTTATTTTTCCCATTTTAGGATATTTTCTTAGGTTAAATTTCAAGGGGTAGACTTATGTGATAAAAATAAAAAAGTAGAATTATTTTTAAGCCTTTTAATATATGATTGCCAAATTTGTTTATCAAAAAGTGACTGCAGTGGTCATAGGCATGTGCCTTACAGTCCTCCTAACACAGAGAACATAGTTGACCAGGCACCTTTCCAAGGCCACACTCCATGGACTGCTCCCAGCCAATGACCTAGTATGGTGGGGACACGAAAGCAGGCCTGGAAGACACAGCACTCCTCTGATGGATGCCACTGGCTGGAGGGCTCCTCCATTGCCTTGCTGAGCCCTTGCCAGGCTGCCAGGCAGCCCAAGATGCTTACACCAGCCTTCCCTCCCTGTACTGGAAGTCAGACTGCATTGTGGTCTGAGGGCTGTCCTCTCTTTCTGTTTTCTCTCACACAGACATTTCCCCTAATAAAATTCTTGTCTTTTTAATCCAGTCTGGGCATCTGTTTCTCTAAAGACCCAGACAAACATAGTTATATTTGGTTCTATTTATTTCCCCGAGTAATCTACAAGAGTATTTTGCTTCATCTCTGTCTGCATTTGAGAGTTTTAAAATCTTTGCTACTTTGAAAAATGAAGTCTTTAATTTGCATTTTTTAATAGTGAAGTTTTACATTTTTGTCACATACTTTTCAGCCATTTGGATTGTCTTATCTGTAATTGTCCTTGAGGAGTCCATGGAAACACAGCACTCAATCTGAAACAGGTACCTTTTGAGAGGAGTGGTCTCTATTGGATTTTCCCTATTAGTTGCCCGCATTCAATCAGCAAGAATGACACGTGATTGCAGATTGTCACTCCAGGCTGAGTGACACAAAAATAACCCAGTCAGTTCTTCTTCCTGAAATATAAAGAGCTAATCATGGGTTTCAGCACGTTGTCCCACATGACCTCACACTATCCTGTGAGAAGGAGAGGAGACTTGTATTTATAGATCACCTACTATGTGCTAGGCACTTCCCTCTCCCATTTAATCTTATATAGTAGATATTATTTTCAGTATTTTACTAATGAGAAAAATTATGTTCAGAGAGTTGCCCAAGTTACACTTAGGGTGAAAATCAGACAGACTTAAGTTTGAAGTTTCCCGTATATATTTATTTTTTTAGATTTTTTTTATTTTTTATTGGTGAATCGGGGAAGGGGAACAGACAAAATGCTGTCCTTTTGTTCTTCAGTCTAGTTGTGGAGGATGTCGCTTCACTGGCCCATGTTGGTATTATCATTGCGCTCTTCCCGAGTGAGTTAGATTGGTCACTGGCCACTGGACGGCTGCTCATGGCGGCTCTTGGCAGCTCATGCCAGCTGCCAGCCACTCACGCTGGCTGTCAGCTACTCACGGTAGCTTATGGCAGCCCACTGCAGCAGGGGCTGCGGCCTACACTGTTGCCGGTGACTCACAGCAGCCCAGCTCCAGGTCAAGCTGTTGTTCACCATCTTAGCTGTAGAAGGCGCAGTGTTACTGGCCCTAATGTGGGATCCGAACCAGGGATCTGCTGCTCAGAGCTGGCATACCAATCCAACTCTTACCCAATGCATCACTCGCCAGCTCCGAAGTTTTCCATATTTTTTCATTAAATCAAACTTCAGAGGCTCGTCTGTCCTCAAGCGTTTTGTATCACTCATACACTTTTTCTACATTCTGCATTGTATTGCATAGCTATTTTCTTACCTAGATTATAAGTTCATATCCCCAGTAAATATTCCCTAATGAATGATGCTCATGATGACTTAGCTTGATTTTCTGAAATTTGAATTGGCCTGAAGAACCATAGCTTCCTCTAAAAAGTGGACACCAGTGGTTAAAAGTGGAGATTTATAGCATTTATTTATCAGCCCCATCTGAAGATATCTTTTGAAATGAGATTTAAAAAACAACCCCTGCCTCCAAAAAAAAAACAAACAAAAAACCAACCAGTGAGCAGGAAGGCAAAAACACACCCCTGAAAATTTATGAAAAATATGACCATTTTTTGAAGTAAAACATTACACTATTCAACTCCAAAACCAAAGAATTTCTAGAATAAAGGAATCAAGTTCTTTGTAGAACATCAATTATTTTCAGGGATATGAAAAGACAGTTACTTAGCCTTGTCTCTTCCCAATCTGAGTGCTCTAAGTTCCCATCTTTCCTCACCCCCATCGTGTGATGAGTTAATAAGGAGAAAATATTACTGCATTCTCAGTTTTCACATCCCTAATAAAGGCCGTATTTTAAAGCAGTTATGGAACTTTGCACAGAATCCAGGTTTAAAGGCAAATTAAATACATAAAAAACTAAGCTCGACAGCAAAGTTTAGTTACCTGAGAAACAACTACTAAATTTATCTCTTCAGTCAGGAACGTTAAGATGAATGTTTCAGAAAACTCACTATGCTTTTGCTTTCAATTTTACTTTAGGCTTTATTAAATAACAACTTCAGTAAGAAATGTACATGTATAATGTAAAGGTAGCCTGATCAGAATAAGCTATAATAACCTGACTATATAAAAAATTTGTCTTTTTGCTGCTGTAATGAAGCTTATCTTTCTGTCAGTTTCAGTAGAATGATTTCTGTTACAGAGCATTGCTATTTCCCTTTATCTTGAGTGCAGGTAATCAATGTCAGGGATGGTAGCAACCTCAGGACTTACATAACCCATGCCCTTCCTGTACATTAGAGCCTTCCTCCAGCAACAGCTGCCCTTAGCTGGGTGACAGATGGCCAGTGGATGCCTCATCATCACTCCTTGAGATTTCTCTTACTTCTTCCTTTCCCCCTCCACTGATGTGTTGTTGCTGAGGATAGCTGTTATCTTCTTTCTGCTTTCTCTCTTTGCTTTTCTCTTACCCTGCCCAATAACCCACCAAAACCATTAGCTTGGGCCCCACCTCCTTAACGCTACCTTTAGCTTCCATCCCTTTTTTTGAGGGTTCTCATTGTCACAGCTTCTGTAATGAAATACTCAGGATGAGGACAAAAGATATCCAGTTTCCTTTGGAAATGGGGAGAATTTTGCTTTCTACTCTGTATAAAAAAATTATGTATTATTTATTACTTTATTGTAACTTTGTGAGCATTTAAGTTAGCGAAGAGACAGAGAGAGAGGCTATATGAACAGTTGTGAACCCTAGAAGCGCCTATCTCTGCT
This sequence comes from Hipposideros armiger, assembly GCF_001890085.2. Lineage (NCBI taxonomy): Eukaryota > Metazoa > Chordata > Mammalia > Chiroptera > Hipposideridae > Hipposideros > Hipposideros armiger. The sequence goes on from NW_017731702.1 coordinate 706,487, forward strand.
ACTGGATCAGGTCCTGTTCTGAGTATTTGACCAAGTTCTTTCTCTCCAAATCACATGGGTGGCATTTTCCTCTTTGGGGATTTTCCAAAAGCAAATGCAATCATCTCAATCACTGTCATTCAGGCAGAATGAGATCTGAGGATGGTTGTTACAAGACCTACGCCAGCTGGGCTGAGCAAATGTAGCTGGCATGCTGCACAAGCATGATGTGTGGACTGTGATCATAACACAATTTATTTTTTTCCCCTCCTACTGCTTCTTTAAACTTTGTTCAGTGGGGAATAATCTTCCCCTAGTCATGGTTGAAAACTACCAAACCCATGATTTTTCTACTCACTCTTTAAGTAATAGATATCCTAGATTTACTTTAAGTCACAACCAGACATGCTTTATAATCGGAATGTCCAGGTTGATGTTATCAAAACTCCAAACCTGCCGGTGTTCCTTCCCAACCCTCCAGCTTTTCCCCAGATAGGCCTGTTTTGTCCTGGAAGTTCTCAGTGGGTGCGGAAGGGATGTGTGTGGTCCTTCAGCTTTTCACCTTCTTCTTGTACCAGCCCTGACTCTTTTCTCTGGAAGTGAAAGGTCAAGAAAGGAGGGGAAATGCCAGCAAAGCAAAATCCGTACTAGGCTGTGGGCCTCATGCCTCGCAGGCCCAGGAGGCAGTTGAAGCTGGCATCCTTGTGTCGGCCTGGCAGATGCTTCCTGCTGTTGCTTTTCTCTCCTTCATGGGCTTTACAGAGATGGCCCCACCAGCATCTCTCTCCTCCGGCTCTCTTTACCCAAGAAGAAGCATCTTTCTTTTGTGTCATTTCTGGTGAGTCTTTCCCTCAATTTCTAGACATTAGGTGCTAAGCCTCTGGCCTTTTCCTGAGGTCCTGAATGCCTCCAGGTAGCCCTACTGGGCAAAAACCCTATACTGGCTCTTCTCTACCTGGTTATAATTGGTCTAGAGCGGGGGTCGGCAAACTTTTGAGATGGAAGAGCCGCCAGGGGTCACCAAACTGCGGTTCACGAGCCACAGGCACTGAAGTAAAATTGAAAATGAAAATAAAATTATCATAGTTTCACTTACAAAATTTTTAAAGGATATTATTCACATAATGGTGATTATATAAAAATATATTTATGGCTCTCGAATAATTTTTAAATTGTTGTGAGGGACAGGATTGGCTCTTCCATGGGGGGGTGGGCAAATTTTTGAGACAGAACGTACCCAAAGAGCCTCATGTGGCTCGCAAGCTGCAGTTTGCCAACATCTGGTCTAGGGGAAAAGTCATTCATCCTGAAGCTAAAGAAACTGCAGGAGACGAGGTTTATCCCATAGCCAAAAGACTTCCCTGGGACCACTACTGGAGCACTTGGTTAGCCCTTCTGCCCTCCATATTTCCCTGAGGGGAAGGGGGTTGGGTGTCAGACCCCAGTCCACAGTCTACAACAGCTTTATCAGACTCAGGCATCATTCCTCAGTGTTACCCAATTCACATAATGTATTTCAAAGCTCTGAGAGGTAGTGTATAAAACACAGGAAAATAATAACTCAATATCATGAGATTAAAGGAAAACAGGACGTGTGATCATTGAGATAATTCTTAGCAGCAACCTGATACGCTCGTAAATTTCTATCTGAGCTGAGAAGCATTTTGTTTAAGCAAAATCTTACATAGATTCAGTATATAAAATGCATAAAAAGCAACCCTGCTCTGCTGCAGTAGAGATAGGGTTTGGAGCCAGTGTACTCAGCCCCCTCTACCTGCATGACAGCTACAGGTGAGCTATGGAAAACAGTTTGAAACCACTGCTATTCACCACAGTCTCATTGGGCTGTTAAGTGAACCCAACAGTCATGCTCAAACATATCCAGGTGCAAAAAACCCTGGATGTTGTGGAAGGATGGTGGGCACCACCCAGAAATGGTAATATTTTAAATGAATTATAACTAATCTGTGCATTCTCACTAAGTCAGATGCCATACATGTTGTTCCTTGCCCTCTTTGCCTTCAGATTCGGTTATTACTCTTTCCTGCTCTGTTTAGTTACTCAGGAGGTGACCCCGTCCCTGCAGGCTATGGTTTCCCAGGTCTCTTGACAACTGGTTCCTATGGGGTGTGGCCAACAGGAAGCCAAGGCAGGAGGTTTCAGGCAGAGAGTGAAGGAGAAGGCAGGGTATTTCTCTTCCCTCGTTTCCACCTCCGCCCTTTCACACCCTTGCACCCATCCCCTCCCCTCCCCCGTGGTGACTGCTCATTTTCAAAGCAAGATGCTGCTGTACACCTAGAGACCAGTGTACACTATTGACTCAAGACTGCTACTTGGCCAGGTTTCAACCCACAACTCAGATTCTTTGGTTATCGGTTCTCCCTGGGACATTGTAATGTGGACTGCTGGTTCTCCTCTTTGGGACACATCCTATAACCCATCAGTTCCCTTTTAGCTCCAGTTTCAGTCATTTCCTCTCTTCTAGACTGAGATGAGTTTCCCGGCACAGGTTCCTGGTTAATGCCGCTTCATTTCTGACAACTGAGTCTTGATATTCAGGTAGAAAGAGATGTAGCATCCAGCTTGATTTGCATTGGTATGAATTTATATGTGTACATATAGTGTGTATGTGATGTATATTTTTAAAATGCAAATAACTTTGTTTTTTACTGATAGAATGAGATTATTGTAAAAAATTCAAACAGAGAATGCTAAAGTTTTCCTTACCTACCACAAGTCCCTCTTCTGATGAATAATGTTAACAGTTTATATTGATATAATTCTCACAGGCCTTTTTAATGGAAGTATAAACTTAAATGTTTATATTGTATATATTTAAGTAAACATATATATTTAAATGTATAATACATATTTTAAAAACAGAAATCCCATTCTATTTTCCTGCAATCTGCTTTTCATTTAACTTTATCATTTATTGCTGGACATAAGCCTGCCCTCCTTTTAAATCTGGGCTTTGGCTCAATTTCAGGATAGTCTGTGATTTAAGTACGAAAGAATAATTCTTCCTCTCTTTTTATAGTCTTTTGTGGAGGGGGGCATATTTGGTAAATTATTTATAGTGATAGGTTTTACAGAAATAGATGTTTTTTATTGAGACCATCAAAACCCTCACTGCCTTAATGATTCTGCTGATTAAGTGGGAAACACACGAATGCATGTCAACCTGTCAAAAAGGAAACGCTATCTCTCTAATGTAAATGGATTACATAAAGAAAGACCTGATCTCCCACTGCATCAGGTTATGGTGCTTCAGGCTCTAAAGGCCAGGTAGGTATTACTTCATACAGTTGTTGTAGAATGTTGGAGTTTTAAGACGAAGAACCAAGTTTTAAAACTGTCATAAATCTGAGTCTGGCTTTCAGAAGGCAAGAATGCTATTTTTAGTGTGTCTGAATTGCAGTCTTTCCCTTTGGTAGTTGATGATGACTGCACAGTAAGAATGAAAAATGAAACTTCTGGAGATTGGATAGCTAAAGAGATTGAAAATAACACCCAGGCAGTGGAGCCTTTGGGTCACTAATTTGAATTCGGCTCAGATCAGTGATGACTACAAATTGTTCTGTCTGACGGCAGTGAGGCTTGCAAAAAATACATTCCTCATCCTTATCTATGTTAATTACACCTCTATGCTTGTTGGAGCCAGATTCTAGACTGTAATCCCCTAGAGGGCAGGGACCATATCTGCATAACACACTTTTTTCACCCTCACTTAGAAGAGTGTTGATTAGATGATTTTGATTGAGAGATGAAGAAGTGCTCTTCCTGAGGTGGGCTGGCTGGTGTGAAATTGTGACTATTGTACATTCCTGTGAAATATAAGTGACATCCTTTCCAGTTTGTTCTGAGTGGCCTTGGAAATAGCTTAGTCCCATACGGTGACAAATAGTCTCCTTTTATAGTCCAGTCAGCCAACACTGAAGCTCATACCTGGAATTTAAAGACATCTTTTTTCTTTTCTTCTGATTTGCACACATCTTTTGGGGTCTAGCTCAACACCTACCTTGCCCATTGTCTTCCTTGATCACTTCAGCGCACCTTGATCATAACACGTTATTATGAATTCCCTGTATTTTCCATGTTAAATGTTATCCTCCACTGATATTGGTCATATTGATCTTTTTGTGAACGTGTCCTGTCTCCCTATGTAGAAGCAACCTTTTGGAAGGTTAGACCATATCATACATTTTTTGTAACCTCCCCGGCTACTAGTACAATGTTGGCAATAGTAAGTGCTGCTATTTGTAGATTTTATGAATAACGTTGAAAATTGAATGTCTTACAAAAGTTTGCATAGTCTTTTATGTTAACTGTTCTTATGAGTTATGCTTCTTTTCTGACTCTTTTGATATCATGTTAGAGTGCTATGTAGGTGGTGCCCACACAGTCATGCAGGTTGTACACTGCACAATGCTAGGAGGGCCATTCATGGAGATTGCCTCTGATGGCTGTGAAAAATGGAGGCCAAAGAATGATAGCACAAGTGCTCAAAAATAAAACACACGTTAATAACTACAATAGGGTAGGCGGGTAAGAATAAGTCACTAGCATGTGAATCCTAACACCCTTGGTTTTGGACCAAAAACAAATATGATAGGGACATTTTTCAACAAGTGTGTGTTTCCACTAGTTCCACCCTGCTTTGCCCATTCCAGAGGGACTTTTTTTTTTTTTTTTAAAGGCTCAGTTTTTCCTGTCCTCAGCCCTCTAAATAGAGTTTGACTTTTGTCAACTCAGCTCTTGGGCTTTTGTGACACAGAATCAGGAGAGTCTATTGAGACAGACAAAGTTAGAGAACAGGGAGGACAAGGGAAGGATAAACAGTCCCAGGTCCTGATCGCTGGGCTTGGTGGGAGGTTGAGAGAGTAAGAGGCTTTAGACCAGGATGTGGACAGTGTGTTGCAGGAAGTGCTACGGTATGTAGGAATGGCTTCCCTTTAATGCTTGCAGGCCATGATAGGCTAAGTTCTGCTGTTGTTGCTATTTGCAAACAACTAAATCTCTTTGGCTCAACACAAGAAAAGTTCATTTCTTGTTCAAAGCCTGGTGCAGGTCCCAGGGACTCTCCTGGGCAGGAGTCCTCCCTACGGCACTTCGATTTCATGCCTCTGCTGTGGTAAGAACTGCAGGGGAAGAGAGGGCATGGAACCCTCACAACCACTCTTCCAGGCTTTGACCAGGAAGAGACTTGTTCAAAGCCCATTGGCTGGCCCCTGGCCCTGTGGCCTGCCTGACTGCAGGAGGGCTGGGAGGCAGTATTCTGTGAGCTGGGAAGGTGAGAACTACAGACGAGCTCTGCAAATATCTGCCAGGGGCTCTTCAGAGGCATGCAGCAGGACTGCAATTGCTGTTATTTCTGGTAAGTGGACATACCTCTTACAGGCGATACCTCTCTGAAACTGGGCCACAAATGGCATTGGAGTTTATTTGGCTTATACAGAGAAAGGCAACTGTATATGATAAACCTTCCTTATGAGTTTCTGAAAACACAAAAAAGCAGTTGTTATCTTGCTAAGTACTATAAGAGTTTTGAAATTTTTTGCCTGCTTGCTCTCTTTTCTTGTTTCTTTAGTGAGAAAATACAAATGCAATTACTCATATGACTTATTCAGAGGAAGCTTTAAATTTGGTTTTATTTCCTCGTCTTCCTTGATATTCAGTTTATTAGGCATCTTAAGATGGAGAAAAGGTTATAAATTCCCTTCAGCATCATTAAAAAGAAGCCTGTCTGGAATGACATAAATGTGATGGTCATTCATGATTCCTTTGAGCTTTATGACTCTTCTAAGAAAATAAAAAGTCTATTTTGTAAATCCATAGGAGAAATGAAGCTGGCAGGATGTGCCTAATGTGATTTCTTAGCACATGTATTTCAGTAGAGGACAAAAGAATATAGAAGAATATACAATATTTTTTAAATAGCAGGATAAATTAGGAAACAATTTTAGGTCTTTCTACAATTTTCTCAACAACAACAACTATGTTTTAAGAGGGGTCATCTGATTCTTTGTGTCTTGACAACATTTGGACAATTTCAACAGGTGGTACATACCATTAACAACAACAAAAAGACCGTGGTTGCCATAAATGAGAGTGAGAAGGCACGACTGAATACTTCAGTATGCAATTACATTTTCTGCATAATTAGTCATAAATTGAGCATCCAAACATAGATGCATGCGTAATTAATTATGACTTATTTAAAAGCACTTGGGTTGTGACACTTTGTTCTTCATTTCCTGCAAATCAAATTACTGAAGTTTTCATTTCATTTCAAAATAATTTTCCCTACATTATTTTTTTAAAATTTCAACTGAGATGTAGGGTTGATTACAACATAAATAACTGCTGCAGTAAGGTAAATACCAGTGAGGGAAGGGTAGGGAGGAATGATATTTGAAGGTATAAAATTGCAGAGGGTTAGAAGAACTTACTCTGAAGCCAGAGGGAGGAAGTTGAGACTGGGGCTGGCAGGGCTAAGGGTTGGAAGATGTTCACGGGTATTTTTTTTTTAAGGTTTTTATTGGGGAATTAGGGGATGGGAATAGCGCTGGGGAATTGGGGGAAGAGGAACAGAAAAGTTGCTGTCCTTTTGTTCTTCAGTCTAGTTGTGGAGGACGTTGCTTTACTAGCCCAAGTTGGCACCATCATTGCGCTCTTCCCCGGCGAGGCAGATCAGTCACTGGCTTCTGGACGGCCGCTCATGCTGGCTGCTGGCTACACATGGTAGCTGCTGGCTACACACGGTAGCCCATGGCAACCCACTGCAGCAGGGGCTGCAGCCTACACCGTCGCCGGTGACTCACAGCAACCCAGCTCCAGGTTGAGCTGTTGTTCAGCATCTTAGCTGTAGAGGGCAGTGTCACTGGCCCTCATATGTGGGATCCGAACCGGGGCCCTCTGGTGTCCCAAGCCAGCTCTTAACAAAGGTGCCACTCGGCCGGCCCTTCACAGGGTTTTTGATTGGGTTGTCTTAGCTACGAGAAGATATCATCACATTATGAGAAATCATACAGATGAAGAAAGTCTAGTGATCAAGTGATTAAGGACCTGGAGATGAAACTAACATTGCCATCTTTTAAAACATGTTCAGGTGAAATATTCTGTCAACCACTGAATATTTAATTTTTAGCAGGTCTAGGTAATGTGGATTCCAGACTGTGCCTCTTTTCTAACAATGTCCATTGATTGTTTGAGGAAAGTTAAGATATGAGTATATCATGTGGACATGTGTGCTGTCCACATTATTGCCTTTTCTTAAACATTATGTGATGACACCCCGATAACTATGTCTATTGCAAGGGCTTTTAACTATTGGCAAATGCCTTTTATGGCATAAGTCATGAAAGCTGAGCAATTTGTACCTACTAGTCTTCTCTGTATAGATAAGACTGCAAGCCAGTGTTTTTAAACTTTTTCCATTAAGTATCCCTAATTGTGTGGATATTGAATTGATATCTCTGGAAGTCTGGGGCCATATTCCAACCGCATTCCCATAAAACATAGGAAAACTCCTTACATTTTTTTATGTTAGAAATTCATGTGAAATTTTTTTTTTTAAAGATTTTATTGGGGATTTGGGGGAGGGAACAGCATTGGGGAATCAGGGAAGAGGAACAGACAAGTTGCTGTGCTTTTGTTCTTCAGTCTAGTTGTGTAGGATGTCACTTCACTGGCCCATGTTGGTATTATCATTATTGCCTCTTCCCAGATGAGGCATTGGATGGCAGCTCATGGCAGACCACTGCAGCCCCACTGCAACCTATGCCATTGCTGGCAACTCATGTCAGCCCAGTTCTACATCGAGCTGTTGTTCACCATCTTAGCTGTATAGGGCACAGCATCACTGGCCCATGTGGGATCTGAACCGGGGCCCTGCTGCTCAGAGCTCTCACTCCCAAGCCAACTCTTAACCAACGAGCCACTCAGCCAGCCCTCATGTGAATTTAAAAATTCTATCATATACCCATATCTGTTTTAGCATAAAAATAACATTTTAAATCATAAACTTTGTGAAAACATAAATTTTTTTTCTACCTAACTCTGTGGTTAATGAGTGATTGCTTCCCACTGAGACTCTCCACTGGGGAGAAACCAGATGAGCGATGGAGATCTAGCATAGAACTTTGGTTTTGGTGTCCAGGCAATTTCTCTTAATATTTCAAGAACTCAAACTCTTAACTATCAGGATATAAATAAATGTAGAATTTTCAGTGTTTTATGAGCTATGTTGATGCTGCCCAAGAGAAGGTTTGGGGCACTTTCATTCAACTGCTGTTGAAATCTCACTATGTCTTTTCATTGAGAGCTGGTCAAGTCGCCCCTGTTATATGGCCGAATGGAAGCATCTGACCTGTTTTTACCACCTCATTGCACATAGCGATAAGATAGAGGCAGATGCTTTGGGGTGCAGCATTCTTGGTGAATGGTGTCTACTGTTATAGTCAGGTAGTGTAACAGCTGCGATGCATTTTACTGCTCCCACTGTGTTGCTTGTCAGAGAATCAATGATGTTTGTGTCGGTGTCCTGTATTTCCCTCCCCATCCCTTTCAATCGTAGGTTTGGTTAGAAAAGGTCACGTTATCTAGTTGGAAGTTTCTTCATCAGGTAGAATGATAGGAACATCATTAAGCACTTTGAACATCAGCACATGACTTCATTATAAATGTAAGGAGTAAAAAGTAATTGCAAGGCAAAAATCCCTTTATCTCCATGCCTTCTTTGAACTGCAAGGTAAAAAAATTGAGTTAACCTCAGTTCCTCAGCCAGTTACCTAAATGTGTGTTTGGATCACATTAAAGTGTGTAAAACAATGGTAGTCTTTGATGGGGATTTTTTTTTTTTAAATGTTTCCCTTTTCCGCTAGGCACCTTCATCCTTTCTGGAATGCAGGATTCTGCACTGCTGTCTCCTCTTTTAGGCCTAACTGGGAGAAGGTCAAGTGTTCGCCTCTGCTTTGACTCAGAGGATGCTTCCCAAATGAGTCTCTCCTGTTGCCACCTTGGTCAGGGGTCAAGTTTTTCTTTCTCATCCTCAACCACACCCTTGGTGTCCAACTTTCCCACCTCCAATTCTGGAGGATTGATAATGCCGGGACTCGCGCATGATTATCCTCGATTACTGGGTCAGCTCTTCTTAATGACCCTTCCGCTCCTCTTTCAAGTTCCAATACAGAAAGCCCTTTTTATCCTTTCCACTTTGAGGACTTCTTTTCTAATCTAAATTTATCCTTTACACTGCTCTCCCGTTCTTCCTTCTTCCATCTAGACATTAAATGGAAGGGCTTCTTTAAGTCCTGTTCTCAGGCTAGCACCTTCTTTGAGTATTGTTTCTCCTTCTGTTTTGGTTAGAAGACAGAAAAAAAAGGCCTTGAGTATTGTCGAGAAAGCAGAGGGTAACAGAACCTATACACAGATTAAGATTTCAAGATATAATCCTGCCACAGTACAGATTTTCCTCAAATTTCTCCTGTCGATTTTAAGGTGACTTTGAAACTGACTTTGAAGCCTCAAGTAAATCATTGTTTGAAAATGCTTTCCATGCTTTCACCATTAGCTAGCTCGCCCTTTTCTTTACTTGTAGCCTCTCAATATCCTGGGACTCAGCTGACAAAGTTTGGCAACATCTGGAGAAGGTCTATACGGCTTTTTGGTACTCTGCAAAAAAGGTCCTTGATTTTTCCTTTGGGATAGGATGAACACTGCTGTTTCTTGCCCTCAATTAGTTTATGTGGCTGCTGCTTAAGCTATAGCGTAGCAGTTTCCCTGGACTTTGTGTAAAAATGTGGGCCACCTCTCCTTTCTGAGTAGAGGTCTTTTATTAGCAAGGGGCTTTTAAAATTACTAATGGGGAGGGAAATTTTTTCGGGGAAGACTGACAGGTAGAAGGAGTTCTGAGTCAGTCAGCACAAGAGTACTTGTCTGATAATAACTGCTCTCAGGCCTGAGGGGACTCAAATCCAGCCCAGCCTCTGGGAGGGGCTGCGCCCACTCTAAAGAAGGCATGTTATGTATGTATGCATGTCTGTATGTATGTATTGCAATTCATCTGCCCAAAGGAGGTTTTTGTTTGTTGTTTGTAATTTGTGCAAAGGTGCTCTATGTTACTAGCAATGACCTTGAGCACTGCAGGATCCAAGATTTGCTAGACATTTTGAGGTCAATTCTGTCACTTGGATCCTTCTCTCATGTCCAGCATCAATTGACCTGACAAATAATGAAATACCGTGGATGCTACATATCAACTAGGGTGAATCTGACCATAGTTTCCGCTAAGACAATAAGGGAGTGTGGGTTACTTTCAGGTAGCTCTGCTTATTATATAAGAAAATGAAGGATGCCAGAAGACTATAACCAGAGGCTGATACCCTCAATTCTGACTGATGCCACTATCACCACAGAATGCTTAACATGCCAGTGAAATCATTTGGCCTATGAACTAAAGGTTTAGCTGTCCCTGGGTCTAGTTGCTCAATTCCAACTTCCAGGTGTGGGCTGATGTAATACAAGACACTTTTGTTACAACTCATCAGCTAAGACCTCATCAACCACAGAAGAAAAATTACCAAAAGATTTGAAAGAAAGATTATTTCTAAGTTTGGAAAGAGGCAAATCATTTAATATCTCACTGAGCTTCAATGGTCAGGCCTTTTTGAAATCAGCATATAACATGATGACGATGATAAATCTTTTCTTCTAAAAATGCCTTTTCGGCACAAACTGAGCGACCACTTCACGAACAATTGGGCAGCCAAATAATTGGAAATATTTCAGAAGAGCAAATGAAGCAAAAGAGATCATGGAAAGCTGGAAATATATGGATGCAATTTTGAGCCTAAATGAACATGCAGTGCCATATACAAAATAATCAGTGAGATGTGAAAACGGATGTGGGTCCCTTTGATTTGAATCAAGAGCGTGTGAAGGGCTCTTATTATTAAAGCAAAACCTTGATGCCATCTCACCCTTGCCTGGGTCCAGACATCCAAGCTCCTAGCTTTGGAGATGCAAAAACCCATTGCTGAGCTGCATGCACTCAGGAGGCCCGAGAGCAGTTATCAGACAAGTACTCTTAGGCTGATTCTAACTCGCAAGCCCTCCTCCCAATCTTTCTTCTCCTGAAAAAATTTTCCCTCCCATTAGCAATTTTAAAAGTCCCTTGCCAACACAGGATCTCTAATTCAGAGAAGAGATGTGGCCTGTATTTTTATACTGCTTCATAGTATGAATAGATGTGCCTAGAGAAGTGGAGACAAGATATGAACAGAGTTTGTTCTCTGGCTTCCCATCTGCACTTCTGCCTTTGGGTGTCATGAAACACCTCCATAACCTTTTAGTAAACACTTTCTCTGACTCATCCATGAGCTTCTCAGCTTAATAATGTTGGTTCAGATACTTGCACACAGAGAGTTATTAAATATAATATGATACCGTATTTTGCCGTGTATAATATGCACCCATGTTTTTGGCCCAAACTTTCAGGGAAAAAAACTTTCATTTTAATGTTTTAATTCAAATTTTTATTTGTTTACATTTAGGTACTTGCTTTTTGTATTATAAAGGAATTTTAGCATTTATTGTTTAACATATTATGGTACAAGAAATTTTATGTAACAAATAATTACAAAACACAAAAACAGATACAAGGTACAAGACATTTTATGCACTGGTAACAAATTTACGATATTTACTCATCATAGAAGGCCAAGAACTCTTCATCATTGCAAGTTGGTCGTAAGTTCAACAACACCGATTATTGTATTCCAGGGCATTATTTTGCATATGGATATCATTATTGATTTCTAGAGTTACACTTTTAACTCATACGCATAAATAAAATAATTAAAAACATTTCTATAGATACGGAATTAGTACTACCCATGTATAATGCACATCCTTATTTTTCCCTCACAAATTTGGGCAAAAAAGTGTGCATTATACATGGCAAAATACAGTAACTAGGATTTGTTTTCTTATTGTGGACATTACTTTCACATATATCTAGTAAATATGCTGTCCGAGACACTGGGAAATGGCGGTGAACAAGCTGGGTCATATCCCTGCCCTCGTGTATCCCACAGGCTAGCCCAGGTTTTCTTCAACTCTGATGTAATTAAAACCTTAAGCTTTATTGAGCTATGTGAGGCTGTTTAGTTTTCACTTCTACATCAAAGAATCTATATTCTTTCTTGCTTTTTAAAAAGATTTGGTCTTCATATTTTATGTTTTCCTTGTTTGCATCTGTTAGTTTAGTTTTGTTTTGCTATTATTTTCTTGTGGACCTATATATGAAGCACTCACATTGTTAGAATATGTATAAAGTAAGAGTATATAGGTAGTTCATAGATATGGGTCTAAAAAGTTCTTTTATGAGAAAGGTATGTTGTCTACATACCTTTGTTTATCTATTTTGGAGCTCAGTAGACTTTCTTGCCTACTTCCTTGTTCTCATGTATGTCCTAAGTAAGAGATTTCTGGAGACATTCCAATGTAGGCAGTATGATCACAAAATACGGTGACTGTTTAAATTTAAAAAATTTATTACAGTAAAAGACACATCGCCATTAATCCTCCTCAAAAAACTCCTCCTTGCTTCGCACACATTTATCCCATCATTCTTGCCACTTTCTGAAGCAGCTCTGGAAGTCCTCTTTCATGAGTGTCTTTAGTTGTGCTGTCCTGGCTGCTTCAATGTCCTGAACTGATTCAAAACATTTACCTTACATGGTCATTTTGACTTTGGCAAAAGCTGGAAGTTGCACGATGCCAGATCCAGTGCAAAAGGTGGATAAGGACACACTGTAATGTTTTTATTTGACAGAAATTTCCATACCAGAAGTGATGTGTGACACGGAGTGTTGTCATGATGGAGGATGAAGTAAAGACACTCACAAAAGAGGACTGCCAGAACTACTTCAGAAAGTGGCAAAATGATGGGATAAGTGTGTTTGAAGCGTGGGGGAGTATTTTGAGGGGGATTAATGGTAATGTGTTTTTATATAAAATATTTGTTTTATTTAAATAGTCACCATATTTGTTGATCACACTTCATATGTTGCTTTTAAAGAAGTCCAAATAAGAGGGTATGCACTTATTTCAAAACATTTGGAAGATACATAACCTCTGAGACATTTCAAGCTGGCTAGTACCACACCTAATGAACAGGAAATTGAATTCCTGTTCAGCAAACATTCACTCTCTTCCCTTTCCCCCTTGGGGTAAAGTATACTTCCCTACTTCACTGACTTTGGGTTTGGCCATGTGATTTACTTTGGTCAATGAAAATTTGAGGGGATGAAATGCAAGCAGAGCCTTTAAATGTGCATGTGAAGCTTGTCTTGTCTTCTTGCATTCCTGTGTTTGTGCAGAGAAAAGCGTGCCCCTGATAGTCACTGCTCCTTCACCCTGGACCCAAAATTAAAACATGTGGTGCAGACACAAACCCAATTTTAACCCTGGAGCCAACCACCTAACTCAGCCTGAAGCACAAGCACCCCAGCTTATCTGTGACCTTCAAGAGAGAAAAAATACATGCTGCCATAGCTATTGAGTTTTGGATAGTTTGTTTCATAACATTATTGCAGTAATGGCTGTCTACCACACTGATTAAATTCAGAGAGGCAAAATACTGAAGTATTGTGCTAAACAGAATAATGTCGTTCCCCCCCCCCCCCCCCCCCCC
>NW_017731702.1:720169-725477 GCF_001890085.2 Hipposideros armiger
CCCCGCAAAGATGTCCATGTCCTAATCCCTGGAGCCTGTGAATATGTTACCTTACATGGCAAAAGGGACTTGCACATGTGATTAAGTTAAGGATCTTGAGATGGGAGATTATCCTGTCAAGGAATGAGGGCAGGCTCTAGTGGCTGTAAAACGAGAGCGTTTAGAAGGACAGTAGCACTGACGACACTTTGACTTCTACAGGATCCGTTTCAGACTTCTGAGATCTAGAACTATAAGATAATGAATTTGTATTTGTTTAAGCTACTAAGTTGTGGTATTAATAATTTGTTACAGCAGGAGTAGGAAACTAATATAAAGATATTAAAATTAAATGAATTACTATGTCTCTCCCTGTTAAAAGAAAATATGTATATTTAGAGTAATATACTATGAGACCATCCTACTGATGTATTCAGAAAGTATCTTTTCCTGAAGTCAATCATCTCAGTGTATTTTCATTAACTTTTCATAAGGTGATTGAAGAATCAAGATGGTGACATTATTTTTTAAATAGAGTGTGGTCATACTATAGAAGAATAAATATACAATACACAATAAAGACTTTTAAAAAAAAAGTAGGGCCAGAAGTGGGATCCGGGACCAGATCCCTGACTAGAGACGGCACTGGGGGGCTGAAAAGAAGTTCCTTTATCCTGGTCATTACCAGAACCAACTGTAAGCGCACCTCCTGTTCACGAGGGATTTCTGACCTGCTTTCTGGATGACTCAGCGCCTTAGAGGGACACAGAAGGCAGCCACCGTCAAAAACGCCTGCCTTGTCTCTTCTCCTTCAGGCTCCATGCCAGGCCGACTGTCTCAGAGAATGAAAGGCGACGACATGAGCAGTGCATGCTGGGAAAAGGAGGGGCGGGGAAGGGACCCCAAGAGCACTGCTGCATTTACTGTGGTAGCTTCTGGAAAAGCTCCTGGCTACTGAAGGAGGTCATAGGGGGTCACCAGAGAGGCAGGATAAGAATCCAGACCCTTCAAATCCAAGACTCTGTGGGACCCCTGTCCATTCCTTTTTAAATACAAAATTGAAGTAATTATGGATCAAACGTGCCATTGAGATGAATAATGAAACGCTAATAATTGTTTTCCTTACCTTTTAAAGAAACACACCACACTCAGACGCCCATTTACAGATATTTTCAGTTAAAATGTCACATAATATTTGTGATATCAGCAGGAGAATGGAAATTGAGTTGGCAGTGAAGCATTGCAGTGACAACTGTTACCTTGGAAACTGTAGTAAGCAATCATAATTACAATTAGCAAGACTTGCACAAAGTATACATAAATATTCACGTGCTGCAGATGAGTGTCACGTCCACCAGGCAGCAGAGTAAACTCTGGGACCGTTGTTTCTTTCTCTTTGACGTGTCCTTGTAGAAATTTAGGTTCTGTTAAGAGGTATTGCAGCTTCTTTGAATTTAGGTGAATGTATTTCCTCATGTGCTGGTTTGCGGGCTTGTAACATAACAACATTTGACATATAGCAGATTACATGGAAGCTTCAACTGACCCTTAGAAGTATGACCAGTCCTGAATGGATTTTTTTTAAACCAGGTCTGGTCTTGGAAGAAAATCAGGCAATTGTAAATAATAAATGGTGCTGTAGCACAATTACAGGGTGTTTTTGAGAAAAGTGCTGCAACACAGAAGGAATGATTAAAATGTGTGATTTAATCCTTCAGTGCGACTTGACACCAAGTTTCTTCTTTATTGCCATGGAAGCGTCCCTTTTGATTCAGACTTCCCTGTCAAATCACAACAGAAGTCAGAGGAAGAGTGAGTGATAGAACTGTTTCCACTTGGACACACTGGGAGTGCCCTGCCCTCTGTGAATCTTTTCACGAACAAGGGAGAAGGGCATTAAGGCAGGAGTGTGTGTGAATCTGTACTTCTGTACGCTTGTGGGAACAAAGCTTTGAAAGTAGCTGTGTCTTCATAGCAAAACCATTGTTATTTTTAGGGCCACAGGGCATGCCAAAAACTCCCTTCTCCTGTGCACAGTAGAGTTTTCTGTTCAGCTTGTCTGAGCATGTTGGCTGCCTGGGGCTTTCCGGATAAACACGTGTTGTGAGTGGCTGCCATGATGTGAGGGCCAACAAGGGGAAGAAATGTTGACATGCTTCCTTTGAGAGCAGAGGTCTGGACCTGAGCTTGAAAGAAGTCTGCTAACATGAGTAACACCAAGTGACCTTGGCATAAACACTAAAATAATTGCAAGAACTCATATTTCAGGCAGCGGCGTCTGCATGGAGAGGAGGGGAGGAGGGATGTGGAAGCGAGGACAGTGGATGACTGGCCAACAGCCCTCACTTGAAGTCCCACATGTATGCTTCCTACAGGAGCCCTGTTCTCTCAGCAACAACGGTTTAGTTGTACATCGTGCCCCCTCTGACCTGAGAGTTATGAACTCATGCCTGCTGTCTGGATGATCCTGCTCTAGAGAAGGGGCAGTGTCTCCTGGAACAGAAGGCAGCCGTGGTGCTGTGCCTCTTCTTCCTTGAGTCCCCCACCCTCATCCCTCCAGGCTGCCTGTCTCAGAGAATAAAAGTGACTGGCATTGTGCGGCGTCCTGGCAGTCACAACCATGTCACAAACCTGACAAGTGAACTGTGTTAGGCTTCCCGCCTCACAATTCGATGCAAGGTAGGGAAAGAAGCTTGTTTCAGTAAAAATGAGAACTTTCTGCTGCAACCAGAGTTGTAATTGCTTATTTGAAGCCCAACACTGTGCTGGGTTCTCCAGGAGAGACAAAAGAAGGATGTCAGGGCTTCTTCCTTTAAAAGAACTTAAGAACTAGTTGGGAAGAAGGGGTTAGGACACTCAAACAATTAGTAAAGCAAATGGTGCCTACTGACTATTGTCAAGTGTGAAAGTTTTGAGCCACATGGGGTTCAGCTAGAGAGAGATTGATAAGGGCTGAGATCACTTGGGAAAGGTCATGCATTTTGGAAGGACTGGCAGACAACAGTGTTGGTTTGTGTGCAGGGGAAGGGCAGGAGGCCAGGGCTGGAGATAGCCTGTTTGGGGAAAGAACCAGGGGAACAGAGCTGAGTTGGTGACTGCCATCACTTTAAGAATTGATTGGTCTATGTGAATGAGGCCCCAAAGGGTATCTCTGGGCTTTGACTGCCCTCTAATTCTCTACTTCCTGTTGGAAATCTCCAGAGGATTCACCAATTTTGTTCTGAATCTGACTTCAGCAATTCTACCCTTCCAACAGCTCTTCTGTCTTGACTTCCCTATTATTTCCTTTTCCTTCCCCCTCCTCACTTCCTCTTCTATACCCCCATTTTATTAACATAAGAATACAGTGAATAACTATAAAATCTACAACTATAATAGTGTATAACCATGATCAAGCCTTAAATAAAGGCCAAGAGGCAATATAAGATACAGAGTCATCTGGGAAATAGCAGTAGCCTGCCAATAATTGAAGATCTACTATGTCCCTCGTACTTTATCATTTTAAAACTTATGTTTATTAGAGAAATACATGCATGTGACAAAAAGAACAATTATATAGAACTGAAGAGTTTATGATAAAAAGCAACATCTTTCAAGCCTCCTTTCTCCATCCCAGTCCATTCTCCAGGAATCCTCTTATGCTCAAGCCTTTGAGTTCACTCTTCTAATGATTACCTCCCTACCTCTAAATAATGTACTTCTATTTCTTGATTTTTTTTTTTAGCTTTAAGCAATACATGCTGACCTCCAGCCATGAAAGGACAAGACTTAGCTCACCTGTATTATACTCTACCTTTCTACCTCTGTGATATCTGATCTTTATGTTGTTTACTTTTGAGCTTATTAGATAATGTTGTGACATTAGCACTGTATTTATATCTCTATTTCTTGTTTTATCCTTTCTATTAGATATCTTTATTCTACTCCTCCCTTGCAACCTCCTACCTCATCTCAGTCGTGTCTTAACTTTTTTATTGTCAAGGTGGTTAACATTTACATCATCCTAGAACCATAATTAACTCTTATGAGATTTTGCTATAAATTGAAGATGAAAAAACAGCATTGACATTATTATAACTGAATATTGCTCACTGCAAAGCCACGTTGTATGTTAGGAGTGGGTTTCCTTCTTTATGAGCCCAATGTAATGACCTCTGGGACACTTAAGATAGAATGCTTGTAGCTTCAAGGTCAAAAGATTTTTCTTCCCTTCCATTGCAGCAATTGCATTAAGTCGTAGACTGTTTCATAATTGAACCATGAATATCTCAAACATCTTTTGATTGTTTCTGTTGCCTTACCCCCTAGAGTTTCTAATGGACTACTATTGTTCATTCATATTTAAAAGAAAAGGACTAAGTAGCTGATATGGATTTCTTCTACCTTATGGACCCCATATACAGGCCGAGGGTACATGATGCAGGCTTAGCTCTGGGGTGGGCAGGCCAGGAGCTCCTCCTCAGGTCAGAATGAAAAGGAATATTTCTGGGCAGAAACATCCAACACAGAACCCTAGCTTCTTCCAATCAATATTTACTCAGTTTCCTTAAAGAGGAGACCTCCAGAATTTTTGGCGGGGATAAATCCTGGGCTGCCTGTAGCAAGCAGAGAGACGTAAGGGGAGATAGTGCTCCCTAATACAACTGGCTAGTGTATAGATGTTTAAAGAGTCCTTTTGGCTCGACATTTCACCATTCCCCTTTTCCTTAAATGCCAACTGTAAGCTTGGAGCTTGCAGAGGCCACTCTGGGCAGATCAGCTGCCATCTCTTCTGAAGCCTTCCAAATCAGATGTTTTGAGCTGTGGTTCAGTGTCTCTGTTTCATCTGTCAGCATACTCCTATTTTCTTTTTCTCTTCCAGAAATTTGTTGAAATGTCTTATCCACCAAATACCCACCCATTTCCCCATTCTTTTTGGGGGGTTCAGAAAATGAATGGGTATAAAACTCACCCTCTTGAACAGGAAAGTAGGACACTACTTCTGTTCATGACACCACTTTTGTTCCTTTACCACTAAAACATTTAAGTCTTCATATTAGTTTCCCATTTTTGCTGTAACAAGTTACCCAAACATAAAGGCTTAAAACAGTACAAATTTATCCTCTGATAGTTCTAGGGGCCAAAAGTCTGAAATGAGTCTTATAAGGCTAAGATCAAGGTGTAAAAATCAACAACTGTTTTTTTCTGGAGGCTCCTAGAGAGAATCTGCTCCTTGCCTCTTCCAGTTTCTGGTGGCTGCCGACTCATTTTGACTCAAGGATGCATTATTCCAACTCCTTGTTTCCATGGTCACATTTCCTTCTTCTTCTTCTTCTTCTTCTTCTTCTTC
>NW_017731702.1:725491-744521 GCF_001890085.2 Hipposideros armiger
CCCCTTCCCCTTCCCCTTCCCCTTCTCCTTCTTCTTCTTCTTCTTCTTGTCATGTCTCCCTTTGCCTTCCTCTTATAAGGACACTTCTGATTATATTGGGGTCCTGCCTAGATAATTCAGGGTAATCTCCCTGTCTCAAGGTCCTTAATTTAATCACATGTGCAAAGTCCCTTTGCCACATAAAGTTTCAGGGATAAGAACCTGGATATCTTTGCAGGACATTTTCCTGCCTACCACAGTCTCCCTGGATTGCTCACTTTCTGTTATCATACACATCCAGTCGGCAATCCAGTCTCCTAGATTGATCAGTCCATTGGCTCTGAACCCTGAATGCACAGTAGAATCACCTGGAGAGCTGTTACAAATACCGTGGTGGTGCCTCCAATTTGAGGCTCAGAGAATTAGAAGTTCTGGGCATTTAGAGTAGGGTATTATTTAAAAAAAACTTTTTATTTACTAATTGTTTACATTTTGCACCATTGTCTTTATCATTCTCTATTATTTCTTGAATTGTCTGAGAGGAAGCCCTTCGCTCCTAAAAGTCATTAAGTATGCACTTTCTAAGAATAAGAACATTCTCTTTCATAACCGCAGTGCCATTACCAAAATCAGGAATTTAACATAAATGCAGTACAGTTTGCTTTCCCATCAGGAATGTATATATGATGACATCAAGATTGCAACCCTTACTTTTTTATTGTTTCTATTTACCTGGAATATCTTTGCTCATTCTTTTATTTGTAGCCTTTCTGAATTCCTTTCTATTAATGTGTGTTTCTTAAAAAGAGCATATAGTTTGGTCTTGCTTTGTGAATCAGAGAATCTTTCAGCAAGTCAGTTAAGCCTTATACATATTTACTGACAAAGTTGATGTGTTTGGTCTCAACTCTGCCATATTATTTTATGTTATTATTATGTTTATGTTACATTTGCTATGTTTCTCTACATGATTTGTTTTCATTACTTTTAAAATTATTTTGGTATTGAGGATGACGTATATTTTTGTTTTAGAAATTATCTTTGTACTTACGCCTTTTAAAAATGCCCTCAGCGGCCATTAGGGTGGCTACTATCAGAACAACAGAAAATAAAAAGTACTGCTGGGGATATGGAGAATTTGTAACGCTTGTGCATTGAGGGTGGAATTGTAAAATGTTGCAACCACTGTGGGAAACAATATGGTGTTTCATCAAAGAATTGAACTACTGTATGATCCAGCCATCCCAACTGGGTATATATCCAAAAGAATTGAAAGCAAGCTCTTGAAGAGATATTTTCATATTCATGTTTATGGTAGCACTATTCACAATAGCCAAGAGGTGAAAGTAACCCAAATGTTTGACAGATGAATGGATAAACAAAATGTGATATATATATATATATATATATATATATATATATATATATATATGTGTGTGTGTGTGTGTGTGTGTATATATATATCACATACAATGGAATACTATGCAGCCTTAAAAAGAAATCAAATTCTGTCACATGCTACAACATGGATGAATCTTGAAGATATTATGCTAGGTGGAACAAGCCAGTCACAAAAGGACTAGTAGCATATGATTGCTACTATGATAACTCATATGAGTTATCTAAAGTAGTCAAATTCGTAAATGTAGAAAATAGAATGATGATTACCAGGGCCTAGGGACAAAGGAGAGCTGTTGGTCAATGGGTACGGAATTTCAGTTCTGCAAGATGAAAAGATTCTAAAGATCTGTTTCATAGCAATGTAAATATACTTAACATTATTGAACTATACTTTGAAAAATGGCTAAGATGGTAAATTTTATGGTAATGTTTTTTGCCATAATAAAAAAAATGCTCTTAGATCCTTGTTTTTAATTTAACTTCTTCAATTTGGTTTCTTTTTAATGTAAGCTTTAAATGGTTTTCTTTGATTCCCACCTATTGTGTGTGCAATAGGCAATGAGTTTATGCATTTAGTAGTTTTAAAAATATCTCCAGATGATTCTATTACTCAGCTAGAGCTGAAAATCTCTGGGCAGCTCTCCCATCATCCGTCCCTTCCAGTCTTATATTACTATTCTATTCCAGCTTTCATCACTCTTCACATATTGTAAACATCCCTATTTGTTTCCTCAGACTGTTTATTCAATCCTCTCAGAGTAATTTTGCAAAAGTTACACTTTGTGTCACGTTCTCTAAAGGTCATCAATGGCTATTTTCCGTTGCCTCAAACTTGAATAGATGATTTGAGCACTACTGGGTCACTTACCAGTTATGTGACCTTTGTTGAGCAATTTAAGGGGCTAACATAGTTGCTGGATCCTAACAAGTGTTCAATCAACATCCTTTTATTCTCCTTTTGTTAAACTCCTGTATCCCATTTTTCCTGTCTGCCCACCACCCTCCTAACCTTCCCCACCAACTCTCACAGCCATCTTGGGGTTTGAAAGGCAGACTAACCTTTTAAGACTAAATTCAAGTACCACCTCTTGCCTAAGCACTTCAGCCAGAAATGATCCTGCCTTCCTCTGAGCACCCATGGCACTCTCTACAACATGTGGAACCTTTTAGTGACTGTTCGTGTGTTCGGCCTCTTTACAAAACTGTTAATAACGTTAATTAAATGGAAACAGAAACCAAGGACCGGTGAAGGAGAGAGCAGATTGAGTACTTCCTGTCAGAGAAGTGAGGAATTACATAATTTGCTTTGAAAACATGCAGTCTTGCCTCACCACTTACGGTTCCACACATTGTTTGGCAAGTTACACATTGCACAAACGTGTTATACTAAGAGCTCATTGAGGGCAGGCCCTGGGTCTTAAGCATCTCTGTACTTGATACAACAGCAACATATTTGTTGGAAAGCAATAAATATTTCGTATGTAGCAGAACTCATAGCTGACACTTATTGAATGCATGCTATCTACTTGGCCCTGTTCTAAGTGCTTTATGTTAACCAGACAAGTTATTAGCTTCATTTTACTGCTATTAGTCACTGAACTGAGGTTCAGAGAAGTGAAGTAACTTGTCCAAGTTTGTGCAGCAAGTATGTGGCAGAAGCTGAGCTGGGTACAAATCCGAACAGTCTGCCTTCATAATTCATGCTACTCTGCCTGCTCTTTACTGCTTGTCATTGATGGACTAACAGAATAGGGTCATTTAATTATATGCCCACAAATTATAATTGTTCATATTTTGTTCCCAGATGGAGACCATATTGATATTTTTCGTTTCACTGAATTTCTAAGCAAATGAATGTCAATGATCCCCTCAGTGTTGACCAGGTTGACTGGAGAGCCCTTTGGGATCAGCACCTGTGCGTTTTAAAGCTGCCCCTGCCACCTACTTGATGTGTGGCCTTGAACAAGTCACTTAACCTTTCTTGTTTCTCATCTCCAACTCCTATCATTGGGCTTTTACATAGGATTTGTTACCATAGTAATGATAGAAAATAGAAAATAATACTGACCTATCTTTCAGGAGTGAGTGTCATGGGGATTAGCTAATTTACAGCTGTGAAGAGCTTTCAGCGTCTGAACTGCTAAACAACAGTGAGATCGTAAAGAGAATTTAAAACACCATCAGCTTGTGGAGCGTGCCCATTTGATGCCCATCATTATATGTTTAACTATTAGCATTACTACTCATAATAAACTTTTATGAGGTACTTTAGGTGGTTGAAGTGTTTTTATGAGAGCTAATTAGTTGTTCCAACCAGCTCTATGAGGTAGGTCAGTATTTTTATCATCCCTCTTTTGGAAATTACATTAAATTGGTGCATGCATCATTAAAAAAAATCTTAAATTTTGAGATATTTGGAAGCACTCTGTGATGGGAGATAATTCTCACGCAGCTATCACACCTGACACAAAGCTCCAGTGGTAGGGCAATGGCGGAGTGGATTCCGCTTGTGGTTCTCAGCGTTGTAACATTGGCAAGTGTTTTCATGTGTAGTTGTTTTGATGTTTTCACTATGTGGCAGTTCTCATGCTAGGTTCTTTTATGCATCAGTCAGGGTTCATTTAAGAAAACTGAGCCCACTCTGGGTATTTCGAACAAGTTTAATACAAGAAATTGGTTGTGCCTGTTTTGGATGTGCTATGAGAGCTAGTGGGAGGAGTGGGTGCTGGGAGAACAATGAAAAAGAAGAGGTTATACCCAGAAACTAATACCTTCAGGAGTCAGCCCCGCTTCCAGGGCTGAGGGAGCAAAGTTAGCAGAGTCCTGGACACCCCTTGCTTCTGGGCGGGAACCACAGAGAGGAACTGCGCTGCAGGAGCTGGAATCACAAGGGAAGGCGGCCACGTCCAGAGATGCTGCCACAGCCAGAAGGGAGCACGGCCTCTCCTCTGCTCCCAGCCTCTGAGCTTGCACCGGTGCTTCCTATTGGTAGAAGCTGATAGGAAGTCTTAAGGGAGGGAGCCTAAAAAATGTGGTTGTAGGTTTCTGGCTCTAGCTTCACACAGCTGAACGGAGTAGGGCAGATGCAGGCCTGAAAAGTAACTGGCCTGTCTTGTAAGTTCACTAAATTTTTCCTGGAGCTCAGGGAGATTCAGAAGCTTGCTCAAGGCCTTTATACCAGCAAGTGGCGGACCTGCTCTTTAAGCTCGAGTTTGCCAACTCTAAGTGTAATGTGTGTTCCCCACGCCACACCTGATGTCTCTCAGTCTTAGTGGGCTCACGTTCCCAGTGGGGCTCCAGGGGCAGATGGTAAGAATGCTCATCTCTCCTTAGCTTCAAGGGTGGAATGAGGATTAAATTAAATCATGGACATAATAGCACTTGGTGTCACTAATGCAAATCACAAATGCAAGCTACTATTGTTATTTGTAAATATTTTTTTCCCCTAAAATGTACACATAAATCCAAGATTAAGTTGAGATTTCTCTTCCCTTAGAATGTAGTTGGAGTGCCATATATTTAGACCCTGGCTGAAAATGGAGAGTGTGGAGACATCTTTAAGTTGGTGATTGCTGTGGTTAGGTTCCATGGGAGTTTACAGAACAGGTTAAAGGATTACTTACTTGCAACTTCTAATTTATCCTGACAGGCTTTTAAAAAATGTTGCCTGGTTTCAGTTATACAGCCCTTATTTTTAAATAAGTATTGTTTGCATCATTATTAATAATCCCATTGTATAGAAAGGTAACTGAGATATAACATAAGTTCATTGAATAGTTGGTTAGGAAAAAATAATGGATGTCCAGTCTCTTGACTTCCCCTCTATCAATGGGCATGGTGGTGTGTCAGCAGGAACATTCTTGGCTGAGTAAACAGAGTTCCTTCATTAGTAAAATAGGAGTGCTTCTCCCACCTATCTAGCATGTGAGTTTGAGGATCCATTGTGATAATGTGTGTCCAAGTGTTTGATAAAATTTGAAACACTGAACCAGTGTCAAGGACTATCACCGGGTTGTCTTTCTGCCTCTTGGACTGTATAAAAATATGGCTTCTGCAAACATTGAAAAATCCTTATGAGGAAACAAGACTCTGTAGCATCCTACCATCCATCATCTCCCAATGTCATGAACTGTACTTAATGTTTATGCCCACCATTCCCCATCAGAGACAATGAAATCACTCTTATGGCCGGTTGTTTTCTTCCCAAGTAACAGCCTTATCATTTGTATTGCTCTGAGGAAGGCTGGTTGGAATCGCTCACCCTGAACCTCTGCTTTTCATCAATCTCTTTTTGGCTGCAGCACCCCATGGAGGGAGACAATATCCAAATTGCTTTCAATTCAGTAACTCACCCCAGACAATAAAAACAATGACAGCAAATCTAAACCCAAAACACTGGATGTTAAGTGACTCATGCATTGGAAGGTGAGCAACCCATTTGCGAAGATTCTTGTACCACTTTTGATCTGTTTGTTTAAGATGCCGGGTTACGGCTGTCATCTCTGGGAGCTTTATTTTTCTTGGAAGTGATCCAACTATTTTCCTCTCTGTAGGCTCAACACAGTGATCCTCCCTTTGATTGAGTTGGGTTGTCAGGGACTCAAGCTCTGCTACCTCTCCCTTCCCACATGGCCCCGGTGTCTGAGGCCACTGAAGGCCAGAGAGAATTTTTAACATGAGGCCTAGGGCAGAGTCCCCCTCCTTTTGGACAGAGCCCAGAGTCCAGAGTCTGTTCCCCTGCCCAGCTGATATCCTGGCCAACAGCTGATCCTGATACATTTCCTTCTGTCCAGTGGTCCCACTGTGACCAGAAGAGGGACCCACAGAACCATGTGATTCATGAATTCCTGGGTATCCCCTTTCATGTCAGTGAAAGTTACACAGGAATGCTCTATTAGGCAGCACTTACCAAGTATGCTTTTATGTCGACTAGAGCAGGGCGATGACCATTAACGGCCCCATTAAATTCCACCCTCTGGAGTTCATGGACTGGGAAGGAGATACTGGGGAGACCAGTTTGACTTCAATTCTCAATGCCACATATACTTCAATCACAATTTGTGGATAAATACAAGTCTTCAAAATTAGTGTGCTTGCTAAAAGGCAACTATACCCAAAGGAAACATTTCTGTTTGAATTTAATTGATTTAAAATTAGCGTTCCCTTTCTTTCGATGGCTCCATTTTTGTTTACTGGGAAAACATTTGTAGCAAAACACATACTGCGTGTGTACCTGGGCATTGATATTCTCACTGGCAAATACTCTCCACCACGGTACCTAGATACATATTTGCCTCAGAGACCTGAACCGCTCTGAAGGAGCCGCTCAGGTCTCCCAAGGAAATGCTATCTGTACTTGACAAGAACGATGCTGATGTTTTAAATCACCTTTCAAAACAGTCCTAAGGATATTCCTTGGCCTGCCAAGCTACTAAACTTGTGGAAGCAGCGGAAAATGTTCTGTTAAGGAAGTGTTACTGTTAAGCTATATTGTTGGCTCCCCTTTTCTTTCCTTGATTTGTGGAGGAATGGAGAATAAGGAAAGAGGGGTGACTGGTTGTTTAGCAAGAACTGTTTGTCTTGAAACAGATTTTTGTTGTTGTTCTAATTCCTTTGTTGCTTCTTCTTCTGAAAGGAGAAGATTCTTCAGGGAGTTCATAGCAATGCAGAGGATTCTAAGAAATGGGTGATAGATGCACATGATCATCTTAGATAAAGGTTCTAATTTACCTTATGGTTCCTATTCCTCTAACAGCTTAAACATAAAAGTATGTGTATGTGTGCGTGTGTGTGTGGTATGTGTCCACATATATATGTATGTATCTATACATAAATGTATACATAATTTTTCTTTTTACAAATGTGATGTTTCTTTTTTTTAAATTTTATTGGGGAATTGGGGGGAGGGGAACAGCATTGGGGAATCGGGGAAAGGGAACAGACAAGTTGCTGTCCTTTTGTTCTTCAGTCTAGTTGTGGAGGATGTTGCTTCACTGGCCCATGTTGGTACTATCATTGTGTTCCTTCTGGGTTAGGCAGTTGCTTGCCAGCCATTGGACGGCCACTCATGGCGACTCATGGAAGCTCATAAAAGTGCAAGCCAGCTGTGGGCCAGTCCCACTGCAGCCTAGCCATCACTGGCGACTCATGGCAACCCAGCTCCAGGTCGAGCTTTTGGTCACCATCTTAGCTGTGGAGGGCGCAGCGTCACTGGCCCTCATGTGGGATCCGAACTGGGGCCCTGCTGCTCAAAGCTGGCGTCCCAAGCCAATTCTTAACCAACACACCACTCGGCCGGCCCACAA
This sequence comes from Hipposideros armiger, assembly GCF_001890085.2. Classification (NCBI taxonomy): domain Eukaryota; kingdom Metazoa; phylum Chordata; class Mammalia; order Chiroptera; family Hipposideridae; genus Hipposideros; species Hipposideros armiger. The sequence continues at coordinate 733,177 of NW_017731702.1, forward strand.
ATGTGATGTTTCTTCATTGTGGAAATAAGAGTAAACAGAAAGAAGAAAATATCAGCCTTGGTTTGACCATCCAGATGTAATTTTTTTTTTTTTAGCTGAGCCATCCTGCCATCTGTTGGCAGCTCAGCAGTAGCTCAGCTTGGGCTGGGAATCGAACCAGTGACCCTGTTGCTCAGAGCTTGCACTCTTGAGTGAGCTCTTAACCAAGTGAGCCACTTGGCCGGCCCCAGATGTAATTTTCAAATGTGTCTTCTAAATATATCTATAACCTTCAGTGTAATATTTTAGTAAAAAAGAGATCATAAGGAATATCCTCTACATAATTTTTAATTTGCCTTTATTCACTTATTGTATTAAATGTATATTTTCATGTTCCATGCTCTACATTATTACATTAATAACTTTATAAAATTTTATCAAGTGATACACCAGTCCCCTATTGTTAAACATTTAGAGTATCTCCAAATTTTAAAGTTATGGCAAATATCCTGGAAACTACAGTTTGGTGTTTCTTTAGGATATGTGACTAGAAATAGAATGTCTGAGTTAAAGATATGCAGAATTTTTAGTTTGATATGTATTGTTAAATTTCTATCCATAAGAGTTGTGCCAACTTTATTTTATTTTATCACCAGTAGTGTAAGAGAGTGGCCATTTCCCGATATTTTTACCAATATTCGGCACTTAAGAATATCTTTTCAACCCCATGGGAAATAGAGGGTGAGGAATAGACTACTCAAAACTGATGCAACACTAACAAGAACACCAACAAAAACATAATTGGTGCCTATTATAGACTAAATTGTGTCCCTCATCTCCCCAGAGTAATTTGTTGAAGCCCTAACCCCCCAATGTGACTCTTGGGCGATAGGGCCGCTAAGAAGGTAATTAAGGCTAAATGAGGTTATAAGGGGAGGGCCCTAATCCAACAGGACTGGTGTCCTCATAAAAAGGACACAAGAGAACATGTGCTCTCCCTCTCCAGCACCTAGTGAGAAGGCAACCATCTGCAAGCCAGGGAGAGGTCTCACCAGACACCAGCTCTGCTGGCGCCTTGACCTTGCACTTCCAGCCTCCAGAGCTACGAAAAAAGAAAGCTCTGTGGTGTAAACCTCCCAACCTAAGGTATTTTGTTACGGCAGCTGACTAATACAGAATCTTTGTAGATTTTTGGCATAGCCGAGGCACTCAGCATGGCCAGAGGCTGCACCAGGGGATATTAAACACACACACACACACACACACACACACACACACACACACACACACACACACACACACNCGCGCGCGCGCGCGCGCGCGCGCGAAAATGTTGACCAAGTGGCACTGAGATGTTGTAGATGAAGCGGAGCGCTAAGCTAGTGGGGCTGCTGTTAAGACGAGCACAAGAGGCAGTGCAGCCTGCCACAAGCTGAGAGCCATCCAGGTTCTTCTTTTTATTTATCTATTTATTTTTAATAGTGCTAAAAAGCTCCTGCCTGTACAGCCGCCAAACTGCGGGCTTTTTCTTTTTTTACTTTCCTCCTGATATTCTGACTCCTCTTGCCTAAGAAAAACCATATATAAAGCAACATAACATCCATATTTTACTGACTTAATTTCCCCATTTTAATAGCAGAATTGATTGTAACCCACTCTGTGACCTCAGTTCCCTCAACTGTAATTTAGGGAGGTTGGAATACAGCAGTGAGTTTTTAACTTTGCGCATTGAATAACACCAGTGGCTACATCCTTCCCTCTCCCACTGGTGGAGGTGGGGCTGTGGGTCTGGGGCCCATTGTAGTATAAACCCAGTGAGGATCTTGTACCTCCTTCCTTGCTCTCTTAAAACAGCTCTTGTTTTTATTTGTTTTGTATGATTTTAGTTGGAGAAACGGTTTGTTGTAGACCGAACAGTCATGTCCTCCCCAAATTCATATGTGAAATACTCCCGATGTGATGGTAGGAGGTGGAGCCTTTGGGAGGTGATTCGGTCATGAGAGCGGGGTCCTTCTGAATGAGATCAGTGCCCTTATACAGCGGACCCCAGGGACCTCTCTTGTTCTCTTTCTACCATGTGAGGTTACAGTGAAAAGATGGCCGTCTGCAGCACTGAGGGGACCCTCACCAGGACCTGACCGTCCTGGCACCCTGATCTCGAACTTCCAGCCTCCAGAACTGGGAGGAATAAATGCCTGTTGTTTATAAGCCACCCAGTCTGTGGTACTTGATGACAGCAGCCACAAATGACTAAGATCCTTCATCTTACAAGATTTGAAAATCTTAGGACAGTATGATTTTAACTCCCTTCTAATGGTAATTCTGTGATCTCTAAAATCGGTTTATTACCAGTGTGGGGCCCTCCATGTTTTATAACACTCTTTAACTTATATGTTCTCATCTAGTCTACATATTCACTCCTTTATATAGTAAGAATGTGTATCATCATTCTCATTTCATATATTGGAAACATTAGCTGACTTCCCCAGGTCATACAACCAGATAGAACTAAAGTTGAAGCTCAGGTCTTCGGACTCCAAGCTTCGTCATTTTCTCAGTACTCCTGGGAGAAAGCTAAGAGGTCCATTCTTAGACGGCATAAGGAAAATAATGAAAAGAATAATAATCCTCATAATTAAAAAGTATAGTAAGTTATATGAGTTTTTATTTTTCAAAAGATAATTCTATAAGATTGTTTTTCTATTTATTTATCATTCTTGTTCATTTTAATAAAAGTTATATTTTCTTGGATGTAAGGTCTAGAATGAATCTAGTCTATGAATCTAGTCAGTTTGAATAGAAGGTCATCATTTTAGGAACTGCAGATAAACATAGAACTTTATCAGTCAGCATACTCTAATTATAAACATAGATTCTAAGGGAAAAGGTTTCCTGAGCTTTGAATATACAAACTTACACTTAGGAGCTGGCAAGCATTGTCTCTTCCTGAAATGTACATCACCTCTCTTTTTCCAGTCTTTATATCCTCTTCATATTCAGTAAGAAATTATGCTTGCCTCTCTTTGGTTCCATCATCATTTTTTTCTTCTTCTGTCCTAAAGGATTGCTATGGCTCCTGACCCTCTAGTGTTCTGATAGTTAAACATAGCTGTGCTCAGTGGCCTGTAAAGGTAAACTGTGGCTATTCCAGCACCTTTTTGGATAGCCCCCCAGGTTCCTCCTTGATTTGCTCTAAACTGGCTTTTTTTCTACTTGGGGCTCTCCCTGACTCTTCTCCCATTCCAGCAGCCTTTGCATTGGGCGTTTGGCTCAGTCTCCCCCTTCTGACTCTATGCTCTGGACAGCTCAGAGGTAGATGCCTGTCCCAGCTTCTGCCCCTGGAGACCATCATCCAGCCGTGGCTCATTGTTAGGCCTCCTGGCCCCCTACAAGGGCTTAGAGGAAGGTGCATGATGACAACGTAAGCAGTGAGGATATGGGTGCATTTCTCAATATCATTCTCATGCTTCTGACAATAATCTTATATTTATAATAAAAATACTAATAGCCGATGCTCTTTGAATCCACCTTATGTGCCAGGCCTATGGTATGCTTAATGCTTATATGGATTATCTCCTGTTGTGTTTTTCTTGTTTTCCTAACTCTACTGTTGGTTGCCTAGGTCCAGGGGTCATGTCTTACGCAGGTTGCCATTGTAACCTAATAGAGCTATAATGGTCATGTGTAGCTTTTAGTTAGCCCCATCACATTAAAATGTGTAGTGCTTCTCTAATTGATTTGAGAAGCTAGAGAGGAAAAATATTGAGCAGAAGTGGTAAGCTCCTTGATACAGCTCTTGCTGGTTCCATCATCTTTTATTTCATGAAATAGAACTTTTGTGTATTGTCAAAAGATCCACCTTACCATGCTGATTTAAACAGACTCTTTCCCAGTTCCTATCTATACCCCACATGAATTGACTAGAAAAGATTCCATAGTTCTCCATCATTGTCTTCCTGTTTGGATCCCAGCTGAGCTTACTGCTCAAAAATGGCTATCTTTGACCCCAAACCTCAAGTGGTATTGGTTGCTACCTAAAAGTGGCTCTAATGTACTGCTTACCTATTTTTTGGATATAAGATAATTGTGCTTCAGGATCCGTAGTATTACATTGTTGCATGAATGATCGCTGTTCTTTTATTTAATTTCTGTTGAGCCCACTGAAAACAGAGTAGTCCCAGTCTCTGAATGTGTCTCTCTCTACTTTTATCTCTGCCTTTCTGTCCCCTTCCTCTTCCTCTCACCTCTTCAACATTCTGCATCCCCCATCCTGGCTTCAAGGAACTCAAAGAAGAAACCAGAGTCCAGCCCTAGTTTGACATTTCTCTGGAACACTTGGAGGGAGCCTGGTGTATGTCCCACACAACTTTTCCCTTTCAGGATTTGGAATAAGGAATAATCAAAGGCATCCCTCCATTCAGCTGAGAAAACAGTAGTCTGGAGCCAAATATATCTTCTGATTTTATATATGCACAAACCCACAAAAGATGAATGAAAAGGGACTTGGAAAGAGAAGAAGATGATGAAATTGCTTTAGGCTCCCTGCTTGATTACTCTTAGGTACAGAGTACGTGTGCCATTTGTGTGAAGGATTGCACTGTTTCCCTTTATGACATTGTTAATCATCATAATTAGAATAACTTATGTTGGTGTAGTTCTTTATAGATTTTAAAGCATTTTTATATCCATTATCTTATCATGTGTTCACAATAAACTTGGGAAGATACGCTTGCCATTGAGGGTCTTTTTGCTGCTCATCTTTGAGCAGGTATCTTCAAGAAGGGATCCATGAAGAGTGTTGGGGGATGAAGGGGATACTGAGCAATCGAAATCAGCTGAATGACAGGGGCTACACAGATGCCACCCTGCCGCTGCCCCTCCATACCCTGGGTGGGAGAAACCACCTTAACTCAATTCAGCAAAGCATCCCTTTAGTCCTATTGAATCATTTTGCTGAACAAAGGGTTCCATCCAGTCTTGGATTTGCCACATATCTGACCCAATGGGGCAAAACAGCAGTAACATCATTCTCCATCTAGTTTTTATTATTAATTATAAGTACTTCCTTAGCAACTGCTCCAGCTCTGAAAGACTTTAAGTTTCTAAGATTTTACAACTCAGTTTTTCCAGAGCCCTGTAGAGAAAGCTGATGATTGGAGCAACTCCAGTGTTTTTCTTTCTTGTGTCCAGCTGTAATGTAGTCCCAAGTCTATATGTGACCTATAATTATTAGCCATGGAACACCAAACTCTTTTAACTCCCATCTATTCTATACGTACAGCTGTACATTCCCCTCTTGTCCAATCCTGTGACATACACAGAGGAACTATAATACTATTTTTCTTATTTATAGATGACAAAACTATGTTAGGAGATGATATCATTTGTTGATATAACCAGTTTGGTGGAGCCAGTCCTCATATCCTCGACCTCCCAAATTAGTTATCTTTCCACTATATAGCAGAATGCAATTTGGTGTCTCTTCTTCCTGTCCCCCTTTTAAAAAGTTTTCAGAAATGGGCAAAATTCCAGTATACTTTTTCTCCCCCAAATTGCTCATTATTTTGCCATTTCATAAAACTACTTCAGCTGCACATGTGGTCCTTAAGAGTCAATTTGAAATTGTGTTTATTATTAAACCTTCCTCCTAGTCCATAACCTTCTTTTATAAGAACTATCTCCCCTTGCATGGGGTGAATCTGATAGCCATGTTTATAATGCATAGCTCTCCTTTTTGTGGCTGCTTAGAAAAACAGATGAACCTAAGCAGGATGGAGCAAATTGTCTCTCCTGGAAATTTGGAATTGGTATGAATGGATACTAGTTATTCAGTTTTATGGGTCATTTGAACTGAGGACAATTAAACTCCAGGGGCATGGCCCTCATGTCTGGACATACAAACATGAAGCAGGGATTAGAAAGAGGATTAAAAAGCTGGGACAAAGCAAGCAGAGATGAGAAACCACGCGGCACTGGAGGAATCTAGCTAGGCAGGCAATAAGAACGGCCGCTGCGTGTGTAGTTCTCAGCTCCAGATTCACAAGCATCCCGGACCCCATTGTAATTCCTGCCCTTGGATTGAATGAGATACTTCAGAATTCTTTCAAATAAATTCCTGTTTGGGGTTAAGTTAAATTGGGTTTCTAGTACTTGCTACCCAAATAGCTTTAACTTGGATGTCCTGAAAACTATTTTCTGGAATGATTCGCTCCAAGCATTTCCGTCACTGGCTAGGTACAGAAAATATTCAGCTCCAGCCAGTTCCATGGCCGTTCACACACTCAGCTGCACAAGTCCCCAGCTGCACATGTCCCCAGGTGCACATGTCCCCTGGTGTAGGCATCCTGTGGCCCCTGCCCAGCTGTGCAGGCAGGAAACAGCATTGCTCAGCTCTGCTGAACTCACCTTTTTCTCATCCTGAAGCTCCCAGTGAAGAGGGCAGCTCCCAGCCTAATGCTTACATAATTTCCCCTCATTGACACCCTTCTCATACTTCCCTTGTGCTGTTGCCTGCCCGTTTCCTTTTTCTTTTGCAGTCGCCCTGTCACTCATTGTTTGCTAATGACTAGTTGGCAGGCACATAGAAGAGAAGTGCCAGGCAGCTTGGCCTTCAGACTGGCAAGAAGCATGTTTTCTAGAGAATGAAAACATTATTTGGTAAGAAGCACATTCCAGCACTATTTCCCTTTCTAAGTCCTGCTGGGCTCCTTCCATCTGCGCTCTGTTTGTCACTTCCTCCCACCTCCTTCTTAGACGGAGACTGGCAGGGCCGACTTATTTGGGGACGGGGCTCCTTAAAGGCTGGTATGGGCTCTGGAGGAGACTCTAATATGATCTTGGGGAAGCAAAAGATTGAGTAGTAATAATCATAAGAAAATAATAGGCTGCTGTTTGGAAACCTTTCAAGCCCTCTAAGGTTTTTCTAGAGAAAGTAATTTACAAGAAATACTGGGTTCTTCCTGCTATCTACTCAAAAATAAGTCTTTTGAACCTGTAGCATGAACTTACCCTTGTCTTGGATTTAATATTTGTTCCAGAGAAGGATGGGACTCTTGACACCATTTCTCTCATTACCTTTCTGTTCACAGGGAATGTCCACCCACCTAATTCCCCCAGAGGTCCTGAAAGGCAGGCGGCTGGAACCAGCCCTCAGAGGCCAAACCTTATCCTGTCCCTAGGTTTGAATAATGTTGCAAACTCCAACAACAGGACTGGTTATTTATTATTCGCTGTATACCAAGCAGTCTTCCAAGAGCTGGTGAATACGCCGCTCAGGTTTGCACGGCGCTCTGAATGTTTCTCAGCCAGAAGAGGGCGCTGCGTCCTTGATTTTATTTTTTTCCTATTAAACTAAGCGAAAGCCGTAGGAGAGCAAATGACTTTTAGATCCTCAGTTCTCTATGTGTAAATGACAACACAACAACAAAAAGTTCATCTGTTGAAGACAAATAGGCAAAAGAAATAGTAAATGCAAACCAGGCATCTAGTATAGAACACTGCTATGGGTACTGGTTCGCAATGGCTTCCGATGACCATGCTTCTAACGCTGTTCGCTTAGGTTAGAAATGAAGTGACAAAAAAATACAGCAAGGGCTTCTTGCAAGTGAGGAGCAGTGGGTAATATATTTGTTTGTATTATGGGATTGCAGTTCTACTAGAAGGAACACTTGACATTTTGATGAGTGCCTCCGGGGAGAAAAGGTACTAACTTCAGAACTTAGTTTTAATTATACTAAGGAGATTACATTATTCAAAAGCATCCCACTGGTAAGGTGCAACATTTCCTGAAACAGTTTAGTGGAAAATGCCACATTAATCAGTTCAATATTTCACTCAGAAGGCTTAATGATGGGAGAAGTTTAAAGTACCATAGCACAATAATGCAGAAGGAAAGGGGAAAAAAAAGAAGGTTCACTTAGAGGAAAAGGCTGAAATAGTTGTTAGTCCCTCTTGTGCCTTTCCCCATTAAAACCTGGCTGGCTGTGCTAGGAACCCAGTAGGGATCAACATGTGGGACCCCGCCATTCCTAAACTAGAAGGACCTGGAAAAGGCAACACACACAATGTGAGAGAGAAAGTGTATGTTCAAGTATGTCCTCTGCCCTCTGTTAATGGGTCAGGTTGCTGATGAATAGTGGAGGCTCTCTTCCTCCGCACACAGAAGGACAAAAGATCTCTGAAAGGTTTGTACTTTTCTGGGATGGGCTCTTACCTGAAAGGTGCCCAACACACATTCACCACGCACACACACACACACACACCTATTGAAATGCTGAAAAACGGAGTGATGATGGAGATTGGAAATTTGATCCAGATCTTAATGTCTGTAAACATACAAACAAGCCTATGGTTAGTCAAATTAGAGGAACAACTTAAAGAAAAGAATCAAGATCCATTGTTCTCATGGGGCAGAATTCCAGCAAACAAGTGTGGGAGCGTAGTGGCGTCTGGCTGAACCAGTGAGGTGCACCTGGTAAAGGGCAGAAGCAATCACAGGGGGCGTTTCTGAACAGTGTTGGGTCCAATTGTTAGTTCAATTTTTGTTTAGTGCTCACCATAAAGAAGCCAAAGTGTCTTGGAATAAAAACTAAAATCAATACTGAAACAGCACAGCTAACTTACCTGGAATATACACCACGTGACATCTCCCCACCTTGTTTTCTTTTCCCTGTTTCTTAATAAATGCTGTAACAGATTTTTACTACATTTGTACTGTGGGCTCCCTCAGTGTATCTTTGTCTTTACTTTCCAAGCTCTCTGCTTCTGTGTGACACTTTTCTTCCTCCTACCTGCTGCCTCGTTTCTTTCCCAGAAACAGGTGCCTGTGTAGCTTTACTCTATATTTCCTTCCACGTTTGTCTTCCACTGCTTGCATGTAACTTTAGTGTTCTCTGAAATACTAGCTAACTTTTTCTAATGCAGGGATTCCCAAGTTTTTGTGTGTGATGTTATTCCATTTTTGCCCTAGTCTTATTTTGCTTTCAAAATCCTATCAAAGTGATATAATATATATTTATTGAAAAAGTTGTAGTGAATCTGAATTTTGTTTTAAGATGTGTACAACAGCTCAGGAGATTTTAAACAATCTTCCTGGGAAACAAGACATATGATTTCACCACTAAAATTACTATTGATGCCATGATCATCAAGGTTGATATGCAACACATATGCTTGAAGGAGATATAAGCAGTACTCTCTCTTCTAGTGAAGGGCCTTTTCTCATTGTCTTGATGGTGTTGGAAAGTCATAGTTGTATGTTTTTATTTTTATATTGCTCTGTTTACTATTACACAAAATCCTTTGTCTGGTTTTGGGCTAATTCTTCAAATTAGATTGAGTGCAGGGTCTTTGATTAAGTTGTTTTGGGCTCCTCATTTGTTTCTTCTTGGAAGCCTTGGGGCCTGGTCCTGACCAGGAGCAGGGATGCTGAAACCCTTGGGGTTATCATGTATCTTCTGGTCCTAATGGCTGTTTTCCAGGTGCTGTTCCAGTCTTCAAAATGTGGTTGACTCCGTCTGTGGGTTTTTACCAAATGAATTTTCTAAGCCTCGTAATTATTCTTAACAAAAGGTTGGAAGATTATGTATCACTGTTTTTATAACAAAATTAGAAAACAGAATTCTAAATGTTAAATTACCTAGGAATGACTGGATATGTCATATCAGACTATAGTCAAACTGACTTGAGTGTTTACTAACTATTAGGAAAAGATGCAATTAAATTGCACACACTGGCATACAATCTCCCTTGTTCGTTTAAAAATAGCTGATTTTTCACTTGACACAAGGATCCTAGTGGGAGAAAAAGATAAAGGACACCTCATGCATACTCTATGCAGAAGAAAGCCTGGGTTTTAATTCTGTAACTATCTCTCCGAAGTCCCTGTTTCACAATCACCTTTTAGGACTTTATGAATTGCTGCTGGCTCTTGACAAGAACTGGAGCTGGCTGCTGGCCTGACCTCCTCCTGTGCTGGTAACCTCTTCTTTTATAATTTTTTTCATCTTTTATGATGTGATTTCACTACCACCATTATAATAATCATTCACCAAGGCTTGTCATATGCCTCTTATTGGGCAGTGCCCATCTATTCCTAAAAAAATGAAGCTCTGAGAGCACTGGCCTTCCAAGGAACGTTTTCATGGCTTTGGTCTTCAAAAACTTCTGTTTGACTCACACACTATATGCATTAACCCTCTCTGGCTTCATCTGTTGTTCTTCTTTCTTTCCTTCAACATTCTAACTTATTCTGTTGTTTGGTTTCTCTAGAATCATACACCTGCCTACCGCAATTACTCTTATCCTTGTCACGAATGGCTATTGATTGCATGATGATTAAATCAAGAAATTGAAAAATATTTGAAGTTTCTTTTTATAAATTCTCTCCATTTAAAATTCAGAAAATTTAATGTTATTTTATTATTGAATGTTGTTATATTATTGCAATGTCACTGTGTTACTTTTTGTGTTACTTTTTTGCTAAAATTTCAGAAATTAAAAAATTAGCAGGACTGTAGTTGTGGTTCTCAATCTTACCATATTTCAGAATCACCTGTTAACATTTTAAAACTCAGATACCCAAGCAACACCTCCAGAGATTCTGATTCAAATTGGTCTGGGGCTTAAAACAACCTTTTTAAACAACCCGTGAGAACCACTGCAGGGAAATATCAGGCAATGATGAGGTTTCAACATATCTCATTATTGAGCAGAATACTTTGGAACTGGTTCATTTTGACTTTCTTTTGCTTATCTTTTAAACTTTAATTACAAAATGTGTTTTGCTTCATGATGTGTCTTAATATTGTGTTCTCCAAAGCAGAGTTAAAAAAAATACTTAAAATAAGAAAAACATTATTTTAAGACAAATATGCATCAATGCCCTTTCTTTGAAATATAAAATTCTTATCAGTCACTTTTTCCTTTTTGACAGCAACAACAGTTTTCATTTTATTTAGGAAACTGTTCTCAATTTGGAACATCTATTGAAGATTAAAAAAAATATATATATATATATATATATATTATGACCCAGCAGTTGCATTTCTAGGAATCTTTCTTGCTGAAGTTCTTGTACACGTGTATCAGAATTTTCACAGGCTTTGAGTGCAAAGGCAAAAAACCAAACCCAACAACAACAAAACCCCAAATGACTATCATTGGGGTAATGGTTAAAGAAAATTTAGAACTCTGTACAATGGAGGAGTATGTAGTTTATAAAAATGAGTTGTATGTTCTGTCTTGGAAAGGTGTACATGATATATTTTAAGAGAAAAAAAACTGTAAGCAATATGGTCCTCTCCATCACTCCACCCGACCTCTTTTTTGGTAAAAGGAGAGCAGTGTGTGTGTGTGTGTGTGTGTGT
>NW_017731702.1:744717-797022 GCF_001890085.2 Hipposideros armiger
TGTGTGTGTCTGTGTGTGTGTGTGTGTGTGTGTGTGTGTGTCTGTCTGTCTGTCTGTCTGTCTGTGTGTGTGTCTGTGTGTCTGTGTGTGTAGGTATACGTCTGGAATGGTAAGGAATTCTCCATATTGCTAACCGGTTATTTTTCTGGGAAGTGTGATGAAGCAGTGGGGTAAGGCGGGACTTTCACTGTATTACTGTATCATTTCACAGTTTTTCTTCCACAAGCATACATTACCTGTGTAATTAAAAGCAAAAGGAAAAGATAAACAACCAAAGTTAGAAACAGCAATTGTCAGGGCCCCAGACTCAGGCTAGACTCTCCAAACCCCTCCCCAGAGGGGCAGCATACACCATGGGTTGCAGTGATCCTGCCAGCACGACTGTGTAGGTGCCACTCCTCCCAGATACCAGGGTCCCACTGGCTGATTCCTGCCCTGACTCCGTCCCCCCCCTACTTGTCCAGACTAATTGCCTGCCTGGCAGCCTAAGCACCAATTGCGCGCCCTTGGTGGCCATTGGTGGGTGTGGCCCTGACCTGAGTGTGTCCAGTGCGCAGGGAGGTGAGCAGGGACTGGCTTGGCTGAATTGGACCCTCAGAGGTCAGGGGTGGGGATTTCAGAAATTAAGCTGCAGGTCACATCTCAGAGCTGGGCAGGCCTTCCTGTTGCCCTCATGGATGTAGGCACTATACACAGAAAGGAGAGACTAGCTCTACCAGATTTAGGTCTTCTATTTAATTCTCATTAGACTCCACTGCCCAATATCCCAATGTACTAGCCAGTTTTCATGGAGTAGTCACTACGTGCCAGGCACTGCAGGTACTTTATGTGTATTATTTCAATTAATTCTCACAACGGCTTGTGCGGTAAGTAATATTATCATTCCCATTTTATAGATCAGGACACTGAGGCACAGAAAGGTTCAGTACTCTGCTCAGTCATACAAATATATATGTGGCAAAGCCAGGATTTGAACCCAAGTGCCTGTTGCTCTGCTCTATCGTCTGGTATAGGCCAAACCCTCTGAACCCCAGCTTCCTCTCTTTGAAGTTATAAAGCAGTTTGTGGACACAGAAAAAAGGAGCACCACTTATGAATGCATGGCTCCTTCCTTTAGGAGAAAAATGTCTTAGAATTTAAGGTTTATAAGATAATGATTTTAAAAATAAGATTTTGATAGACACAATCTATAAAAATATATCCAGGCACATCTATTTTCCTAAATTATAAGTTTTCATTGTCCTTTGCTTTGATACTATTTTCCTTGTGTTTCACTGAAAACTGCCTCTCAAAATTTGTAAGCATAATTTAGCATATGTAAGGGAAGCAGCATAGCATAGTGGTAAAAACATGGACTTGAGCCAGACTGTCTAAATTTGAATCTTGGCTTTACCACTCATTAGCTGTGTGACTTTAGGCAAGTTACTTGGCTTCTCTGTGCCTCAGTTTCCATCTATAAATTTTTACCTCTGTAAGATAGTATAGTACCTACCTCTTAGGGTGGTTATGACAATCAAATGAGTGATACTGTTAAGCACTTAGAACAGTGCCTGGCACATGGTAAGTGCTATACATATATTTGTTAAATAATTAAAATGATTAACCATAAATTACAGCACAGCCAAACTGTGTAGAATCTAACCAGCTGTTTTCTGTTTGTTTTTAAGGGGGAGAAAAAGATAAAGAAAGCCATATTTGTTGAGCTTCTCTGGCAGCTAGTAATAGCTGGTACCAAATACAGCCTTTAGAATTTCCAGGTAAGTAAAAATCTCCTTCCAATTCAAGCAGATGATCATGATTCTCAAGAAATGGATTCTGAGTCCACAGAGAGCTGGGCTTAATAACAAGCAGGAAACGGGTCCCAGAGACAGCATGCTCGCAGTGAGGCACTTGGGCTTCTGGGGCTTGGGGCTTGGGGACCTTGGAATCCGATGCTCGCTCTGAGTTGTTAATGTGGCTATTAGCCTTGAGACTTTTCTGCTTTCACACCATACATGTCCGTGGTTTTCTATTTCAACCCTCTACTCATTTCCTCTAAATCTCATACTCTAGGACCTCACCCTGTGTTTCTTTTGTGTTTCACATTTTTAGAGTTAGCATTACGGTTTTAGTGTCTTTAGGGCATTACAATCTATATTTCTCTGTAACGAACAGGAGCAAATCTTAAGATTTCTAGCTAGAATTCTTTGCAGCCTTTCCCCTATTGATGTTTGCAGTTTCATTTTGCTCTAATTGTCCCCGGTGGTGCAAATAGGCAGGAACTCAGCCCTCACCAATGGATGCTGAGCTGCCACCACCTTTTCCTGCCTAGAAAATGGAATGGATCATGGGGGCAAAGATTAGCCCCTTTTTAAAACTGGGCAGAGTTGTGGGGAAATCTACAATGTTTACATTTTGGCTTTACCTATTGATCATTGCCTCTGTGGTTAGTAAGAGGCTCCTTGAGAGAGAAGAAAGAGCAATGGCTACATGAAAACTGTGAAGCCACAGAGTTTGCAGAACCCTTTGGGATCTCTCCAGCTGAAAGGAGCTATAAAATGCAAAAGAGCTTCATTGATAAGCATACTTTTATGATTGTAAGTAGAAACAAGTAAAATCGAGCGGCTGGTTCTCTGAGCTCTTCTCTGGGCTCCCCTAACAGCTAAGCTGTGTGCCCTTCCTCTCCTTTCTTTTTATTGCTCATCTTGTATTCTATAACATGTATTTCTGCAATTACCATAAGCAAATCATTTAACCCATAGGAATAATCCTGGGAAGGTGATGTCAGTGCAGAGAGAGCTGGGGCTGTAAAGACCAGCCATGCGCAAACACCCGAAGGAAAGGACTTACAAACCTGAAGTGCTATATCAATAGCAAATACTGCCACTAATTGATAATAACAACATATATGCAGAGCCCAAAGCATGCAGGGAGCTGTATTTCAGAGTTCTAGGCAAAATGAATCAGGTCAATAAAAACTGAAGAGCTGAAGTTCTGAGCTTTGTCTGCTTAGCAGGGCCATCCTGCTAAAGCACTGAATTCATCTCCCGTGTGCTATCTCCGCAAGCTCTAGTGAGGGTGTTAACAGGTGCTTTATCGTCTTTGATTTGATTAGGGGTTGACAACAGGTTTGTCCTCACTTGGTAAGATTACTGAGTATATTGATTATATTATGGTGGAAGATACAGAGAGAGCAGGTCCCCAACATAATTGCCACAGCCTGTTCTCCCTCACTTTTGGGTCCATTGAAGGCTTACTGGTGATATGTCCGCTAACGTTCAATGGAACAAAGCAGCAGCCTTTGGGATGCCAGGGAGGCAGCCAGCATGGCTTAGTAGTTCCGAGTGCCACTGGGTCTGAATTCCGGGGTCACCACTGATTGGTTGTATAACATGGAGAAAGTTACGTTACTTTCTTATGCCTCAGTTCCCTCTGTAAAATACCAACCTTATAATTATGTGTGAAAATGAATTGAATACTGTATGTAAAAATCTAGAATACTGTCTGGCACACAGAAGCATTCACTAAAGATTATGTGCCTCTTATAGTCATCTTAGACAATCTGAGAAATGTTTTGAAGTGCCCCAAATGGACAGAACCAACTTGACCAGGTTAGAGGTATGATATAAAACTACATATTTTTTTGGCACTCCAATGAAAGGACTTGAGCCATCTAACACACATGAATGTCTGGCTTTCCTGGTTCCACTCTCCTGGGATCATCTTTAGGAACCTTGATATCCTAAAGGTCTATTTTGCTGCTAGAACCAGAGCTTGGGCGTGACCCCTAAGAGTGATAGCATGTTGTAACTGCCACCACAGCTTGTTTCAGCTTGGGTTACTGCACCACGAAGCTGCAGACCTGGGGACACAGCAAAACCTGGAAAGTCAGAGGGCCTCATCCTGCCTGGGCTGACACTGCTGGCAGTGTCTGAGGAAAGTGGCTGACGCCTAAAGCACCAGTGCAGTCCTACTCCCAGACTGGTTCTTTAAAGTCTGAGGAAAGATACCTTCCACCCTGTGTTAATGAATGTCCAGAGTAATTTCACATCAAAATGGAGCAAGTCATCCAATTTGAAGGGTTTTCTTTTTATTCACCCACACAGCCCCTTCCCCAGAGCTAATATCTATCCAGACCCCACCGTTTCTTTGACTTCAGACAGGGGTGACCCCTGACTTCATCTCTGTCTACTCCTCATGCTGATTTTTATTTCAGTAATCTTCTTGTCTTTGTCACTAAACCTTCCTTAATCGGGGACACCCATGACAGGTTTCAATAATTTGGAATCTCCTAGAGAAAGGTTGGGGGTCTCATCCCTTTACTTTAACAAAACCTGTTTTCTCATACAAATTTTCTTACATCTCTGCATCTCTGAAAGTCAACAGTTTCTTTATCAGGAAGAAGTAAAGTTTTACCTTACCAGACACCCCACCACACTTGTATTTTAAAGCCTTTGCTTTGCTTGATAATTGTTTTTATGGATTATCAATAGTGAGGGAATGTTCTGAGAGCTGTCAACAAAGTGTCAAGTAGAATGACTGAACAGCACATATCATTTCTTTGTGACCTTTATTTAACTGTGCATTTGAACAACTCTACTTTCTCAAGAGAAGGTAGAGAGGAAAATTATTTTTCAGGAAGAGGAAGCATCTTTATCTACTACGAATATTTATTGAACACTAGTACAGTATTTTGAGTCTATTTTGAGATGATTGGAATATTTTGAATGTTTGTCAGGATAGGAAAATTCACATAGAGAAAAGTAGACGTTATTTAACCTTCCTTGGACAGCTTGTTTTTTACAAAAGCCCAAAACCATTTAGGTCACGTCCTAGAGTTTCAGTCAGCTATTGCTGCATAATACCACCCCCAAACTTAGCGTCTTAAAACAACAATTGTTTTGTTATCTTTCATGACTCTATGGATTGACTGGGCTCAGTTGGAATGTTCTTCTGCTCCACTGATGACAGCTGGGGCTGCTGTCATCTGGGTGCTCAACTGGGCTGTAATGTCCAAGAATATTACTCTCATGAGTAGCAGTTGGTGCTGGTAGCTGACTGGGAGCCCAGATGGGGCAGTCTACCAGAATCCTTGCTTCTCCTCCATGTGGGCCCTCCATGGGTGTTGGGCTCCTCAGAACATGGTACCTGGCTTCCATGAGACTGGAAGGGAACAAGCCTCTGTGTGCAAGCACTTATTAATCCTCTGCTTGTATCTTGCTTGCTAAAATTCCATTGGCCAAAACCATTCGCATGGCCAAGCCCAGAATGTGGGTGGGGACTGCACAAGGAATGAATACTGGAGGTTCCTACTGAGGTGCACCAAAGTGACAGTAGACCACACCCAGAAACTTTTCTGAATCCTAAGAGCAGCCCAAGCATTTGGAGCCAGTAGGGACCTTAGAGACTTACAGTTCAGCTTCTTTGTTTTACAGATGAAGAGACAAAAACGGAGAGAAAGTGATGTACTTACTCAAAGTGACAACCCAAACCTGGCCCATTCATTGTAAATATGATTTTGAGTCAGGCTCTGTGCAGGTGCTCCCTACCTAGATGGGCAGGTCTAGCCTCTGGCCTCCCAGAGCTCACAACCTAAAGGGCAAGGCTGCAGTTCAGATCTCCTGAGGACCAGTGCCACACTGTAACCATAGTACTTTACATCACTGCCTCTCCATCATTAATTAAGTGTATAATGACCATATGAATGTTAGTTTCAGGTTCTAATTTATGACTCAATAGTTATGTTTGAATGTACACTTTATGATACATTGGAGTCCTTGAATAATCAGTGTGTACTCCCTCTAATCCTGCCTGGTTTATAATACTTGAAAAATATTTTATTTTAAATAGTTATAAAGATTTATAGTTCTTGAATTTTTGCTTTTATGGAATATTTTTGTTCATGTCTACTGTTTATGTGAAGCCAAGTCCTTTGTCAGGAACACCACCTCTAATTATAGCATTGTTCCTGTGGGAAAATGTAATTTGCTTTTCAGTGATCCACTTTGTGACATGGTCTCCAGGAATGTGCTGTTTTGCAATAAAAAGCAAGTAGAGGCTACAAAGCCTGTAACTTCTGGCCAATTGCTTGGCATGGTAGGACCAGTGTTTATAAAGAAGTTCTAATTTTTTGTTGACGTGAAATCTGAGCTGGGAAATAATGATAGATTTCACCGAGATGGAGTGGGAGAGGGGAAGGGCGAAAGGGGATGGATAAGGAGGGAAAATAGGAAAAAAGAAAGCTCTGTGGTTTTCCCCACAGTCATCCTGTCATCAATCAAGCCCTGTCTATTGTTCAGTGTCTCTCACTTTGGTTCTTCCTTCCCAGGAATAAAATGGTGGTTACAATAGTAAGTGCCCAATGCAGCAGAGGAGATACACTGGGGTGCTGGGAGATGATAAGGCAGGCTCTGGGTGGTCCCCAAAGTCTTCCTGATGGAAAGGGAACATCCTTTCTTACGGCCAGTCCTGCCTGCTTTGCTCAGGTGACATACCGTGACTTCCATTTAACACGTACTTATAGAAGACAGGTATTACTTGACGTAGAATATTTTTGATGGAAAGCTTCCTAACCATGAGTTACAGCACCTGGGGCCAGATCCAGGCAGCGGTTCTGTTCCTCATGGATGCTCTAATCTTCTTGACTTTGGCTTTTCTAGGCTACTGCACTGTCTCCCTTTCTTATACCCTCTACCACTTGGCTCAAAGCATGGCCTAGATCATGCCTCATGATTAAAAACAAACACTGCACTCAAAAGCAAGGGATAATAGAAGACATTATAATAAGATTCCTCCACCCCTTAATTTGAATACGAGACATGAATTTTTCCTGAGCCTGAGGCCAAGGCCTCCCATAGTGTCCCCATTGGGTTTCTCTCCTCAGCTTTTGGTCTGCAGGAGCCTGACCACCTCCCCTCAGTAAGGTAGGCTTTAGCTGTCTTCCCCATCTGGAGTTTGGGCCACAGCACATAAACCCCCAAAAGAGAAGGTGGAAGAAAGCCCATCTTCCTCCTCATACCTGGTCTCCACTAGCCTGTCTTCCCCATAAACAGAAGCTGTTGGGATAAATTCTTATTTATTTATTTATTTGTTTGTTTGTTTGTTCATTTGTTTTCAATTACAGTTGACATTCGATATTATTTGGGGTAAATTCTACCCCCCCCCCACACACACACAAAGCAATCTTTTGTACAGTGGAGCTAGATCTTTGCTGGGAATTAGGTTCTAAAGTCAGTGTGTAAAGCAAAATCTGTGCAAGAAATTAACTTTGGAAACCACTTGGAGGAAAGTGGGCTGCGCCTGCAGGACACCCCTTTCTCAGTGAAGCCAGCAGAACCTGGCTGGCCCTTCAAGTTTGGGAAAGGTCACCATTTCCTCAGCAGAATACCAGATGAAGCAGCTGTTCTGGGTTTCAGGCTTATTTTAGCTTTCGAATTCTATTTGCTGCAGTGAGCTACTCATACCACAAAGGCAGGGGGACTGAGAACCATGAAGAGGAGAGCGGAATCTCAGCTCCTACCCACTCCTGTGGAAGTGCCCACGCTTTTTAACTAGTGTCTCACTCTCGCCCTGCGTTCCTTCCTCCGTCCTTCCCTCCCTGGATGTCTGTAGGTAGAACCCTGTGGATTTCATCCACGCCACATTATCGTGCAAAGCAGCTGAGCATCTCATTGTCCAGAGCCTTACAGTTCCAGAAACAGGATATTTAGACTTACCTTTGTAGAACCAAAAAACCCAATAAAGGGCTTTGGTTTTTTTCCCTCCAAAACATAAAAGCAATATACTTTCAAAGATAAATTCAAACTGCAGTATGTAGAGAAACAGAGTCTGCTGGCAGCTTTGAAATGTGCCTCTTTACTCACTGCAGCTCTCGGCCATGGAGATGTAAGCAGAGGTTAGCTCTGATCCCAGCCGAGTACCTAGTTACAGCCTCCCTCCCCCCGCCAGTGTCACCAGTTGGAAACTCTGACCCTTATCTTCATTCAACCCCAGATGTGCCTCAAAGAAACCCAGCTCTGACTCTTCATGCAGCCATTTGACCTGCCTGGGATGCTTCCGTTTTGTCCTTCCTCCCCTCCGTTCTCCCTCCACTTAGCCTTCCCAACCTTCACCTTCTAGATCAGGACCCTGGAGCCATTCTTGGCCACAATCTTTAGTGCTCTTTTTGATACCCCAAGGTGTTTTTATGTTCAGCTAGCACTGAGTATGTCCTATGTATGTACCAAGCACTGTTCCAAGAATTATTGCTATATTAACACGTTTATTCCTCACAATAAGCTTATAAAGTAGGTACTATTACTATCCCCATTTTACAGATGAGGAAACTGAGGCATAGAGAGGTTATGCAACTGGCCCAAGGTGACATGGCTAGTTAATGATAGACTCAGGATTTAGACCCAGAAGGGATGATGCCAAAATCTGTACCTTCAATCACTGTGTTATACGATCTCCCAGTTGGTCCTTAGGTAGAGGACTCTTGTTCCAGTTGACTTTTGCATGGTGTGCCTTCTTTCCCACTTTGTTTATAACCTCCTTCAGGGGAGGCAATACATATATCATGATCTACATATTCCAAATCACTAAGGTTTGTGCCTTACATCAAGAAGGAACTCAAGGGCCGGCCGAGTGGCCCGTTGGTTAAGAGCTGGCTTGGGACACCAGAGGGCCCCGGTTCGGATCCCACATTTGAGGGCCAGTGACACTGCCCTCCCACAGCTAAGATGCTGAACAACAGCTCAACCTGGAGCTGGGCTGCCGTGAGTCACCGGCAACGGCGTAGGCTGCAGCCCTTGTGGCAGTGGGCTGCCATGGGCTACCGTGTGTAGCCAGCAGCCGCCGTGAGCGGCCGTCCAGAAGCCGGCGACTGATCTGCCTCGCCCGGGAAGAGCGCAATGATGGTGCCAACATGGGCCAGTGAAGCGACGTCCTCCACAACTAGACTGAAGAACAAAATGACAGCAACTTGCCTGTTCCCCTTCCCCCAATTCCCCAGCGCTGTTCCCATCCTCCAATTCCCCAATTAAAAAAAAAAAGAAGGAACTCAATAAATATTTGTTGGATGATAAAATGAACAAAAATATATATAGATCCTTATAAATTAAATGATTCCCTTGATGTGTTTTGGGTTTACCAAAAGACCTCTGTTGTTTCTCATGAACATAGTAATAACGGTTTACAAAACACTTGACTACGGTTTGATTCTCAAGACACCCCTGTGGAGTGGATGGAGCAGATATGCCTACTTTACAGATAGGAAAACTAAGACAGACACGAAGAAGTTGACTTGCCTCCATCACATTGAGTGCTGAGCTGGACCCAGGATCCAAGGCTTCTGATTTGTAGTCCTATAATATTTCACTTCAGATTTTGCCCAAGTCTAGCTCAACTTAATGAAGGCCATGGTCTGGCTCTGGGTTTGTCCATTAATGAAACCAGGGTATTCTATTGTAAATGGATATAAGTGGTAGCATTGAAAGGATTGGGGTGGGGAAGGACACATTTCTTTCACACATTGGACTCAGTCTAAGAGGATGACAATATCCTCATGGTGATCATCATGGAAACAGTTTTAAATTAATGCCATATTATTTAACGACACCTTCATTCATTGTTGAAAATTCAGTGGTGGCCAGCAGGTAAAAACCAGAAAATGTGGTAAATAATCTCAGAGAAAGAAAAAAATGGAGTCAGTTATAGGGAAGTTTCTAGAATGCAAATCAGAGAATTTTTTTTGAAGGATAAGGTAAAAAGTGGAAATATTTGTTCTAACAAGTGAAAATACAAATCAAAGCCAGAATTTGAGCTGGCAGGTCTTGTTTAGAAACTCCTTTTGTTTATAATGTAGGTTTTCCTCTCTTTATGAAGCAGATGCTTATACAAGCATTACCAGTGTTGTCAATAATACTGTAACATTTGCCTTCCATCCCTTTGTTGCTCGGGGAACATGTTGGGTTTCGGCACATTTAGCTTTGCCATTTACTTCACAAAACGCAGCTGTGTAGTGCTACAACTAAGTCGATTTTACTGAGAATAAAAATTGAAGAAAAAAAAATTATCCTCACAACCTTCCCAGTAATCATAGGCCTGAAATACTTTGGAGTGCTTTTTTTTAAAAAAAAAAAACAACAACTTGGTTTCAGTACAATGATGCTTCAATAAGAATCTTGCTGCAAATTTAATTCAAAAGGGAAGGCTTTGTTGTTGTTAAACACAATGGCAGTTTGTACATCTCCCCATCATTATGCGGCTTCTCATTATGGTAATTCATTTGCTTCTGCTCTGTATGGATATCAAATAAAAATCCCTCTCGCTCCTGGCAAGTGATTGCCATATGGAGACACTCTGGGAGCACAGCTAAGCAGTGCTTGGTGTCATAGCAAACACAATGAACAAAATGGCATCCAGAGCAGCTTTATGGAGTCGCCCTGTGGTGAGTCTCTCTGTTTTGTCTTTAGCAGGGCTGCAGGTTACAAGGCTTTGCCATGTGTCTTCTCTACTTTCATCTTTGTAACATTTTCTGTTCAAGTGGAACAGCGTGGGGACTTTGTGTGAATTCTACTTTCCTTTCTTTCCAACTGGCCCTTCCTCAGTACTCACTGGGCTCAGAGAGCCCTGGGTTATTCTGCCTTCCCAGGAAACCACATGTCTCTAAAGAAGGGTCAATGACAGTGTCACCAAATGTCCACTCTGATATCATTGTGGATTTCTTTTCTTCATTTTTTTCTGTTGCTCCCTATTGCCACTTGTCAAGTATTTGTGAGGTACCGAGTTTTGTATGAAGTTAAAAAAAATTTTTTTCCAGTTATTGTTAATTACCTCTACATCAGAAAAACATTTACACTCTTCTGCAGTGGAAAAATTTGAGGTGGGGCCTCAACTATGGCTTAGGTATCTCAGTCAATGATTAGCCTAGATGGGACTGACAGCACCTGCTGTCTCTTTGCAATAACACACACAGCTTCTGGCTGAGTCATGAAGAGAAAGAGGGTCTGAATTTGGTTGGAGTGGTTCTTCTCTGTGGAGGCACAGAGTTGGGCCTGTGTTCACGGTCAACTCTTACTCACCCATTAACATTCATTTTTATTATTCTGGGAAGTTTTCCCTCCAGGCAGAAATAATCACTGTGCCGTCTAGGCCATCTGTGGCATACCTTGTCTATTGTCAATATCCATTCCACTTTCTTCTTCTTCTCCTTCTTGTCCTCTTCCTCCTCCCCCTCCAATTTTCCTCTGTTATTAAAAGAAAGACATGGTAAGAGAAACTGTCCTTTTTCAGCTTCCATGTGAGTGCAGCGATGTGAGGATGTGATGCCTGGGGCTATGGCAGCAATCTTGTAACAATCAGAGTCAACCATGAGGCTATTAGTCAACATGCTGAGAATGACCAAGTGGAAAGGTAGAAATAATCTGAGTTTTTAATTAGTTGAGTCACTGAATTAGCCTACCCTGACCTTCTTTTAGATGAGATAATAAATTTCTTATCACTTAAGGTATTCTTAATCAGGTTTTCTCTTACTCGTAGCCCAAAACAGCATAATAGATACACTACTACTCTATTTTGTACCTTTAGGAATGGTCTAACTAGAAGGTACTGTAATTATTTTTTTCAAATCTAACTCCTTGACTAGATAGCTATTTCTTGAGGGTAGAGCTTATTCATTTTGTAGTCCCTGGCACCTAGCATAGAACCTGCTATGCACAGGTGCTCAACAAATTTTTTTTTGGTAAACACTATATATGAGGAATGCTCATTGTCAGGCAATCCAGACTCACTGGCTGAGTACTTCTCCATATTTTAGCCCAGACTTGTCAAAAAAAAAAAAAAAAAAGGAAAGGTCAATTGAAAGTACTCTCACATCTAAAGGCAGAAGTCAGATGCGGCCTTCCTTCTGTGCTATCTTTTCTGCTGAAGCTAGTCAGTGCTTCTCCACGTGAGCTACACCTAGGAACATTTTGCTTTTGTATCTTCTTCAGAAAATATGTTCCTGAAAAGTTATTCATAAATAAAAATTTTGTAAATATATATTAATTATGATTTAGTCAATATCTAAAGGAAACCCATGGTTTTTCCCTCCTGGAAAGCAAAAAAAAAAAAAAAAAAAGTAAAAAGAAAGGGAACTCTGAAAAAGTACTCTCTTATTTATCAGGATTCCTAAAATTTTTTTGTGGAACTCAAATAGTTAAGGTCATTGCCCTTTTGGGGGTCTCTGTATTTTACTTTTGTGAAGAGAGAAAAATGACAAATTAACAAGCTAACATGAAACGGATTTAAAACAAATTTTTCCAGGTTATGTCATAGGATATGTGCGCATTCAACTCAAGTTTTTATAACTACAGTGCAAGCCAATTTTTAGGTTAGTGATAAATCTTTTTAAAATGGAAAGAGTGTTTAGAAGAGTGGTTGTTCCCCGGCTAATCCTTAAAAGCCCATCCAAGCACAGCCTGCCTACGGGAAAAGAAAGGACAGTGGTGACTTGCAGACCCAGGATCTGCCTCCCTGTGTCCTGGGCCAGTGTTGTCAGCTGGCCTGGAGATGAAGGGAAGCCTTTCCTTTTCTGCTCCTGCCTCTTGGGATTTTCTTTAAAATTAAAAAACAAACAAACAAACAAAAACTATTAATTTTGTTATTGAAAAATTTTTTATTGTCTATTTTTATTTTTATCTGCCCCTGGGATTGAATTTCACTTTCCATGGTGCCTTGCTTCCTGTCTCACCCCTGTGCCAGGATAGAACCAGGCTCGGCGTGGAAGCAGAAGCTGAACAGAGTGAGGAGGTGACGCCCCTTTGCGCCTGTGGCCAAGCTGGAGCGCCTGCCGTCTGTGCTTCCACACGTACCTACTCCCTCATGAGCTTCTTCCTCTGCTTTTCTTCATCTCACCTGCCTCTCTCAGGTCTGCTCTCCGCTTTGTCTCTTCCAACATGCACTGTGCTTGTACCTTGTACTCGTTTCTCTGACCGTCAGGAGAAGCTCCCGCCCATCCTTTGAGCCCGATCAGAACATCAGTCAGGGTCCCTGGTAATGGTGAAGGGACGGGACTGGTCCTTCTCTGTCCCTGGGTTCCCCTGCTACCTCTTCCCTTGTGTGTAAGCAGAGGGATGAGAATGCCGCTGAGCATGGATTCCTACCTTGCAGCACCACAATATTGTGCTATTTGTGTTTTGCATAAAGGCCCTGGACTCAGGAAGTAAGGAAAGGCTAAAATCTAGCTCATCACCTGCTCACCAAGCTGTGTCCCCTGGCATATGTCTGCTGGAGGAAGGGCTCCTTTATTCACCCAATGAAGACACTTTTTTCAGTTGGCTCAGTTATGTGTGAAAAAGCAAGGTGGGTTTTGTTTTTAGCGTGCGCAAAGGCTCTGAAATGGCTAGCAGAGGCCCTGGCATCACTACTATGCACTGGAGACCAGGCCTTGGAATGCACAAGAGGGGCTGATGGTTTCCATCCCTGTTTCCACCAGGGCCTCTGCCAGGGTTTTCCAGGCCAACACAACTCACACGAAGACAGAGGTATAAAATGTCCTTTTCTGAAGAACCACATGGTCTCAAACACCCAGCACAGTGTGGGAGAGGAGAGGTGGTAACTTCATCTGTCCCTTTGTAGCGTGCAATGGAAGGACCCATAGACTTGGGCCCCTCAGGATGCTCTGTCTCTCTCCAGCTCTGTCTTCCTTTTCGCACAGCCTTCTCTTTGGAATTCCCTGGTCCACTGCCTCCAGCCCATCCCTGGGCAATTTATACCCCACTTCCACACAGGAGGAGGATTTTCAAGCCTGTCTCTTCAACACCTCTTGCGTCTCACACAGTTGAGACCTCAGGCTTTTGTTGGATGGAGATGACATCTCTTCTTCATTTGGCCACTGTCAGCTGCACAGGGTTGGGATGCTAGTCCTTGCCCCATGAATTGAGGGTACTCTAGTTTCAGTTTAGTTTTCCAATGAGCAAGAGCTTCCTCACTAGATTTCCTAAGAATCCAGCCCAAGCTGCCAAGGCTAGCATTGATGTTTTTGATATCCATACTGTTTAATCTCATATGAAGAAAGCATATTTTTCTTGGTAGCATGACTTTGACATTTTCCTTTTTAAAACCATCATCCCTGGCATTATTATACTGAGGCACTTTTGATATTTTTCATGCCTTATTTAACAAGAGTCACCATACTATCTCTAAATGGCTTTCTCTTTCCCATCCTTTGGTGCCAGTACTGATTATATTCTTTATTATTTCAAATCTTCCCTTACTCCAATAGAAAGTCAACATGGGTTCTAGTTTATCAACTCATTCTCACACCAATTTTTTAACCCCAGTATAAAAATGAAAATGAAACATTGGACTGGCATAAGAGAGCACCTATTTTCCTGACATTCCCCTCCCTTCAGTGGTAAGATAATATCTGAAACACGTTGTGTATTTCCAAAGGAGAGGAGAATGGTCACACTGACACCAGCAATGATGGAGGATCTGAAATGCAGAGGGCCATGAGAGAGCTGACCACCCTTTCTCCCTCTCCCCTCTTCCTGCCTAATCCTCTCCACCTCTTTCCCTTTTCTTTATCTTTTCTCTCTCTTGCTTCCCTCCGTACTCTGCTCTCAGTCTTTTTCCTTTCCCTTCTCTCTTCCCTTGATATCACCAGAACTTTTCAGAAGCCGAGTGAAGAGCTGGAGGGAGGGGTTTTGAGATGGTGCTTGAATGTTTGACACGGCAGTTGATAAGGGGAGGATGGAGAGTAGGGAGCCCTCTAGCAGCACCTACAAGGGATGTGGTCTTATACTCTTAAGCACCCTGCTTGGGGCCAGCCTGTATGCAAAGGTGCCAACAAGCGGAGCACAGGTGATTAGGCACTGCCTAGAATGTATGATGATAACAGATATTTTTTATGGGAACATTACATTTTGTTCCTCCCTTCCCACACTTTTCCCCCTTCCAATTTAATCACTCACTAAACTGTTTATTCTGCCTCCTAAAATCACCAATTCCCCTCTTCATGCCCTTTATTCTTAAAAACAAGCAAGTCATCTGTCTTAATTTGGGTTCCCCATTGGATCAGAACCCAAGTGAAGGACTTGAGTGAAGGAATAGTTGCCAGAAACAACAGTAAGGGAGTAAGGGGAGTGAGAGAAAGGACAGAAAGCTGATATAAATGTGGATTATTGAGATTGCCATAGTGGACAATGGAACGCAATTCCTCCGAGGGGCCTCCAGAATGCCTTCCAGGACTGTCCAGGTGCAGGATGGGCTGTTGGGGCATTTTCCACCATGTCCTGTCTCTTACTGGTTGAAGATTGTCTCCAGAGATGTTAACTCCAGGCTCACCTGGGCTGTGAAGTTGAACAGGCTCCCGGAACATTGGAGAAGGCCCTGAGGCAGAAAGGGGAACAATGTACAGCGCACCGAGGTGGGTGCTGCCAGGGCAGGGTGGTCCTGGGCTGCCACAGGAACTGTCCATCACAGCTATGGCTGAAACCGGAAATGGGCTGAGGGAACGTGGCACGGAACATCACAGGTGCCTGTCACATGACCAACAAAGTAAAAACAAGGGGCCTTAAGGTTTGTCCTCAACTCAGTCCTGAAATACATTCTCTCTAATCACAATGTGACAAAGAAAATGCATGGTCTGCTACTGTTTTGCTCTCAGCCTCTCTACATGCATTTCTGAAAGTTTCCTTATCAGTTACTGCCTCAACCATAGTTGATTTCTAGCTCCAAAATAAAGTAAAAAATAATTAAGGGGTAAAAGTTTCACATAATAGACTTTAGAATGCAAATGTACATTTTATTTTCTATAAGCCTACATTATATGTTATTTAGACAAAAGAAATAAAGCAAAGCAACAATATTTCAAAAAGGAGTTAATTTTTAAGTACATTGAGTAGTGAGAAAGGTTGAGGTTTGCTGGTGTGAAAAAGGAGGGATGTGTGTGTGTGTGTGGGGGGGGGGTGCAGGGGGGACTCAGTTATCCTAAAAAGGTGAGGGCTAGGGGAGGGAAGTATAGGAGAGAAGTGGTGAAATCTTAAACTCCGGTGACTCATAGGTTTGACATCAGAGTCTAACTTCTGTCATGAGGCCAAAGGAAACTTACTGTATGAATGTTTTATAGAAGGATAAGGTGCTAAGGTAGAGAGCTGTGGTTGGTTGATTGGAAAAGATAAAGAGCTTTTTGTTTAATAAAAAAGAAGAGGAGAGAGAAAGAGAATTGAAATAGCTTATTTCTTTTTTATTTTAAGTTCATACAATTCTTGATAGCCCCACATGCAGCTCTTCCCACCATTTTTTGAGTTTTCAGGCTCTTCTGTATCAGAGGCAGGGATTCCCCTACACTGTGAAGAAGGGAGTGTCTAGCAGATGATTCTGAACACAAGAGAGCACTCCTCACAAGAAGCCTGTGCTGCTGAGAGCACAATGGTGCCAATTTAGAGCTAAGGCTGCTTATTTTTTGGTTATTTTGAAACATTATTTATAAATTGTAAAAATGAATACAAATTCCTATGAAACAGTCATATATATATATATATATATATGTATATATGTGTATATATTTTTTTAAACCAGGAATTTACATTTTCATGTGCATGTGGATTGTATGTATCACATCCATCCATTCTTTCCATGCCCACCGCATTGCCAATCTCCACTTATTTGTGCTGCCACCACACTAATTTAGACCACTATCAGCTCTTTCCTGGATGACAGCCTCTAATTTTTCTCTTCAGATATTTTTCTCACATTTTTTTTACAAAGATCTTTCTAAGAAGAATATTGTATTATGATATATCCTTGCTTAAATCATTCAAGCTCTCATGGTTGCACTTAAGACGAATTCCAAGCTTCTCTTTTCTTTCTTTCTTTCTTTTTTTTTTAGCTGAGCTATCCTGCCGCCTGTTGGCTACTCAGTGGCAACTCAGCTCGGTCCAGGCATCTAACCGCTGTTGCTCAGAGCTTGCACTCTTGAGTAAGCTCTTAACCAACTGAGCCACTCGGCCAGCCCAAGACGAATTCCAAACTCTTTAGCATGAAGTAATTTTTAGGATCATTAAGGGCAGGAAACATATCTGTCTTCTCACTGTATGTCTTCAAACCCAGCACACTGACTATGAAATAGGACTTTGTAAATTTTTATCTTTAACCATCTTTCCAAGGTAACTTTAGCTTTCTACAGCAACTTCCTTACAGGAAGTGACTGAAACAGCTAGGCCATTTATATCTGAAAAACTTAATTTCTGTGACCACTGGCAGAGGAAAAGAAAGATGGAGGGTTGTACAAGGACTTTTCACTGTCTCAGCCAAGAAGACCACATATATAGCATGCTAGATAGATATAGACTAGATGTAGGGTTCCAGCCTAACTGCAAGGGAGTCTGGAAAATGTTATCTTCTTGCATACCCAGGAAGAGGAGAATGAAAGGGAACTTGGGGGCTATGTAGTATTGCATTTTTCATAGAGTTAATTAATAATGAACAGCCCAGAAATGCACTGTCCATATTGTGATAACCTTGTCGGAGCCTTGAAGGTTGGGTTTCAGTGTGTAAGTGTGTGTGAATGATTCCCCTGAAGGTCCTGGCTATATCCACTCTCAGTCATGCTTGTGGAATAAGAATGCACCATGAACTTTGGGTAGGAAAGGATCACTTTCAGTATTTGGGTCAGAGGATTAGGAGCCCACGACTATAGGGTAAAGTGGTCTAGAGATTCCATCAAAGGTGGTGGAAAGGGGAAGATAAGAGAAGTTGAGCCTTCCGTTCACTGGAGTCACCTGAGAGAAAGGCTGGGACTCTGAAGTTGGCTTTAGGGTTTGTGAGCCTTTGGAGTGACAACAGCAATGGATGAGTAGATAATTCTTAGCACTAACTTCCATACATCCAAACTGGCCCTATATCTTTGTCCAGCACCACTGATTGATCTTAGCTGTGCCTTTAAGGCCATTGGAGAGAAAAGTGTCCATGCTCAGATTTAATCTACATAGAGTGAGCAATTTGGTGGAGTATGTTCTGTGATAACACAAGGAGACATGAAAGCTCTGGTATTGTGGGGTTTGGATGGCAGAGTGGGAATAGGGACAAGTAATCATTAGGCTTTATGTATAAAACACGTACAAATGGTCTAAAGAGTCCCAGACTCTTGGCTTAGGTAAAAACCTACAGAAAGTTCTGACTTCCTTTCATTGTGGGCATTTGAGAGCCTAAAGTCAGGACATGAAAAGAAATATGCCCTTACTTTGTAACTCGGTGAAGCAGGACATTTAAGTTACAAATATAGTGAACGTTAGAAGAGTATTTCACAGCCTGTATTGACATACATTAGCTCTGACTTTTCTCTTCTGATAATAGAAATTACACTTAGCAAAAGAGATAGAAAAGCACTTTGCAAGAAAAGTTGAATAATGTTATTCATCATTGTTAATGATAAATAGTAACCACAATAATAACAACAGCAAACTTACCACGACAATAACAAACAGTGCAAACTCATTTGTTCTTGATATTTTCTGGATGCCCACTTCTCTTACTTTAATCTTTGTTTTGCTTTTAAAATTATCCAACTCATTTTAGTGTCAACTTCAGTTGCTGCATTCATCAACTTGGAAAGCCTGTAGCCTTGGACAAAAGTGTCATTCAATATGTTTGATGTATTCAGCTCTGCATCAGTAATCTATTTGCAAAATTGTCCAATTTGAAAGTGACACATTGGATTCACTTGACTTTCCTTTTTCTAGCATAGTAAAATTTGAAGGAATTCAAGAGGTGCTGAGCGCTAGTCACCAGGGAGAAAGGACAATAAAGGGATGTGTAAAGTACTCAAGAGAAAATTGCTGTGTGTCATTAGTAGTTGAACAGAATGAGGAGCCCTGTGGAACTGAACTTCTCTAAACAAAAGACAATGACACTTGGAGGGGAATGGAATCTTTTTGTAACTTTTTGGTGTTAACTGGTTTATTTAGATTTTTCCACTTTTTAACAAAATTTATTCTAATTATTTAAGTAGCCTAGTCATTGTAGAAAATTTAAGAGTATATTTAATATAAAAATATAGAAAAACAAAAAAATAATTATCCATAATTCTGCCGCCAAAGAGAACTATTATTCTTATTTTGGTATAATTTCTTCAACTCTTTTTGCAGTGTATATATAAATTGTCATTATTATTATTATCTTTACAAATGAAATCATTTTTACATAAAATGGACATTCTTATGTTAAGATGCATCATGGCAGGTTGAACTCCCACTGTAAGTTCATGACCTAATGTTGTTGAAATCTCATTGACCCTCTCTAGTGTAAGGCATTGCCAAACATACAGGAGACCCAATCCTAGCTTCCAAGAGGTTGTTACAATCTGAGGAAGGAGTCAAGGCAGATAAGCGTTCAGTTAAGTCAGGGAGTTCTTATTGAGAAATTGTGATCAGCACTGCATCAGGTAGAAAGCTGTGGATACAAAGGAGTAAATACTTGGATCCTGCCTTCAAGGCCCTTACAGTCTAATGGAAGTCAAGAGACCCAACTTACACACAGTGCAATACAGGAAGGTTCGAACCACCGTTACAAACAATGAGTCCCTCAAGAGCTCAGTGGAGGGGAGCAATCACCACAAGCTGAGGCCATACGGAGCATTTTATTGGAGAGGTGATTTTTTTTTTATTGGGGAACAGCCATAGTCACTGGTTACACATTGCTTTCAAGCTACAATGGCATAGTTGACTCTTTTAGGGAGGGCGCAGCTCACAGTGTCCCATGTGGGGATCGAACTGGCAACCTTGGTGTTATCAGCACCACACTCTAACCAACTGAGCTAACTGTCACCTCTGGAGAGGTGATTTTTGAACAGGATCCTTTTAGGATGAAAGGGATTTTGAAAGAAAACAGTGAGTGAGGTGACAGAACACCTCAGCAAAGGCTCCCAGAGTAACCTAACAGGAGCAATGGACCAGAAGGGTTGAGGAGAACCGGAGCTAGTGGGGATGGTGGGAACCTAGCGTGGGGGGAGGAAAGTATCGTCAGAGTAGTCCAAGGCCAATGCTGCCTCTATAGTGTCTATTCCTAAGTTCCAAAGGAATAGGCTTCTTTTTTCAATGTGGATCTCAGAAGTTTTGAGTGACCCTTGTTTGTAATATGGTCTCATTTCTTAAAAGGAATAGAATTATTTTCTTTCACAATATTTCATGGACTTTATGAGACCCACAAGAAACTACAAGGATCATTGTAATCTCATCTCATAATTTGATTTTGAATTTGCAATATTTTTTCTCTTTTCTTATATGAGTTAGTTCCAGTAAAAGGAACACCTACTAATACTCAATGTTCAGAAGCTTTTTGAGGTGATTCACGAGAGACACTCATACCAATGTAAACATGTGATTGGAACGCATTACTGTAAGTCTAACAGCATGAACAGTGACTAAGAGCCACTGTCCAGCTGTGACCTTGGATAAGTTACTAATGTCTTTGAGCTTCAGTTTCTTCATCTGTACCACAAGAAAATGACTCCCACTCCATGCGGTTTTTGTGGGGGTTAAGGGAGATATATATATATATATATATATATATATATATATATATATATATATATATATATATATAACAAAATTTCTGGCATAAGAAATGTGCTTAATCAATGGTAACAACTATTGGGATAGAGAATACCTGTGGTGATTTGCTCACAGCTTGCTATTGGGTGACTTAAGGATTAGAACTGGCTGGAGAGTATGCAATTTGAATGTGTTGCAAACTCCACTAGAGCCATGTTTTAGAATGGTGGTTGGGCCAATGTAAACACAGAAGTGGTGTAAACTCTTAATGAGTAAGCATTAAGCTGTTGAACATAAATATCCTGAATTTATAACCTATTAAGTGGTCAAGGAAACTCAACCAAACTCAAAGCATTTTTTTTTAATCTTTTAGCATGAAAAGGGTTTATTTCTCATCTTCAGTATTGAAATAGGGAGACATTTTGAGGTTATACTTTAATGAGAATGTGAAGCATTTGTTTATACTGCAAAGGAAAGGAAGACAGAAAAAAGAAAATGTATCTATTAGTTGAGCTATAATATTTGAAAATTTAGAAGCTAGACCAGAAGACTAGTCCACAAATGCAGAGGTGACAGCAGAATTTTGAATATTTTCTGGACTCTGTGCCTTTGTACATGCTCTTCTATTTGCCTGGATACAATCTGTATCACTACCATTTCCTGCTTAAAAACTCTAAGTTCTGTTTATCTTTCAGATGGGCTTCTCTGGTCCGCCAAACCTTGATTTAAGGGTGTCTCCCGTGTGTCTTCACAGCATTTTATTGTTTAGTTAATGTTAACCTTTCACATTTATGGAGGCTAAATCGTGGGAATGTGGCTGAATAGCATAAACTGTTTACACACTTATACTATAAATATTTAGTATAAAAGTGCTTTTAGCTAAAAAAAATAAAAATAGAAAGGATTCTCCTCTCCCCAAAACCCCAGGTGCCTCTAGCTTTTAGTAAAATGTAACTTCTGCAGCTCAAAAATAGATAAGATCACCATGTTCCAGGCACCTTCATCAGGCCTATTCCCATTCCTTCAGAAGTCGGCTTTTGAGTTTGACATCAGGACAGGTTCCAGATGGTCTGCATCATTCCAGTAAATCATGTGTGTCATATAGCAAAACCTAAAATGTTCATTTGAAATGTGTTTTATAGTACACCTCAAACTAATTAAAAATAAATAATTAAATAAATAAAAACTGAAAAAAAGAAAATGTGTTTTATGGACCTTACCCAGAAACCCTTTGGCCAGACCAAGTCTGAGGACCTGGGTTACTCTTACTGCTGATTAAATGATGCTCACTTATCACCTACTGCAATGAGAGAAGGAGGGGTATTTCCAAGGTGCTCTGGAGTGAAATTGCCTCTGTGGGTATCTGCCTTCCCTGTGGGCCTGTGAGTTCCATGAAGGACCGGGGCCACACCTTGCTCTCCTGTATCCTGGAGTCCAGTGCAATGCCTATCATTACACTGTAGGCTCCCACAAATATTTGTTGAGCCCAAGAATGAAGGAATTATAAGTAAGGGCCTGGGTGGTCCTTTAAATCTGAGCCCAGGTTATTAGAAGCTGAGAGTGGGCCTCCTTTCTTTAAAGTGAAGGGAGGCTCAGCCACATTACCTTTGCTCAGTTGCCTCTCCAGAGAAGGGAGGACATCTGTTTGCCCTGCCCAGAAGAGTGGGCTACAAAACTCCTTTTAGTGCAGCAGAGGATAAACAAAACAAAACTGTTCTTTTCATATCAGAACTACACTTTGGGTTTAATACTTTCTGAAATTGTATGTAAAATGTCTTTTTTCCCCTAGAGAAAAGGTGCTTAATTTTTGTCAGATTCTCAAAGTTCTCTGTGATCCCAAAAGTATAAGAATCATTGCTCTAGAGCATACCTTGAAATGGGCTCAGGGGGATCTCTTTTGATATTGTCACCAGGTAAAAAACACTGAGTTTGCCATTGTTGGAATATTTTATTTTCCTCCACGGATCAGTGCCATCTCTGTGTCTGTCTGGTGATGTTGGCTTTGCCAGAGAGAGGTCTGGTGGATGTAAGTCAACTTTCTTCTTAATTTAGGCTGGCCAAGTGGCGCGTTGGTTAAGAGCTGGCTTGGGACACCAGCTCTGAGCAGCAGGGCCCTGGTTCGGATCCCACATGGGGGCCAGTGACACTGCCCTCTACAGCTAAGATGGTGAACAACAGCTCGACCTGGAGCTGGGCTGCAGTGAGTCGCTGGCGACGGCGTAGGCTGCAGCCCCTGTGGCAGTGGGCTGCCATAAGCTACCGTGTGTGGTCGGCAGCCAGTGTGAGCTGCCAAGAGCCACCGTGAGTGGCTGTCCAGAAGCCGGCCCTATCTGCCTTACCAGGGAAGAGCACAATGATAATACCAACATGGGCCAGTGAAGCAACGTCCTCTACAACTAGACTGAAGAACAAAAGGATAGCAATTTGTCTGTTCTCCCTCTCCAATTCCCCAACGCTGTTCCACTCCCCCAATTCCCCAATAAAATCTTAAAAAACAAACAAACCAAAAACAAACTTTCTTCTTTTTTTTTTTTTTTTTTAGCTGAGCCATTCTGCCACCTGTTGGCAGCTCAGCTCGGGCAAGAATCAAACCACTGTTGCTCAGAGCTTGCACTCTTGAGCAAGCTCTTAACCAACTGAGCCACTCAGCCAGCCCAACAAACTTTCTTCTTAATTGGCCTGCTTACCTGTCCTGCCCCACCTACCCGCCTTCTGTCAACTTCCCTACTCTAAATTGAAAGTTAGGGTTCTGGTTTTATCACACAGAAGTTTTGTGCTTCAGCAACTTGCCTAGCTTTTCGAAGACTTGGTTTCTTCATGTTTAAATCTAATGTTCCTCTCCTCTTAAGTGTAATGCTCTTAGCTCACAAGGTTGTTCATTCACTCATTTATTTACTCAACACATATTTATGGAGGGCTTACTATGTACCAGGTATGGTGCTAGTGGTGAACAGGAAAGACAAGGAGCAAATATCCCAGGAGAAGGAATCAGATGATAAACAAATAGAAAAACAGGGTAATCTCAGATGGTGATGATTGCTCTGCAAAGATTTCTAATAGAGTGATGCAATAGGGAGAGAGTGACTGGATGGCTAGTTTAGACTGGGGCATCATGGAATGTCTCTCTGAACAAGTGACATTTAGGATCTGAAGATAGAGGCAGAGGAAATAGCCAGTGCCACAGCCCTGAAGCAGCAGTAGGCTTGATGTGTCTGAAGAATGCCAGTGTGGCTGATGGGATCCAAGAGGTCAGCAGGTATGGCTTTGAGAGTCATGGTAAGGAGCTCGGAATGGATTTTAAGTACAGTGGGAGACTTTTGGAAGCATTTTAAGCAGGGAAGTGATGCGCTGTAAAATATTTTGTAAAAAATCATCCAGCTGCTGTGTGGAGAATGAATCGTAAAGAGCTAAGAGTGAAAGCAAGAAAACTAATTAGGAATTCTAAGCTATAGGTGTAGACCAAGGTAGAGGTGTAGGGATGGGAAGAAGTTGTAGGTATGTGTGCAAAACACTTGGGTCTGTGCCTGATGCACAGTGCTCAATCAAATCTAGCTCTGATTATTATCATCTTTGTTATGATTGGCTTGGTAAGATGAAATTGGACCAAGTAATGGGTCAACATAACAGTGGCTTTAAGAATATTACTAAATTTAGAGCAAATGAGGTAGGATGAACCAAATATTTGTAGGTGGAGATTTAATTATTGTTACTTTACTGACACTATCTTGGATGCAGTGTTTTCAATACTTTTCTCTTTGTGTTTTGAGTAGAAATCCATCATTTTCTTTTTTCAGGATGCACTGTTTAGTCATTTTGTAGTGAAAGAATCCTGATTATCTTCAAATGACAGATGTGAAACAGTGTGTTCTAAGTTGTGTGGAAGATGTAATATATTGCATTGCTCTGGAATTTATTATGAGCAAGGAGTTGGAAAAAATTAGGGAGTTAATATCCAGGAAGAAAGCAAAACTAAAACAATGACAAAGATACATTAATATATTTATGGATAGATGTCATGCTGTTTGATGCCAGAAAAGCCAAATGAAGAAGTAATATTCTGAAAACAACTCACAATTACCAAGACCACAGAGCTCTGAGTCAGAGAAATATGAAGACTAGAGACATTCATACATATATAGTTGCTATGGAGTTATTGAAAGTCATAAAAGAGAGGGAGAAAGGGGGGGGGGAGAGAGAGAGAGAGAGAGAGAAAGAGAGAGAGAGAGAGAGAGAGAGAGAGAGATATGTTCTTTTTCCTTTTTTCCCCTTTTTTCAGAAGCCTTTCACTCTGCACTTTAACAAATGCACATTTCAGTGTACCCTTATCAAGAAAGCTTGTACTCATAAGCTAAATTATCCTGAGACAAAGAAGCCTTAAATGAAAGACAATCCTTTAAGGTCATGCTTATCTCTTCAAATTTTAGAATACACTAGAGTAAGGTTGGCTTTTCAGCTAAGTGACCCCATCACTTTACAGTAATCCTTGTAATGAGTATAAATCTAGGAACACATTCTAAGAAAACACTAGGTTCTAAATGATAATATTCTACGAGGCAAGAGAGAGTTTGTTTTCAAAGTATGGGCACCAGTATTCTCCAAGTAGTGTGGTTTCTAGATGTACTGAAGCAATTATTTAGGTTTACGGAGGACCCGCAGTGGGACAATTTTGGCAGTGAGTTTTTGTTACCTTCAAAATTCTTCTCTTTTCTTTCTTCTTCTTCTCTATTCTTCTTTTTGGGAAAATTTACATGATAAAAGTAAAAGTGTCCATCTGTCAGTAGTTTAATGAAGAGATATTAAAGGTGGGTCATTAGAGATACACTTTTTAAATCAACAAAACAAAATCATCTGAAAAATAAGCAAAAAACAGCATTTCCAAAAGTATGTTCTGTGATCACTAGTTCTTCAAGGCATCGCTTGAAAGAAACCTCAGACATACTGACTGCTGTATTCCCCTCTCAGATCTGTTTGAGCCCCACATTAAGCCCATTCTTCCACTACATGGCATGAACTCTTTGAGGTCATGGTCAGCCACCATCTCATTAAAACAATATAAGAAAGTTAGCAGAACAAGTATATTACCTGCAGCTGCAGCTGATCCCCAGGCTGTAATCAATATTTATTATCTTATTCCTCCACCACCCATTCTCGATTTCCTCTACCCTTGGCCATCAGTTTTGCTGTTTTAGAGGGCTTGCCCGATGGAATAGCCCAGACCTTTATCTCTGAGTGTCTGACTCCCTGGGTACCATGCCCCTGTCAGGCCATGACTATGACAATTTCCCATTTCCCATTACTCTCAAGAATAGAAGTACCAAGAGACACCACAATGAGTCTCCCAAGTTCCAGGAATACTCCTCCTTGTCCCTATTACGTAACAGCAACCCTAGTGCCTCAGGCTAATTAAGAAAGATTTATCCCACCAGTATAGTAGCTCCTTCCTTTGAATGCTCATCCACAGGCATGAAGAGCCCAGAGTGATCAGGTGGCAGTTGTGGTACCCTTACCATGTTCCCTGGTAGAAACGTAGCCCCAGTGGGAACCAGGACCTCTAATCCAGCAGAATCTAAGTTGTAGGACTGGAAAGCACAAACATGAGATGCGTCACTGGGAGTGATGGTGAGAGGGGCCAAGTTTACTTCCACCCCTTCATCCCCAGACGCATACATATTTTAGCTATTGACATGCAGCACCATATATCAGATGTTGGCTCAGTGCATCTGAGAGAGCACCTCAACCTGAAGAGTTTTGTGTCTGAACTGCTGTGTTATCTGCATCCTTAATAGGCCATTGCAACATTCTATCAGATCTGCTGCTTCTGGATTAGTTGGCTTATGGTAGGACAAACGAACCCTGTGATCATGTGTCCTTACCAATGATACAAATCATTTGCTGTAAAATGTATCCCTTCATCAGAGGCAATGCTATATGAGACCCCATGGAGGTAAATCAGGAATTCTTAAAGTCCTCAGATAGGGGGCAGAGAAGGCAAACACATGTAGGGTAGGTTTCATTTCTGCTGTCTCCAGAGTGGAATGTCTCAAGACATGGGGAGTGGCACCAACCACTATAAGTCTACCTAAGGTGTGGGATTGCTTCTAATTTAAGCTTTCTGCTTAACCAATTAATTTGGTTACTGTTTCATAACTATTGAATGCCCACAATGTATTAAGCTTTTAAATTTTATGGAAAAATGTTTACATTACACAGTGAGTTTTTGTCCCTAACACTCAGGCTGTAATGATGAGACAAATGCATTCATGTAATTTTGTGTTTTTGAGGATGCTGCTTTTACATAAAGTCACCCTAAGACATTGAAGATCTGATAATCATACAGCAAAGAATTTATTTTGTTGTTATTTGTGGAACTAATTAAATACATGGACAGATTAACAAGTCAAATCAGTATGCTCCTCTAATTCATCCAAGAAATCCCAAGAGAATGAGGTCTGTTTCCATGGATGTCTTAATTGCTGTAAATCCCAGATCTAGGTAAATAATCATAATATAAACTTTTTAGGGGT
The DNA here is from genome assembly GCF_001890085.2 of Hipposideros armiger. Taxonomy (NCBI): domain Eukaryota; kingdom Metazoa; phylum Chordata; class Mammalia; order Chiroptera; family Hipposideridae; genus Hipposideros; species Hipposideros armiger. The sequence continues at coordinate 771,737 of NW_017731702.1, forward strand.
CTATTGTTCTTAGACCAGTGACCCAAAATTATTATTCTTCTTCCTCTTCTCCTTCTCCTCCTTTTCCTCCTTCTTCTCCTTCTCCTTCTCCTTCTTCTTCTCCTTCTTCTTCTTCTTCTTCTTCTTCTTCTTCTTCTTCTTCTTCTTCTTTGTTGATCTTCTTCTTCTTCTTCTTCTTCTTCTTCTTCTTCTTCTTCTTCTTCTTCTTCTTCTTCCTTTTTGTATTGGAGAAAGAATTAATATTCCTGTATGTAAAAATACCAAAAAACGTATTATTAAGTGGGTCCATCCTATAGGCATAAACAATAAGAAAGAAATGCTGCAGGTCACATGACATTCAAGGTTCAGCCTGTGCAAATCAAGATGCTGGCTGTATTGCCTCCCAGAAAGACCAATGTGGGCAGGTACATGCATATTCCTTTTCACATGGGAAGGGACATGGGGCTGATTTAAAGATATACAAGACGAGCTAGGTAGTTCCTTCCTGCATTCATTTTTGTGGGACTGAGTGGGTGAAAAATGTTTTCTAAACTACGAAGCTCCCGGTTTCAGTGTGATCACATTTAGGCCTTTAGAAGATGAGGCTAGACTTATGGAGATGCTGCAGTGGCATTTCTGCTGGCTGCTCTGCTCCAAACCAACTAAATGAACCTCTCTGTGCCTCAGTTTTCTCATCTGTAAAATGGGGACAGTAAAAGGAACCTTCCTCCTTAAGAGGTCAGAAGGACTAAACAAATTAATGCATGTAAAATATTTAGAATACCATCTGGCTCATAATAAACATTCAGTGAGTTAGCTGCCATCATAACCATCATCATCATCGTCATCATCATCACCATCATCATTGTCACCATCTTTATCTCATGTGTGTCCACCTGGGTATTAAAGTAAATTAAACTTAATAAACATGACTCCATTAACTTGTACTCCAAAAACTGAAGGAGTTCACGTCTAAAGCAATGAAGATTTCCACTAACTGACTTTTGTAATTATCCACTAATTTTCCTGTATACCTTTCTTGATACTATCCTCAGAAAGATATGTTAAAGTTCTAACTACTTATAACTCAGAATGTGATCTCATTTAGAAATAGGCTTACATGACAACTTTGCAGATGTAATTAGTTAAGATGAGAGTAGGCCCCTAATCCAACAGGACTGTGTCCATATGAGTAGGGGGAAATTTAGATGTAGAGGTGCACAGAGGGAAGATGATATGCAGACACACTAGACAAGAGAGCCATGTGATGATGGAGGCAGAGACTGGAGTGATGTATCCACATGCCAAGGAATGTCAAGGATTGAGGTCAAATATCAAAAGCTAGAAGAGGTATGTAAGGATTTTCTCCTACAGGTTTCAGAGGTGGGCATGACCATGCAAATATCTTGATTTTGGACTTCTGGTCTGTAGAACTGTGAGACAATAAATTTCTGTTGTTTTAAGCCACCCTGTTTGTGGTATTTGGTTATGATAGCTATAGGAAACTAATACAGACGAGGATGGAAAACATACCCCTAAGGGGATAATGCAGAACACAGACTTAACCAATCAGGTCATTGGAAACTTAGAGTGGTGTTCAAATGCCAAAGGTGTCACTTTATTTTCTCTGACTGTTTTGAAAAAATCCTATCTGATTTTTACCCCCCCCTCTCATCCTAATCTATCTCCAAGATCTGCTATTTAGGGGGAGACTTTCTTCACTGTTATATAAGGGGTAGGCTTATGGACATACATTCTTACCTATGAGATGAGACATTTGAAGAAACCTTCTCAAATTGTGTGCCATATTCATTCATTTGTGGCTTGTGTGTGTGTGTGTGTGTGTGTGTGTGTGTGTGTGTGTGTGTGTGTTCTGCATCAGAACTGAGTGCCAAAGCAACAGGCAGCTTTGTTTAGACTTCCCAGAGTCACAACCACTCCCTGCTCCTGTGGGTCTTTAGAAAAGAGGGGGCATATTTGGTCCTTTGTGCTGACTCCTCTACCATGATCCTTCTTCCCTCTCCTCCCTCATCCTACTTCAATACCCTTTGATTTTTTCAGAGGAAAAGTAGCCTCTCTTTGTGTTGCCGGCACCAACTAGATCCCCCATATATTTATACCACTTAAGCTTACCAAGTTCTAAAAACTATTGGACATACTATTTGTCAGGGCCAGTTTAATCTTTCCATAGTTATCATCTCAGATCCAGGGTGGCCAGGCCAAGATTTATTTGTTTTCAATTTTTTTCCCCTGATAACCTGGAAAAGCCTTCCAGAATTACCAATAAGTCTTATTTTCACATTGAACAAATGATCATATAGTCAAATTCAAAATTCCATAGATGCCTAACCTGGAAGTAATAAAGAGGCAAAGTTTATAAGAATATCTTTAACTCATTAGCTAATTTCTTCTTGACTTCTGTTTATGATCCCTCAAGTTCTACAGGATGATAAGGTTTTGTCCAAGTCAGCAAGCACAGTTTTTTTCTGGTAGTTTTTATGACTTCCCCAAAACACATTCTTCAGAAAATATGTAGTAAGCATTACACTCTTTTCATCAGTAAAAGCAAGTGACCACATGTCCTTCTGATTCTACTGTGCTATTTTGTAATGTATATTAAATACAAAAGTAGCTTTAACAATATATAGTATGCATTTTCAGAGATCTCAAGAAAGGGCATGAACAAGGGCACGTGTCTATGCAACAAACAGGATCCTGCTTTGTACAGTTTTAAAAGAGAACTGTTAGAGTGGCTTTAGTTCCATTAGCTCCTTGATTAAATCTTGATTAAAATCAGTGCTGCAGTTAGAATGGGAAGCAGTCTTATTTCTTTCCCTGTTGTAGGTAACATCACTTGATTGCTTAAGACAGTTAAAGGTGCTTTGGTAGTAAAAGGACAGCAAGATTAATGGGCAGACATTTCCATAGTAACAGCAAAGCACTCTGGGAGACAGAGCCACTTGGGGGTGGAGCTATATATGACAGGATTTCAGCTCCCATGGCAACAGCATAGTGGGGATGAACAGCTACAAAACTTAGCAAGGATCCCTTTAGTGCAGACAATGTATAATCAGAGTTGTCAATCTATTTTGAAATCCAAAGTTAAATAAATCAAATTTGAGACCACAAGTTGATGCAAAACATTTAAAATACACTGTACATCCACTGAAAATTTCTGAAGCATAAGCACAAATAGTTTAAGAACTATCCAATTGTGACAACTTGTTAGTTTAAAAAAATCCAATTACCAAGATTTTTGTCCCAGAGTAGTTGCAGAAAATTACACAATTAGAGCAATTTTTCTCAGCTGCTCCACTACAGAAAATGAAAGTAATTATACAAAAATAGTGTAAAATACTTTTCACAACTTGTGAGTTAGATTTTTTGCTTTCTTTAGAAGAAATTCTGTTTTTCTCTGTAAATAACCATCTCAACCAAAAGTTGAAGAGAGACAGCAGTAAAAACAGAAAGCACTAACTAAAAGACGAATAAAGAACAGAGCAAAAGATGAGTGAAATACCAAATGACTTGGGAGAAGCTGAAACGAATTCAGAAAGACCTAAGAAACTGGCATTCCAATTAAAATGAGGAAAAGGAGTTTGACACAAAATCGTATTCCTCCTGCTTTTATTAACATCAGAGTTGAAGTTTTGAAGGTCTCCTTTGTTCTATACAAAATTATAATGCATTCAGGGAGCTCACCATCCACTTAGGAATAGGCATTATTTTCTATCTAGGCCTTTTGAATCAGGTCTACACAGCCAGTGAAACAGAAGGTTGGAAATTATCTGGTGAATTGGGGATAGCTTAATTACAAATCAAGTCCATCAAGGTAAATCTGTATGTTTTTATCTGCTCTTTATTTTGAGTGCTTGTTACTTGGAATTATTTACTGATATTTTACTGAGTGTTCACTATGAGTTTAAAAAACAGATATTAGTGATTCAACCCATCTTCTGCTCTGGATTGCCTATTCTCTCACTGCATTTTGTACCCAGAAGGATCTGGATGCCAAATGTCATTTAGGTATGTGAAGGATCTGCCCCCAGTGTCTCAGAGAAAAGTGATGCCTATTGCTAAGCATCTGACATCCGTATTCTTCATCTGGAAAGGAAGGTTTACTATCAAGAACATCTATGGGATTTCCTGTCAAACATCAGTACCCATAATCTGGGAGCTGTCCTCCTCTCCTACCCTCCACACAATTAGCATTATGGTGCTGTGACTCTGATTACCTGTCTATAGTTGATTGATCTAAAAATGGGTTACCTAAGTCCCACTTGGTTCATCAAAGTCATTACCCAGGATTTTGAGATTTGGGATTTGAGTCAGTCTTTCACCAGTGACTAAAGCTATAAGATGTAAAATTCTGGAGCTATTAGTGACTGTGTTTTTTGTCATGTGGCTAAAACCTCAAAAGAAAATAAAGCACCACAGAAAAGCAGAGACAAAAAGTGGAGGCTTGATATGTTAATAGATGGTGTTCAACTTCAGTCCAGTTGTTTGTGAATTCCAGCAGAATACAATGAATCTCCCCTTCCCTCTCCCTCTCTCTTTTATTTATTTATTTATTTATTTATTTTGGCTCAAGCTAGCTCAAGCTGGGCTTCTACCTCTTGCAACTCAGAGTCCTAACTAACGTAACAGCCTGTTCCAAAATCCTCTAAAAATAATGATAAAAGGAAGAAAGTGGAACAACCAGTTAGATAGAAAACACATTGTGGGAAATAAAGCAGGGACACAAAAAGCAATTGCAGGATTTTACTTTATTTGTAATTCAGTGGTTTGTGATGGAAGGAAAGGCTATCTCCTTCCATCACAAGCCACTGATGATTTCCAACCAGGAAATCATCAGAAGAAACAAGACGAGCTGGAATATAAATACAATAAAATCAGAAGGTGCATGCCACCTTTTCTAATTACCTATAGAGGATATGAGAATATCATACAAGAATATGAGCTGAAATCTTAATTTAGGCTACTTGTGTTATGCTGCCTACTGTAGGATGTGCTAGGTAGGAAGGCTCTTTAAAAACTCAAAGAACATTTGCACACTTAGAAGACTAGTCCAACATCCAGATAATTAGGAACTCTGAAAAGACAGAACATAGAAAATAAAAGGGAAGCTATGATTCAAGACAGTTCCTCTAGACTGAAGGAGTTCCCAGATTGAACAGCGTCACGGAGACTCAGCACACTAGATGAACATAAATCTTCACCAAGACATATTACTGGGAAATTCAGAACATTGGGGGCAAAGAGAATCTTAACTATCTCCAGAGAGGAGGAAAAGAAATAGTTAATATACAAAGTAACAGGAATCAGAATTTCTTCCAATATCTCAACAGCAAGTCTGTTGGAGCAATGCCTTCAAAATTATTTCCAATCTAGAATTCCATATCCAGCCCAATCAAAAGAGTGTAGAATGAATACATCTTAGATATGTAAGATCTCAAAAATGTGCTTCCCAGACATACTTTCTAAGAACACTATTGACAAAGGTGTGCCACTAAAAGAGAGAAGTAAATCAAGAAAGAGGAATACATGGGAAAAGGGAATCAGGAGGCAAAGGGATCTGTGGGACTATGGAAGATCCCAGGGGAACAGCTGTGCACCAGATTTAGAGGGCCACTGTCCACATCAAAGCAGGTTAAAAAATTACTTACTCTGGTCTGTGTCTACAGCTACTCTTCAGATAGGTAAAGTGAAATTAACAGAATTCCATTATATATTTATTGCTGTGATAAATTGCCACAAAGATCGTGCCTTAAAACAGCGTACATTTATCATATAGTCTCTGTGGGTTAGGAGTCCAGGTACAGCTTTGGCAGGTGTTCTGCTCAGAGTCTCACAAAGCTGTAATCAAGGTATCAGCTAGGGATTTTCTTGAAATCCGGGTCCTCTGTGGTTGCTGGCAGATTTCAGCTGCTTGTGGTTGTAGGACTGAGGTCTGGTTTTCTTGATGATTGTCATCTGGAGCCACTCTGAGCTCCTAGAGGCCATCTGCTGTTCCTTACCACATGGCCCTCTCACAAGATGGCAACTTACTCCTTCAACGCCTGCAGGCGAATCTCTCTCTCAGAGGAAAATTGAATCTTTTGTACTGTAATCTACTGAAGGACATAGCTATCCCATCACCTTTCCATATCTATTGGCTAAAAGCAAGTCGTAGGTACTGCCTGCCCTCAAGGAGAAGCATTATACAAAGGCATGATTCATTGGGGGTTACCTTAAGGTTTATCTACTGCAGGAACTATTAATTGATGAAATATACAATGAAAATGGTACATGAAAAAGATTTAATGACAAGGCAATAAAGAAGTATTTTCTAGTAATAACATGAGTGGTCACATTGATGTCTGATGTTCTTCTAATCAACATACTGGCAAGAACCTTCAGATGGCTGCAATATAGGGAAAAAACATATGCCCCAATGTGAGGACTTATAAATACATACGTCCTTTCACTGAACATTATGTGAATCACCATGTTGTTGAGTATAGTAATAGATCATTCTTTTATACTGCTGTATGGTATCCCCTTGCATGGCTATACCACACTTAACTATCCATTTTATTGTCAATGAATCTTTAGTTTGTTTCTAGTTTTTGGCTCTTATGAATACTGCTGCTAGCAATGCTTCTCTGTGTGTTTTGGTACACCTATGTATTTCTTAATCTGATAAAAGTTATCTATAAAAATCTATAGTAAACAATATTTAATGATGAAATATGGAAAGCTTCTTTTCTGAGATCAAGAATGAGATAAGGATGTATAACATGACTTCTTTTAGAGATTACAGTAAAAACAAATACCTAGAAAAAGACTTAAAAGGTAAACAGATTAGAGAGGAAAAATAAAATGGATGCTATTTTCAGATTACATAATCCATATACAGAAATAAAAAAGTACAGATAAATTATTACAACTAATAAGTGAATTTACTAAGGTCAATATATAAAAGTCAGTTGTATTTATGCTGGCAACAAATAATGAACAATTTTAATTAAAAATTAATTATATAATTTCTAATAAAATAAAAATAACAACTGCTTAGAAACAAGTGAAGTAAAGGATACATAAAACTTCTATACAAAAATTGCTATACATACTGAGATAGATACGGCCTAAATAAATTTAGAGGTATACCATATTTGTGGCTTTCAAGAGTCAATATTGCTACAATGTCAGTTCTCAGTACATTAACCTAGAGATTCAGCACAAGCCCTATCAAAATCTTGGGAGGTTTGGTTTGAAGGACTTAACAAGCTGATTCTAAAGTTTATATAAAAATTCAAAGTGTCGGGCCGGCCGAGTGGCTCAGTTGGTTAAGAGCTCGCTCAAGGGTTTGAGCTCTGAGCAACAGCGGTTCGAGTCTGGCCCAAGTTGAGCTGCCACTGAGCTGCCAACAGGTGGCAGGATGGCTCAGCTAAAAAAAAAGAACAGTAAAGACATACTTAACAAAGAACTAAGTTGTAGGGCATATACTACCAGATTTCAAGACATATTATAAAAAGTACAGTAATTAAGACAGTGTGGTAATGGCATGAGAATGAAAAAATAGACCAAGAGAAGAGAATAGAGTCCAGAAATAGACCCATACATATGCAATCACTTGATATTTATTCATTTATTTAGCATCTGAGTTTTATTCCTCCCAGGGTTGTTTATTTACTTTTTAAATATATATATTTTTAATTTTCAATTACAGTTGACATAAAATATTATATTAGTTTTAGGTGTACAACATAGTGATTAGACATTTATATAACTTTATGAGGCAATCACCCTGGCAAATCTAGTACTCACTTAACACTATGCACAGTTATTATAATATTGTTGGCTGTATTTCTTATGCTATACTTTACATCCTCATGACTATTTTGTAACTACCAATTTGTACTTCTTAATCCCTTCCCCTTTTTAACCTATTTCCCCGACCCCCTCCCATCTGGCAACCATTAAAATGTTCTCTGTATCTATGAGTTTGTTTTTGTTTTGTGTGTTTATTTTGTTCTTTTATTTTTTTTAAAGATTTTTATTGGGGGACTGGGGGGATGGGAACAGTGCTGGGGAATTGGGGGAAGGGGAACAGACAAGTTGCTGTCGTTTTGTTCCTCAGTCTAGTTGTGGAGGATGTTGCTTCACTGGCCCAAGTTGGCACCATCATTGCGCTCTTCCCGGGCGAGGCAGATCAGTCGCCGGCTTCTGGACGGCCACTCACTGCGGCTGCTGGCCGCTCACTGCGGCTGCTGGCTACACACGGTAGCCCATGGCAACCCACTGCCACAGGGGCTGCAGCCCACGCCGTTGCCGGCGACTCACGGCAGCCCAGCTCCAGGTTGAGCTGCTGGTCAGCATCCTAGCTGCAGAGGGCAGTGTCACTGGCCCTCATATTTGGGATCCGAACCGGGGCCCTCTGGCATCCCAAGCCAGTTCTTAACCATCGCGCCACTCGGCCGGCCTTTATTTTGTTCTTTAGATTCCACATATAACTGGAATAATATAGCATTTATCTTTCTCTGTCTGACTTACTCCACTCAGCATAATACCGTCTAAGTCCGACCAGGTTGTTGTAGGTAGCAAGATTTTATTCTTTTCTTTAATGGCTGAGTAATATTTCATTGTATATATGTACCACCTCTTCTTTATCCATTCATCCACTCATGGACACCTGCCTTCATATCTTGGCCATTGTAAATAATGCTGCAATGAACAAGTGGATGCACCTGTCCCTTTAAAGTAGTGTTTTGGGTTTCTTCAGGTAAATACCCAGAAGTGGGATTACTAGTTTTTGGGTTTTTTTTTGTCTTTTGTTATAGCCTTTATTTTAAAGTCTATTTTGTCTGGTACAAATATGGCTACCCCAGCTTTTTAAAAATTTTGTTTCAATTTTCATGAAATATCATTTTCTATCCCTTTACTTTTAGCCTCTGTGTGTCTTTCAATCTGAAGTAAGTCACTTATAGGCAGCATATGTAATTGTCTTGTTTTGTTACCATTCAGCTACCCTATGTCTTTTGATGGAGCATTTAACCCATTTATATTTAAAGCAATTGTTGATAGATATGTAGTTATTGCCATTTTATTATTATTATTATTATTATTTTTAAGATTTTATTGGGGAATTGGGGGAGGGAAACAGACAAGTAGACAAATTGCTGTTTTGTCTTCAGTCTAGTTGTGGAGGACGTTGCTTCACTGGCCCATGTTGGTATGATCATTGCGCTTTTCCCAGGTGAGGCAATTGGTCGCCGGTCATTGGTTGGCCGCTCACGGTGGCTCACAGCAGCTCTCAACCACTGCTGGCCTCTCACGTTCCAGGTAGAGCTGTTGTTCATCATCTTAGCTGTAGAGGACGCAGTGTCATTGGCCCTCAATGTGGGATCTGAACCGCGGCCCTACTGCTCAGAGCTGGTGCTCCCAAGCCAGCTCTTAACCAGCTGAGCCACTCGGCTGGCCCTCTTATTATTTTTTTAAATTATTTTTCTTCTTCTTGAAGAAATCCCTTTAACATGTCTTGTAAAATACTGGCTTGGTGTTGATGAACGCCCTTAGCTTTTTTTGTGTGTGGGAAGCTCTTTATCTGTACTTTGATTCTAAATGATAACTTTGCTTGGTAGAGTAATCTTGGTTGTAGTTCCTTGATTTTCATCACTTTGAATATTTTGTGCCAATCCCTTTGGGCCTGTGAAGTTTCTGTTGAGAAATCAGCTGACAGTCTTATAGAAGCTCCCTTATAGATAACTGCTTTTCTCTTGCTGCTTTTAAGATTCTCTCTTTGTCTTTAATCTTTGGCATTTTAATTATGATGTGTCTTGGTGTGGGCCTTTTTGGGTTACTCTTTTTTGGGACTCTGCACTTCCTGGGCTTGTGTGTCTCTTTCCTTCATAGGTCAGGGAAGTTTTCCATCATTATTTCTTCAAATAGGTTTTCAATTCCTTGCTGTCTCTTATCTCCTTCTGGTACTCATATAATGTGACTGTTGGTACACTTGATGTTGTCCCAGAGGCCCCTTAAACTATCTTTATTATTCTTTTATTCTTTTTTTCTTTTTGCTGATCTGATTGGGGTGTTTTCTGCTACCTTATCTTCTAAATTGCTGATTTGATCCTCTTCATCATCTAATCTATTGATTCCCTCTAATGTATTATTTATTTCAATTACTGTGTTCTTCATGTCTGAATGGTTCTTTTTTATGTTTTATATTTCCGTTTTTATGTTTCTTATCTCTTCATTGAATTTCTCACTGAAATCATTGAGCATCCTTATAACCAATGTTTTGAACTCTGCATCTGAAATTGCTTGTCTTCATTTTGTTTAATTCTTTTTCTGGAGTTTTGTTCTGTTCTTTCATTTGTGACATGTTTATTTGTCTTCCCATTTTGGCTGTCTCCCTGCTTTTGTTTTTATGTATTAGATAGAGCTGCTTTGTCTCCCAGTCTTAATAGATTGACCTTATGTAGGAGGTGTTCTGTGTGGCACAGTCTCCCTGGTCACCTGTGCTAAGTGCTCCAGGTGTGTCCCTGTGTGGGTTATATGTACCCTCCTGTTGTAGTTGAGCCTTAGTTACTGTTGGCATGTCAGTGGAAAGGATTGACCCTCAGGATGATTGCTTGTGAGGACTGTCTGTGACTACAGTGGAGGAGCTGTTATGCAGGAGCTGATTCTATGGAGCAGAATTCGCTTTAGCAGGACCCTGGTGTCTGCCCAGTCTTCCCTTTAGGTGTGTCATCTGCAGAGCTAGCTAGGTGGTGCTTCAACTCGGTTGAAGCTGGCCACCATGCCAGTTCTAGGGCCTCCTCTCCTGGGAAAGGCCCTGTGGCAGACCAACTTCAACTGCAGCCTGTGCTCTGCCTGGGGAATACCTGGAATAAGCCACAAAGAATTCTGCTCATGGCTGCCACCTGCATTGGGCTTGGAGGTGCCTCAAGAGGCCAAGCCATGAACTGAGGCCAGCTACCACTAGTGCTGGGCTTGCAGCTGCTAGGCAAGAGGTATGGGGTATGCCAAAACCAGATGCTGCTTGTTTGAAGTTTGTGAACCTTTGAGAGACTTTAGAAAAGTTTGCAGCACAAGCCAAGGCAGTCCATTTGTATGGAAAAGTCTCTGTAAGCAGCTTGTATGATTCTGCAAGATGGGCGAGGTGGGGTTTCAGGGAATCACCAGGGCAGGGTGAACAGTGTTAGCCAGGTTGATGGAGACAGATATGGCAGCCACCTGTTTCTGCACATTGGGAGAGGGGAGGGTTCAACAAAAGAACAATGGGTTCTGCCAGCACTTCTGTCTGGGTGAAAGCTGCCCCTCCAGTCTTTGCCACAAAGCCAGTTTTCCCCAAATCAGACAATTCAGTTCCTACCTGTATGTCCCTGGCTCCTTTCAAGCTGCTGCCCCAGCGCTGGAGCTCAGAGTGAGTGAGTCCATCAGTGAGTAAGTCTGGGACTGCAAACACCCTCTGTATCACTCAGCCACAATCTCTGCTAGTTTTCACAACCAGAAGTTTTGGGGACTTCTCTTCCCAGTACTTAAACCTAAGGCTGGAGATACTAGTGTGTGGCTAGAACCACTTGCCCCTCAGGGGGAACTTGGACAGCCAAGCTATCCCTACTGATTTTTAACTACCACATGCAGGTATGGGACCAGACTGTTCCATGTCTCTGCCCCTCCTATCAGTCTCAAGGTGTCTTCTTCTGTGAGTCCTTAGTTGTAGGGCTTCTGTTCAGTTAAACTTCAGGTGATTCTCAATGATGGCTATTCTGTAGTTTAGTTGTAATTTTGATGTGGTCATGAGAGGATGTAAGCACGCTGTTTACCTACTTGGCCACTTTGATCAGAGAATGCATTCACTTGATTTAAGACAAAGGTGCCACTGAAATTCACTGGGAGAAAAGAATGTCTTAGCAATAAAGGATGTTGAGAAACTGGATGTTCCTATAGGAGAAAACAAGAAAATTGACCCCTACATCCTTCTATGGATAAAAATTAATTTGAGGAGATCATAGATTTGAGGATGAAAGCCAAAATAATTAAGCTTTTAGAAGAAAGCACAAGAGAATGTGGTCTTAAAGGTATGCAGTGTTTTTTTAGGATAAAATGCATTAATCAAAAGAAAAAGTGGAAATATTAGACTTCGTTAAAATTAAGAACTTCTATGCATCGAGAGACATTATTAAATACATGAAAAAAACAAGGCAAAGAGTAGGAGACAATAACTCCAATACATAGATCCAACAAAGGACTATTTACAGGATATAAAAAGAGATTCTACAAATAAATGAGGAAAAGACAAGTAATCCAGTAGAAAAAGAGAAAAGACTTAAACAGGCATTTCATAAAATAGATCCCTTAATGGCTAATGAAGATATGAAAAGGTGCTTATCTTTACAAATTAAAAAGGTGTTTATCATAATTACAAATTAAAACTGCAAAACCACTACACATTCACTAGAAGTATTAAAACAAAACAAAGCAAGACAAACTAACTAACAAGTTAGTTTTGCTTATAACTAACAAGCAAACAAACAAACAAACAAAAAAACTACCAACAGTTCCAAGTATCAATGGTGCTATAAAGCAACTGGAAGTTTTATATGCTGCTAGTGGGAGTATAACTGGAATACACAGTTGGAAACCATTGGGCAGTATCCAATAAAATATATGCATATCCAACAGCCTGGAAATTTCAGATAACATAATTTAGGGATAAACCCAACCTAAATATGTACATATGCATACCAAAGGATTTTGAATTGAATTGAACCAATAAAGGGTCTGTTTTTATCTATTAAGTGGATAATTCATAGATCTAATCAACAATTCTTATCTATTGGAGCAAGACCATAATTTGTTACACAAATATTCCTGACAGGAATGGGTGGACTTTTCATGTACAAAATAAAAATTCCACATCAGTCATTATTTTGGCTTAAAGTATTAAAAAGGTGGGAATACGTATCTGGCTTAGTTTGCTCCTAAAGTTTATTTTACTATAGGTCTAACATCTGGGACCTATCTCAGAATTGTCATTCCAAAACATATGTAAGGCATAGATTGATCACAGGAAACAAACTTGGATGAGAGTAAAGGAAGACTTTGTGGTTTGGGTGGGGGCTTTGGTGATGGTGCTAAATGGCTACATGACTTTGGGTCAAACACAATAAGAAATCGCCAAGGATTTAAGGATTCTGGCCAAATAAACTGAAGCTCTCTGATTGTTAATGATTTGATTATGAGAATAGCTACACTAAAAAACATAAGGATAACAGGTAACAAAAATCCATAGACTATAGAAAGGCTCTGTTATTGACCAATGAGTTTTCCTTGGAAATTGAGAGCTCTTCACTGTCTCTGAGAGGAGGATAGCAGAAGCAGTCTAAAAGGGATAGAGGAGTGATTGTCATTTTACCCAGCATCCTTACTCTTTATTTCCTTTAATGTATATTTGCATAGCTATTTTTTTTTCTTCCTTGAGGTTTTATTCATATTCTACAATTTTATTTTCAGGTAACCTTTTTGTGCCACACTCAGCTGTTGGAAGTCCCATATGAAGGCTTCTTGAGCCCCCTAAATTATAGGGATTAATGACAGTTTTTTAGACTTATACATATAACCTCTTTCTGCCAGTGTGCATCCAAGCTCCCAGGTGGGCTATGTGTAGGTGAGTTCCACTATCAGCCGTTGTGCTTTCTTGGAGGGACTCCTCATCATCAGCAATCAGGGTCTGCTGCTAGGTCTAACTTCTCTTCTTCCTTCATGGTGAATCCTCTCAGAAGGCCACTTTTTCCCTGGTCATCATTGGAATAACCCAAACACAGCTGTATGAGTCTGATCTGTATGATGGGTTAGGGTCAAGTCTTTTTCAGTGTAGGCTCCTTACCAACTCCATGAATCAGGAGATGTATAGATGCATAGGCATGCCTATAATTTTTAAAGCTTTAAAACAGTCACTCAAAGGCTAAAAGTAGATATTTTTGCTTCAGAACACACCATGTTTTAAATAGGATTTAACTTCTGCCCAACTGACTTATGGTCGCAAAACTTATGGCCACACTATTAGCAGGACCAGGCCCTGGAAAGAAAAAAAATCCACCTTAGTTATTCCAAGTGGGTGTGTGTTGGTAGTGGTGGATAAATCCACTTAGTCCAACACCTGTTACCCACCAATGACTCTCAGTAATTTAAGGAATAAAAAAGTGGGAGAGGGCTGGCCGAGTGACGCGATGGTTAAGAACTGGCTTGGGACGCCAGGAGGCCCCGGTTCGGATCCCACATATGAGGGCCGGTGACACTGTCCTCCACGGCTAGGATGCTGGACAGCGGCTCAACCTGGAGCTGGGCTGCTGTGGGTCGCCGGCGACGGCGTGGGCTGTGGCCCCTGTGGCAGTGGGTTGCCATGGGCTGCCCGTGTGTGGCCGGCGGCCGTGGTGGGTGGCCGTCCGGAGGCCGGCAACTGGTCTTCCTCGCCAGGGAGGAGCGCGGTGATGGTGCCAACTTGGGCCGGTGGGGCAGCGTCCTCCACAACTAGACTGAAGAACAAAACGACAGCAACTTGTCTGTTCCCCTTCCCCCAATTCCCCAGCACTGTTCCCTTTCCCCCCAATTCCCCAATAAAAATCTTAAAAAAAAAAGTGGGAGAGGCAGATTAAGAACTAAAATACTACCACTATCACTTATAGAAATCAGATGGGAGGGTGTGATTTATGTCTATGAGACAAGATGAATAGGTAGACTCACCCACCCAGTCACTACAGCAGTGGGCTGGGGCAGGCAAGAGGGGGAATGGCATTGTAAGCATGCCTGGCTTTTCTTCCATATGAATCCACGCCATACATCATTCCCCCTCACTAGGGTGGTGTGAAAAAAGGGCCTTGGAAAGCTGGGTGTGTGTTCAGGGGAAACCCCTCCTTGGAAGTGGAACCAGGAACCAGGAGGTGGGCAATGGCCTTTCCTTTTAAGGGTCACTTTCTGGTCTGAAGCTGGTGGGGTCGTTACTATACCATCCTGCTTCCAGTTGTATATTCACATGTTTGCTTTTTGTAGTTTCCTAGATTCAGTTCCCTCTTTAGGGCCTGAGCACTCCATTCGCATGCTTATTCTCATGCATTCTCACTTCATAATCATGAAGTGCTTAGTAATTGTAAGTGTGACTTTGATGCGGCGAGACACCATCTTCCCCTCAAAATATTTTCTTCCTCTGTGACTCTGAAGAGAAAACTTTCCATTCAGAACCGAGCTCCTCCGCAGTGGAGGATGTAGTAAAGTGGATTAGCCAGAACCTGCAGGGGCCCTAAGTAACTGCACTCCATTTCAAAGACCATTTGCCCACCGAGCCCTCTTTCACTCATGTCCTTACATCTAAAGATGATGCTCCCCCAGAATATTCTGAAGTGGCTACTAAAGAATCTTGTGAAGTCAAGGCACAAAGAGCCATTCTGTTCTCAGAAATGCCTACATTTGTAGTACTGAGAGTCTCACACTTATATGTATATTCAGTCTCCTGCTCTCTATCGTGCGGATTTCAATCCAGCGGGACTGCCACATGTCTTTGTGCTCTGTACCGCACATGTGCATATGGTACATTCTAAATATAAACGCTGTTTGGCAGGATTCTTTTTTCTCTTCCTTTGTTTCTGAAAATGCAGTGAAGAAAATATGTAATGTGTGCCCTCTCCAAAATGAGAGAGACTTTCAGGAAGTGGAATTATCTTGACAACAAGCCACACATTTTACATATTTTGACATGTGGCAGTAGGGGCAGCTGCTTTGTTTGGCTAAACTGGGGCTGCTGAGTTGGTTTGCATCCTTTCTTCAACAGAGGTCAGACAACTTCCTGTATTGTTGAACCATTTGACTGAGTTAACATGGGCTGGTTTTCAGATCCTGCCAGTCCCTCCTTCTACTCACACACGAGTCAGGTGAGGTCAGGGTATGCTGCAATAACAAGCGACTCAAAGCTCCTAGTGGCATAACTCAATATATCTTTATTTCTTATTCATGCTACATGTCCAATGTCAGCTGGCCTTTGGGCTCTGCTCATCGTCAGTCAGGTCCAGGCTGATGGAGGCTTTGGCTCAGCTTTATCTCCACCATCACTGCAGCCAGGGTCAGAAATGTGGCGAGTTATACTCGGCTGTGAGAGCTTCCCCCCTAAGTGACACATGTCACTCTGCTTTCACTCTACTTAGTAATCCTAACGCTATGCCTAACTTCAGAGAAGAGCTTGGCAGTATATCCGGTCAGGTACCTGAAGGGCAGAGAGCTGTATTTGCTACCAACACTAATGACTACCACGTATCCTGCCAGAATTATGAAAAGAATATAAAAGTGCTCACACTATTACTGAGGTGTCCAGATACTATCTAGGTGTGCCAGTGGTGCTGTTGAAGGAAGACAGCGAGACACCACAGGATTAAATCTATTCCATACAGGCACCTTGTAGAAGAGTACTATCTTAAAATAGTGCTTAGATTTTTAAAGACGTGTCCTAGCTTAAAGAAACCTGACTTAGGGATAGTAAGGTGAAAGACACAAAAGCACACAGAGCATGCTCCACTTTCAGTCTCTAGAGCTGGGTTGAGGTCACACACACACAGTGTCATGTCCAGAATGGAACAAATGTGAAAACTGGTAAAATGCTGCTCAAGCCTTTTAGGAGCTGACTTGCTTCCCGCCCTCTCTACCAGGTTTCCCAACATCCCCGTGAGTTCTGCTCCTGCCAGTCAAGCCTGTTCTGTCTTCTTTTGCTGGTGGCGGGGGCCTCAGCAAAGCTGTGATTGCAAGAGAGTGTGGTTTGTTAGATATTAAGGACTTTGGAACGTCCCAGAGCCACTTAGCAGGTGAAGAATCATGACTGTGTCTGTGCCAACTTCGAGGGCCTAACATCTCTGGACTGATTGCAGTGAGCATAGGAAACACCCAAAGGAGGGTTTCAGATTCAGAAGGCATTGAGAGGGCTTTGCCTAGTGACACTGATCACAGCTGGCTAGGGAGCAGTCGGCTTGTTGCTCGTCATGGCCTGCCCCAGACAGAGAGTCCTCCATGTAGCAATGGAGGACAGCTAAAGAGAAGAGCAGAGGGCTCTCTGGAGAAACCGAGGAGAGGTAGCAAGACTGATGTGACTGTCCACGGCTGCTTGACGCAGCGTGAATCTCAGCAATTTTTAGTAGGATTCTGCTAATGAATCTGGAACCAAGGGACAGGCAGCTTCATTTCCTCTGGTATTAACATTCTGGACTTTATTTTAATGAGAAAAATGAGATTCTTCTCAGTTTCCTATCACTGAACCCGGTTTGGGAGGGTATGACATTTAACAACAGGGCTTTGAAAAATATTAAGCATTATACAAATACGAGGAGTTTTTGCTGTTATAATTCTGATGAAGCACACATGCAGCTTTGAGTCAGCCTTAATATTGAGGGGATATTTAAGGATTAGGAGGGACTCTGTAACTATTGGGTATCAAGTCAGGATGGCCTTCGTAAAAAGGCCCAACTAATCTGGCCATATTAAATCCATTTTTAGAAGCTAAATAGCCAAACTCCAAGTCAATAAACTGCAAACGCAGACACAAATTATGAAACTTGATCATCTCACATCAAATGCAACACTCTCATAAATTATAAAATATGTCAGGCGATTAATTCTAATTTGAGGCTATAACTTGATTATCTTCTTGATGAAAGGAGGAAATGGCTTTGGGCAGGAGAAGTGGTCCCAGATTTCTAAATATGTAGATGCAGCTAAAGTGAAATGGTGGAGCTGGGGGAGGACTGCTCTTATATTGTAGATTTGGGGATGAATCCAGATAATCCAGGAGAAAAAGATGTGGGTATCCTTAAATCAGCCCCCAAGGCTTTGGAAAACTACAGTTAAGCCTTATTAACTTGGATGAATTTAGGGTTAAGGTCAGTCTGAATTAGTAAAAATTTGAATTACAAACTGTTTTGAAAGACATCCACTCGTGTTCTTTTGCAAGCATAAAAAATACAAAACTAGTGGATTGGAGAATGGGGCCAAATATAGGTCCATCAAGCCTACTTACTTATCCTAATTATTGTTTGCATGCAAATGATACACCTCTAAAACAGTTCATTCTTATAAGAGATCTACTGTTTGCCTTTTATATTTTTTAAATATTAATTTATTTAGAAAGTCCTTTTTTATTGTTCAGAAGAAAATTTCAGCCATATTGAGAAGGATATTCCCAATATTTGATGTGCTTCTATAGATAGGAGCCATCAGGACACCAAAACGCCTGTCCATACAATCCCACTTGTCTCATTGTTCCATGTGCAGTGGGCAGAGGCTGCATCGCTTTTTGAAGAATTCAAAACCATCCATTATTCTGGATAATAAAGCCACATATTAATTTATTTTAAGAAACCTTCATAATGATCTCAGTCCTTTACATACATTGTTTCCTCACCTGCTCGATTAACCAGGGCAGCTCTAGGCAACAAGGCAGAGTAAATAAAGCTCTCATTGACATCCTTTATCTTTTCAGTGTTTAGCTGCCTTGCTAGACCCTTCATTTCCCTCTGTATCCTCTCCTTTCTCTTAAGCAAAGGCACAATGAGACTTTAAGTCCACTGAGGGCAAAACTCAGGAGCGTATTGTCCTGCAGGGTTCCTGGGACACAGTAATGCTTTGTACATGATTACTACAGGAATGAATCAATGCATCAGTGAGCTAGTAAAGCTGATAAACAAATTCACAGTAAGCAGTAAATACTGATAGGTGATTAATGTGTTGGGCATTATGTAGGGAATCATCCTTAAACCCAGGGAAATGGATTCTATTTTGGATTTGAGACACTGAAACAGGCAGGTAAATACCTTCACCCTGGGTGGGTGATTGTTGACTCTGCTCTCCTGGGCACAAGCTTTCTCTAAAAACAATAGCAACAGCAACTACCATGACCAGTTATTAAGAACCTGTTGTGTATCAAATGTGTAAGGTACCGACACTTTATTTTATGTGACCATCACAGTAACTACTTCAAGTATTATCTTTCTTTTAGAGACAGGAGAATTGATGATGAGAAAAGTCAAGTACTTGCCCAAGGTCACACAGTGAATAAGGAGGGGTTTAAAGAACCAAGTTCTGACTGCCTCCAAATCACTGTTCTTTCCATGTCACTACTCCACCTATTCTTTCTGCAATTGGAACTTATAAATGTTTGTTCAAATGAGTATACCTTTAGCCTGCTCCATTTGAGATCCCAAATGGAATCCCAAATAAAGTATGCTAATTCCATGATAATCATCATCAACTGCCATCCATTGAGCACCTATGCTAAGCAAGGCAAGGAGTTCTTCTAAAACAAACAAGTGTTAATATTGACTTCATAACCCACTGCTGTCCTGGAAATCTTGATTTCATGTCATTTCTTATCTGTGAATACTATTCATTAAGTATGTAATACTTTTTATATGAATACATTCAGAAGTCAGAAACAAATATATTTTTAGACCATGTTCAGATGTTGGTCCATGGATGGTCCTTGCTATCAAAGAATTCACAATTCACTTAGAGACACAGCACTTATGTTTATAAATATACAATAATGTGAATGCGTTTATGACATTTCCAAATTAGGGATGCAAAAAATAAATACCATCAGAGTTCAGAGAAGGAAGAGCTTAATGGAGTAGAGCAGGGGTCGACAAACTTTTGAGACAAAAGAGCCACCAGGGGTCAGCAAACTGCGGCACGCGAGTCACAGGCTCTGAAGTAAAACTGAAAATGAAAATAAGACTATCATTGTTACATTTATAAACTTTTTAAAGGATATTATTCACATAATGGTGATTATGTAAAAATATATTTATGGCTCTCGAATAATTCTTAAATTGTTGTGAGGGACAGGATTGGTCCTTCCAGTGGTCGGCAAACTTTTGAGATTGAATGTACCCAAAGAGCCGCATGTGGCTCGTGAGCCACAGTTTGCTGATCTCTGGACTAGAGCAATTGGAGAGGGTTTTGTGGTGGAAATAATGATAGGAATGCAGAGCCATGATAGGAATGCAGGTACAGGGGAAGACAGTGAGCAGTCCCTGTAGCCAACATCCGCATTCACGGGACGGTTTCTACTTAATTTTGGCTGTGAACCTGGCCACACAGGGCTCTCATATGGTGATTCTTTATGCTTCAAATTCCTTTTGACGTTAAACATGTAAACAATTGTATATTTGATTTATAAAAAGGAAATAGTATTTTCTCAGCCAGTAGCATTCACAGCAGCAGGGTATTGGAGAATTAAATGTTATATATAGCAAGCTGGATCAGAGGCTAGAATTTTCACTACAATAAGTTCACAATAACACATCAATATAAAGAGAATCAAAGATCAATCTTTAAGTTGAAACTGTTATGGAATGTACTTTATGATCATTTAAAAAAAAAGCTATCTACCTATCTGGAATATTCACCAAAATATTTGTATTTTCTTTTTAAAAGAATTGCCTCTATTTTCCCTTTGCTACATCTGTGGGGGTCTGGCCTGAAGTGAATGTATTATAGTGGATCTCCTGGGCTTTTATTCTGTTTTAAATAAGGTACCTTCTATGGGCAGGATAATGCAGGATATCATCTGTCTTGCTATTGATAATAGAGAAGTTTTTCTGGGAGTTCCAGGATCAGTTATTTGCATCCAGCATTTCTGAATGTTTGCTCTATGGGACATTAATCTCACGGCATACTTCACATGAAATGGGCTCATGCTCAATTAAGTTTGAGGAAATATCCTTTACTTGGCAATTTGCAAAGCACAGTATATACCCACAGGCTCTGGTAAGTCCTGTTGCAGGCCTTTCAAACTTTTTAAACCTTTTAAACTTTGCTGAACTCAGTGTTTCTTAAAGTTATTTGAATATAAACAATCCCTGTTCCTCCACTTTTTTCCCTCCATAAGACACTATTACACTTAAGGGTCTGTCAGGACTGGGGAAGAGGGAAACCACACTAGCTACTTTAAGGGAGAAACTTTAATATAAGAAATTGGTAATAGGTGTTGCAGTACTAAAAAGTACGAAAAAGAACATTGATAGATCTCAGAGGTAATAACTGCAAGAAGGGAAGAGGTCGGGAGCATCAGAGCCTAGAAACTTGGAGGAGGGGGCATTCCTCAACTGCTGCTTTAGTTCATGACCTTGAAGACGGAGTGCCTGACAAGGGGCCTTGGGAAGCTGGGGTTCTGCTGCCGTGCTGCTAAGCAGGGTGTGATGAGGCTGGTCTGGAAGTGTGGAAGGAAGCTGAACATGCAAAACAGCTGCTGCTAGAACTAACTGCTGCTGCCTGGGGTGAAGGGCCACAGGTGGGGCAAGGAGGACAGGAACAGCCAGGAGGCAAACAGGAAGGAGCAAGTCCCTCCGCCCTCCTCCTGCCTTCCAGTTTCTCTCTAGCACCCCCTGTTGGCAGGATCTAACCTGGAGCCAGCTCACACAGGAGAAATGTGGCTTGCAGAGACCCTCCTCTCCCCGCCCATAGAAATGTGGGTGTGGAACTCAAAATAATAATAATAATAATAATAATAATAATAATAATAATAATGCATGCAATTATACACATTCTATATAATAATATAATGGCTTAATAATTGTCACAGCCCTTTCCATTAGCTCAGTATCCACATACACCCTTCTACACATATTTGAACTCCTATAGAGCAACAATAACAACTTATGCTTTTGCCTAACAAGATGACAACATCCTTCCTATGAATAAAAATGTTCCCACTCTCTCAAAAAGGGCACCTCAAAGTCGTGACTGTCATTGTCTTCACCTCTGGAAAATGTTAATTTTTCCTCAAATTCAGTCATGGACCCATCAGAATATTTTGTAACTGAAGACAAAGTTGTAAAATTATCCAGCACCAATAATATTTATATAAAATCATAAAGGGAAAAAGCTAGAATGGGAAAATAAATATGCTTAGAAACATTTGAAAATTTGTTAGGAAATATAATTTTAACTACAACTGTTTAATTTTCTTCAAGGTTAACTTAGATATCAAGCTTCTAGATCTATTTGAGCCTAGTTATTCATAGGATAGCGAAAAGTGGAGAGCTGCCAATTCATCACTGAATTTAAACTGTGTAGCTACCCAGTACACAAAATTTATTTAAGGCCACATTATTTTTTTTTTTTTGCCTCATCCTAATCACAGTTGTTTCAGATGGAAATTACCTATTATTGATTAAGTGCATTTAAAATCTGGTATCTGCCTGAATACCTCACAGTTATAAGCTTTCTCATTAATAATTGGTCCTGAGTCCCAAGCTAGAGGTTTCCATTGGCAAAAATATTGATATGGAGAATCCTGGCAACAGACTTTGCAAAATGGAGGCTGTTACACTATCTGGGCGTCATAAGGTAGTTTTCAACATTTGCAGCAGCAGCAGCAGCAGCAGCAACAGCTTTTAAAAATGTGAAGCATGACCTTTGCAAGCACACCCTAGGTTTCTGCAACATTTTACCTTTCTTTGAGGGACTAACATGCCTCAACTTGTAGCAACCAAGGGAGTAAGGAGAAAAGGTATAATGAGATCAGAGAACTTGGTTTCAAGCTATAACTAGTAGCACTCCACCCCTGTGGAGGGTAATTTGCATCTTAATGTACCTCACCTTCCTTCACGTATAGAGCTGTCTTTTAAAATTGATCTCAATAACTGTACCCTGTGCCTTTCTCAATATACATAGGATAAATGGCACACTGCTCCCTGTGCCAGCTGTTACAAGTGTCACAAATCCGGCTTTGGGACCTACATAGTGTCTTTTGGAGACAGATATAAAGTTTTAGTTACAGTCAGGTTATCTCATGGGTCGTATGAATTTTCTTTTGGGAGCTCTAAGTTCTGAAAAAACAATGGCTTTTGAGTTTTTTGAATAAGAATAAGTGTGGTGCAAAAAAAAAAATCAGGGTGCTGGAAAACCACCTCTACAAGCACTTTCTCTGAAAGATTGTCTGAGTACTGTAGACCCACAAAACATATAAAGTGAGATTTTAGGAAGAGAGGCAGGAGGACACAGATCCTAGAACACAAAGATCACATAGAGGTTAGATGTGAAAGTGCTTTGCTCATCAGTTGGTCAGAATTTTCGGAGCTGGATTTTTAATTCCCTTCATCTAGATTGGGTTTAGAGGCCTAATCTGAGTTTAGAGGCCTCGTGCCCTGGGGGAGTTTCTAGATCTGTCCTTCCAGTGTAACCTCAGGTCAGCTGGTCTTCTCTGGCTTACGTCAGCACCAACTGAGGACCCAAGTTGACTGACCACTGCCTGGGGCAGCTAATTGTCATCTAAGGTAGTGTGTCCACAGCCTGAATTAATCTGGCTCATAACTCCCTGCTTGAGTCTTACAGAGTTGGGGAGATGCTTGCTTAATCAATAGCCATTGTAACATGTGTTTTAACCTCTAGTCCTAGGATTGTATGCGTCAGATCCAACAACCATTGTGCAAAATCTGGAATGGAATTAAAACTGAATTAGGGATGGAGTGCTTAGCACCATGTCTGCCACATAGGGGATGCTTAATAAGTATTGCTACTACAAGGCACGTATTAGGCATGGTAAAGTATACAGAACACCCCAGGGGCAGAATAATCTAGAATAAACAGGAAAATATGATAGCCCTCCTGGTCTACCAGGCCCCACCCTCATTGGATCACCTAACAACTTGGGTCCAAGTCCCTGTAGGACTTCTAGGGAATTACCTGGAACTTTTGTTAGTTCATGGCTGGTGGCCGGGGGACCTTGGTTTGGTTGTTTGAGCATCTACAGTTGGACAGGAGTTCTATATCACAGGTCCCTTTTGACTTTCTTACCACAGATTGTCCATCATGAGTTCTTATTATCATTGAACCACTCTCTCAGGTACCACAGTGAACTGTTTTTTGTCCTTTCATACTTTTTTTGTGTTCTGGAGACTTCAGGCTGGCTGAACAAATTGGACAGAGAAAGAGTAAGCTGTTTTTATTGAAACTGTGATCTCTCATTTTGAGAATTATTTCAGACTTCATTCTTCAATCATACCTCCCTTTGGAGGTACCCAGTACTTTGGCCATGTTCATGAAAGGAACTTACTGAAAGATATGACATACCCACCATTCATTCAGCTCATGAGTCTGTTTTTCTCTACTTTTCTCTTTTTTCTTTTTTTTCATCACTGTTGAATTAATATATTAAACACGCACTGTGTGCCTGACCCTGTCCTGGGCATTGGAAATACAGGAATGAACAGGACAAAGTCCCTACCTAGATGAGGGAGACAGACAGTAAAAGACCATGCATAGTGGGGAGGGATATGAACTAAATCAACAAGGTGAGATGACACAGAGTGGTTGTTGAGGGTGGGTGTGACTTCTGATTGGGTGACAGGAAAGACTCTTCTGAGGAGATGAACCCTGAAGTGAGATCTGGAGCGTGAGAAGGAACCAGCCATGTGAGGATCAGAGGGTGAAGGCTTCCACCAGGGAAAGAAATGCAGAAGCTCAAGGTAGGAGTGTGCTCCTCCCACCCGGCAGGCTCCCCACTCCTAGATGACACATGTGAGAAGCTCTTCTAGGAGTCCACGTGAGAAGGATGGATGGGAGAAGGCTGAGAAATGCCTTTGGGTCACCTGTAATGCCTGTGGTTGTAATTGACGCTTCTTACTGACGGATGTGCTTTAAGTGCTCTACGGGTAGGCTGGGGACTGGGTGATTTTCTGGAAATTTCCCCCCATAGTCAAATTTTTCAAGAACTAAAAATAACAAATTGGCAATCTACCCACACGTGTTCCTTTGTAGCATCCAAGGACACTACTATAGCGTGATGGATAACATTATGAGCTGTCTCAGTTATTTGATGAGTTGTGTTATAAAAGTGAAGCAGGTTTCATCTTGGTGAAATGCTTAGTAGAGGGAGCAGTATTTTCAGCCTGACTATCTAGTTACATTTTTTTTTTCTGTTTTTCAATTTTGTTTTTTCCTTCATGCATAGGCTAAGTACAAGCAACATACCTTCTTAGAAAGAACAAGTACCTCTGTTTGCTTGTTACTACCATATAAGAGGGAGGGTTGGAGGGGAAGGGTCCTGACAGCCATTATCTCAGTCTCAGCACACAGGCTAGTATGAAAAATGGGTATTTATGGGATGTTATAGGGCTGATAGAAAGAGATCCTACAACAGCTAACTTCCTCTTGGCCCCTATTCATATCCCATGAGGTCTCAAAGACACAGACAAAAAAAATCAGGTAAATGCACGATCTTTATTACTCTTAAGGTGTTCAACCCAAAACTGATATGATCCTCTGGAGAACCTAGACTGGAC